>NC_056000.1:13700399-14012763 GCF_018446385.1 Zingiber officinale | reverse complement strand
TGTCTAGCACGAAATCCAAGCGGGTCGACGGACTGACCGGACGCTTAGGCACGAAGTCCAGCTAGGTCGACGGGCTGACCGAATAGTTGGCACGAAGTCCAGACGGGTCGACGGGCTAACCGGACGTCTGGCAGGTAAGTGAGGTAAGTCACTGGAGGGGAGTGACTGCGAGGACGCGTTCCCGGGAAGGGAACATTAGGCGTCGATCCGGCTTAGATCCATTTCGGATATCTAAGTCGAGATCGTGACTAGATTCCAGTCTCGGAAAGATAGAATCTAAGTAATACTCTGTTTTATTAATTTGTTGAACTTTAACTGTGTTAACAATCTGTTTTACAGGATATATATTTGCCTCGGACTAACTCTATTTTGCAGGAGAAGGAGTTCCTGGAAATAGGAGGTCCGGGCGCCCGGAGGTCTAGGCGCCCGGAAGGGATCCGGGCGCCCGGAGGTAAGTTTTATCCAAACTCGCGCGTCACCACGTGGAGCTTGATGGTTGAACCTGCCACGTCCCACCAGGGCGCCCGGAAGGGATCCGAGGCTCCCCGAGCTTCATATAAAAGAAGGGTCAGAGGGGAGCTTCAGAACATCATTAGAAAGAAAGTCTTCTACTGCTTGCTCTATTACTCTGCGCTCCAGCGACGCTAACAAAGATCTGACAATACGCTCCTTTCCTTTTCTTTAATTCTTGTCGGTACTTTTCTTTATTTTTCTAGCATTTTTGTACTATTAAATTGTAATCATTTTCGAGCTGCTAGTGATTGCCCAACGAAAGTACTCACGGAGTACGGGCATTCGAGTAGGAGTCGTCACAGGCTCCGAACGAAGTAAAAAAACACCGTGTTCAGTTTGTCTCAGTCTTTATTATTCCGTTGCGCTTAACTCTTATTAACGCTGGTTTTTCGAATCGATATTCACCCCCCCCCCCCTTTATCGACGTTTCACGATCCAACAAAAACTTCTAATTTTGGGTTTTCTAAAGGTTTAGGGATTTCAAGTTATTGTTGGTGCAATGACAGAAGTTACGTGCATGTTTTTAGGGAGAGTTACTCTTTAAGGACATGAAAATTTATTTTTCATACACCTTGGAAGGTGGTCAACCTTCTTTAGCGAAAATGCTCAAGGTTGAACATTTGACTATAATGGAGAGTGGATATCTTCATTATTCATGTGGTGTTTGCTCACGGATGAGCAAATTGATGACAATGAAGGGTATGGGACCTTCATTTGAATCGTGTGTGAATATACCAAGTGGTATATGCTCAAGGATGAGCGTTTAGAATAATGAAGGGTATGGGACCTTCGTTATTGTGTTGTGAACAACAAGTGAAGTTGTAAACAACGTTGAGTAACTCTTCAGGGGGAGAGTTTTTGATGTGTGCCAATAGGGGGAGAATGTAGGGTTAAGTTAGACCTTCATTACCTAAGAGGGAGGTTGCCCTCTAGAAAAGGAGGAAAATGAAGGAAACTATCATTCTCATATTGGCATGAAGGGAGTTGAGGCTATGAGATTAGCCTAACTTACTAGTGGTATTGTCAAACATCAAAAGGGGGGAGATTGTTGGTGCAATATTCCCTAGGTCAAGGTTGACCTGGTTGACTGAGCTTGAATTGGTTCAAGCTCGAGTCTTGATGTTTGAGTTTCTATTTTTGACAATACATGGAGACAAAACATGGAGATTGCAGGTGCAATTGTTCATGTGGTGAGATTGTGAAGGAGAGCCAAGTAGGTTAAGGTTGACTGGATACTTGATTGAAAAATCCTGGTGAGTGAAGCAATGTGAAAGTCCTAACTAGGAGGTTAGGCGACTGAAAGTCCTGGTGAGTGAAGCCAGGCAGATGGAAAATCCTGGTGGGTGAAGCCAGGTGAAAGACCTAGTGAGTGAAACTATGCAGCATGGAAAGTCCTGGTGAGTGAAGTCAAACAAATGAAAGACCTAGTGAGTGAAGCTAGGCAGAAGGAAAGTCCTGGTGAGTGAAGCCAGACAAATGAAAGACCTAGTGAGTGAAGCTAGGCAGAAGGAAAGTCCTGGTGAGTGAAGTCAGGCACAGGAAATCCAGATGGGCCAAGTTTGATCAGACATCTGGTGTTGGGAAGCCCAAGTAGGTCAAAGGGATTGACCGGATACTTGGCACGAAGAAAAGTCCAAGTGGGTCAAAGGTATTGACCGGACACTTGGTGAGCGAGTTCTAGCAAGTCAAGAGTGACTGGATGCTAGGCATGATGGACCAACAGGTCATGGTTGACCGGATGTCGATTTAGGAGGCTTTAAATTTGATTTTAGGAGAAATCATGAGCTGGATCGATCAGCCGATCGATTGGGCATGAGTGGATCAGTGGGCATGGTTGACAAGCCTCCTTCCAATCGATCAGTGGATCGATTGAGAGAAGTGCGCGATCGCACAGAACAACTCTAGATCGATCGACCGATCGATTCAGAGCCCCCAATCGATCAGTGGATCGATTGGGAGGCGCGATTTCGCGTGATGGGATCTGGATCGATTGATCGATCAATCCAGGTGATTCCCAGGAGCACAGAGGCGCTCTGGATCGATCAACCGATCGATCCAAAGCCTCCCTAATCGATTGGGAGCAATACAATCGATTGGGATCCGACCGTTGGCGCTAGATAAAGACGTTGGCATGCGATTTCGTCGATAGTGCTTTTAGCCTTCTTCTCCACGAGCACAGCGATCGGCTAGGGTTTTTCTCCAGAGCTCACCGCCAGTTCTTGAAGCTTCTTGGAGCAGCGTTTCCAAGGTCAAGAGGCATCCCAAGCAAGAGGAAGAAGCTAGCTAGGGTTTATTGTACACGATCTTGTAAGATTTACTTGTATTTGCTTCTTCTTCTCTTCTTGTTTGTTGTGTGAGTTTGTAAAGGCTTCTCCGCCTTCGGTAGTTACCGTAAAGGAGTGTTTTCATAGTGGAGAGTGCTCGTGTATGTGGATCCTTGGATTTGTCACCTTATCTTGGGGTGGATACCAACTAAATCCTTTGTATTAGCGTTGTATGTTTTGTTTCTTGTATTTCCGTTGCATATCATTGAAGAAACAAGCAACGAAAAGCACGAGGAGCGCGACGAGCTATTCACCCCCCCTCTAGCTACATATTTGGTCCCAACACTGCATAATATTAGCGATCCGTTCAAAAAATGATATGATGCTCTGGGCGTGGTGGAAATTTGTTCACGAAACCATATGACAAATTGTGTGTTGGAAATCCATTTGGGAATTATGAAGCTAAGTGCTTTAAGCTCTGCCAGCCTTGTATCTGGTCAGGGCATCATAGAGAGATTTATGAGGTTCGTGGAGGTTAACCCTTATTTTGACCATATATATGGCTGATCGATTGCAGGGTGGGCTAGATGTTCTGGCCAACCCGTAAGATCGACCGTCATTAGATCCGATAGGGCATGCTATCTCTTTAGTTCAAGGGTAAAATGTTAGAACTCCTTATGCTTGACTAGCCCAAGAGTCGGTTAGCCTCATCCCTCCCGGCTTGCAACTAGGTCAGGCTAGACTTAGCGCTGGACGCACAACTAAGCCAGGTGAGGGAATGCTCTCTTCTCTTGACTTTGACCGACACATCACATTGACTTTGACAACCGCATCATTCTCTGGGTCTGTTTGTTACAATCTGTATCAAGCGTAATCACTTTTACTACAATAGAATGTCTCCTCAATAGTCTCTACAAATTGACACAGTTAATATCTACATAAGTATTTACTTTAATAGGTCGTGGGATTAATTCTCAGTAGACATAAAATATTTCACTGGGTGTCTAACCTCCCTCATACAAAGGGCTACTGTACTAGGGTAAATTACCCACCCGTGATTTACCTGCCTATATTTTATCTTGGGGTTGGTGATATAGAGCCGTTTTGGTGGACGATATAGAGTCATTTGAGTGAACGATATCACCTTTTGCTCGAATAGAATATAGAATGTCTCCTCAATACTTCCAAGAGTTAGTGCAGTTGGTATTTACATTAGTGTGTACTGTAATATATCTTGGGATTAATTCCTAGTAGGTGCGAAAATACCTCGATGCTTGGTGGTTTGTCATTGATCTTGTCTGAGAACGTTGATGATCAACTCGTCGATGATGTTAGTGTTGGTGCAACCTTAGGTCAAGGTTGACCTGGTTGACCCGACTCGAGTTGACGTGACTCGAGTTGTATTTTGATGTTTGACTTGGGAAAATTATCGGTGCAACCTTAGGTCAAGGTTGACCTAGTTGTGTTGCATGTTGATGTTTGACACTCGTGAGAGAGTTCTATTCTTGATGTGGGACAAGAATAGATGTTTGGGAGATTATTGGTGCAACCGTAGGTCAAAGTTGACCTGGTTGACCTGATTTGGGAAAAGTCCAAGTATGAAGACTTGGCACGGAAAAGTCCAAGCAGGGAGCTTGGCACTGGAAAAGTCCAAGTATGGAGACTTGGCACTGGAAAAGTCCAAGCAGGAAGCTTGGCACGTGAAAAGTCCAAGTATGGAGACTTGGCACGGGGAAAGTCCAAACAGGGAGTTTGGCACGGGGAAAAGTCCTGGTGAGTGAAGCCAGGCAGTCGGGAAATCCTGGTGAGTGAATCCAGGTGAAAATCCTAGTGAGTGAAACTAAGTGAAGGTGAAAGTCCTGGTGAGTGAAGCCAGGCATTCGGGAAAATCCTGGTGAGTGAAGCCAGGTGAAAATCCTAGTGAGTGAAGCTAGGTGAATGGGAAAGTCCTAACTGGGATGTTAGGCAGTGTGGAAAGTCCTGGTGAGTGAAGCCAGGCAGTGGGAAAGTCCTGGTGAGTGAAGCCAGGCAGTGAGAAAGTCCTAACTGGGATGTTAGGCGGTGGAAATCTGGTGAGTGAAGCCGGTGAAAGTCCCGTGAGTGAAGCCAGGCAAGGAAAATCCAGAATGGGTGTGATCGGACTCTGGTGTTGAAAGTCCAAGTAGGTCAAAGGAATTGACCGGACACTTGGTAGAGTTCTAGCAGGTCAAGGAGTGACCGGATGCTGGGATGAAGTACCAATAGGTCAAGGTTGACCGGATATTGGTTTCGAAGTCTTGGGACTTGGTTTGGGCAAAATTGTTCGGATCGGTCACCGCACCGATCCTGATCTGTTGCTCGATCGGTCCGTGACCGATCGATATCAAAAGCTCGTTTTGCGTCGATCGGCCCGTGACCGATCGCCAGCAGAGGCGAAAAAGGCGGTGATCGTCCACTGCATCGATCAAAGATGTCCGATCGGTCCGGGACCGATCGGAGACGGCGTCGCGAAGCTACGGCCGGAGTTGGGATCGGTCCGTGGACCGATCCAGATAACCGAGTTCCACTGGATCGGTCAAGAGAGTTGCGATCGGTCTGGGGACCGATCAGCACAGGGCCTGATCGGTCCGTAGACCGATCAGGGTTCTAGCCGTTGCGACGCAACGGCTAGTTTCTTCGCTGTTTCTTCTTCGCAGGTATAAAGGGGCTGAGGGCTTCTACAGAGTTTCTTCTTCTTCCTTCTGGAAGTTTTTCTCCTGCCTGAAGCTTCTGCTTCTCCTTCTTGCTGAGCTTTGTTGAGCTCGTTGGGTGCTAAAGCTTCGCGTGAGCTTCTTCCTGTTGCTGGTTTTCTAGCTAGGCTTGGATCCGAGAAGCTGCTGCTTCCCCAGGGTTCCTGCTGACTTCAAGAAGGCAAGCAAGTGTAGTTTACATTTCTGTTCTTGTTTTCTTGTTCCTATTTGTACTCCTATTGCTGTTGCAAATATTGTGGCGAGGTTTCTCCACCCACAAGGAGTATATTGTATTAGCCGGTTCTCCGGGGACTCATCCACCGACGGATTGATAGGGCTCGTCCACCTTACGGACACGCCGAGGAGTAGGAGTATCATCTCCGAACCTCGTACATCGCTGTGTTAAGGTTTGATTTTCTTCTCCTTTCGTTTCTATTTGTATTTCCGCTGCACTAACCTAATCGTAGGAAGAAACGCGATCGATTTGGGGCGGCTATTCACACCCCCCTCTCTAGCCGAGTACGAAGGATCCTAACAAGTGGTATCAGAGCGAGGCCGCTCTTCGACGGATCAACACCCGGGGGAGCACGGGCTAGAGATGGATCTCTATGGAGAAGACATCACCATTCCACCCTTCTACGAATGCGGCGACTTCGCGTATTGGAAGGTAAGGATGAAGTACTTTCTTATGACTAACATAATGAATTGGTTTTGTGTACAAGAAGGTTTTACTCCTCCGGTGGATAAGGAAGGAAAACCACTTGAGAAGAAGGAGTGGACAAGAGAACAAATTCACAAATCCGAAATCAACGAAGAGGTAACGAGAATAATTGAATTTTCATTGCCTACTAACATCTTGTGTAAGATAGGTTACAACAATGCCAAGGAATTATGGGATAACTTGGCCAAGTTCCATGAGGGAAGCTCAAATTCAAGCCATGAAGAGGAGCTAAGTGAGCCAAGTAGCTCACATCATGGAGGAGAAGATTTAGAAGTTGAGGGCCACTCAACATCTAAAGAAGAAGAGGAGGAGAGTTCCTCTTCAAGATCGGAGCAAGAAGAAGAAGCTTCTACCTCCGGAAGGGATGAAGATGAGAGCGTTCATCCATCCTCAACCCTAGGTAACTCAAGCATTTTAATTTCTAGCAAATTACACATAATGTGCTTCGAGTGTAGGGAATTTGGACATTACAAGAGTAAGTGTCCAAAGAGGGTAAGAAAGACTCCACCGGCGCCAAAGCTCAAGGAAGCCGGAGTCCCGAAACGCAAGGGCAAGGAGCACATCGTGTGCTTCCAATGCAAGCAAAGGGGACACTATAGGAGTCATTGTCCGAGGGGGAGGCAACCTCACAAGGGCAAGAGACCGGGCACATCGATAGGGGGAGCTAAGGCAAACCCTAAGGTAACCTCTAAGGTTCATTTTTGCAACTCTAATAAAATGCATGCTAGGAATTTTATTGCACTTGTCGATAATAACAAGCATGATAACCTTAGGAATCAATACATGTGCTTAGGTGCCAAACATGTGAGCCTAGATAAGGATAACACTAGGAAAGCCAACCCTAGAATTACCTCATCTAAGGTTAAGGAGAACCTAGGTAGGAATCCCAAATCAACTAGACACATGCCTAGGAATGCCTCAAAGAAAATGACAAATCAAAAATTGAGGTATTAGAGAAGGAGAATCAAGTCTTGAGGTCAAGACTTGATACTTTGGAAAAGGCTCTTAAAAACATGGAGAAGTCATCTCTAGGGTTTAAGAGTCAAAAACCCAAGTCCAAGGACAAGAAAGGTTTGGGTCACAAACCTAAGTCCCAAATGGTGAAGCCCACTTACCACAATGTTCCATTTGATTATGGAACAAAACCTAGGGCTAGGAAGACCATTACCAAGGTCACAAGGGGAGTCACCCCTATAGTTGACCTTGATGAGACCCAAATGACCAAGGCTTTAAAGCCTAAGAGGCTCATTAGGAGGGTTGCTAGGGAAGTTATCCCTAGTGAATATTTAGTGAACCCAATGAGCTCAAATAGGTATTGGGTTCCTAGGAGCATCTTCTCTACCCCATAAATGGGTTAGAGAGTGTCAACTCCAATAAGAAGGGTAGTTAACCCAACTTTGAGGAAATTGACACTCAAGGAGCATTTTCAAGGTTTTGAGAACTTTTGAAAATGAAATGGAATTATCATTTACTCCTTTGAAGAGCTAAATGTGCCTAATGGTGGAAATATCATTTTTAATCTTAAGTGGCACAATTTGAGGAAAACCTAGAGAAATACCATAATTGGGATTTTGGTTTTCTCTTAGGGATATATGGGCAATCTAGGGTTAGATTTTAAGTTAGCTAAGGCTAAGGATACTTAGATAGGGATTTAGGTATTTTATTTGTGCTAACTTGCCATGATTGGTTGCCATATGCCATGCCATGACATCATATTTATTTTATTATCATTTGAAATGTCATGATAATGCTTAGGTTATCTATATGTCATGTGTTAGTTTCGTTTCAAACTTTATGCCATGACATCATGACATTGGCACATGTTTTCATTGATGATACCATTTTATGCCATGTCATCATCTCTTGCATTAGTAATCAATTGAATTGATTTAAGGATGAAAAACACACTTTGATATTGAGATCAAATTTGTGTTTAGAAAATACATGAGACCTTAGTCTAAGATACCTAAACCCATATCTCACATCAAAATTGACTTGGATGTGTGTTGATACACTTTAAATGTGTGTGAGATATTAGGATCATGAGTTAGGATCAAGGTGCATAGTTCTTGTACATAGATGACCCTAATTCAAGAAATTGAGGATCATAGGGAAAGCTTGTGTACAAGTCATGTACATCTAGCCCTAAGATTATGGTCCTAAATTCAAATGGTTTTAAAAGCATTTTAAAATTGATTTGAAAAACCTTGATGAAGCTTTCCTAGTGATAGCATTCATCATTGAACATTGTGATACAAAGTTGAGTTAAACTTGAACTATTTCAAAGTTTTTGAACTTTGTATCAAGATTGAAAAATGGAAGTTATTTTCATAGAAAACTATTTTTCCTTGATAGTATATGTTATGAGGAGTGTATCCTCAAAGTTTCATAATTTTTGAAATTTTCTGGAATTGTTTATGGGTTTCTGAATTTCGGGTAAAAATTCAGGAATTCTGATAAGGGATCTTGGATCGGTCACTGGACCGATCCAGGAAGGAGTGGATCGGTCACTGGACCGATCCAGGGAAGTGTGGATCGGTCCGGAGACCGATCCAGTAAGAGGCAGTGAGGCAGTCCGATCCCAGTGAATGTGGATCGGTCTGGGGACCGATCCAATGGGATCCTGATCGGTCTGGTGACCGATCAGGGCGTGCCAAAAGCTGAATTTCAACTGTATATCTGAAATTCCAGCTGTGAAAGTTTGTGGTTTAGGTTTCTAAGGGTTTGAAACTCTCCAAGACATTGTTGGTGCAATGGTCAAGGGGGAGTTGACCTTTAGGGGAGTTTTACCTAATTGTCAAGGGGAGTTGACTTTTAGGAGGAGTTTTTACTCCTTAAGACTTTTGAGGATTAGTGATATGGGGTTATCACTAAGTTGATTGTTGAGTTTAGTATCAAGGGGGAAATTAAGAGTTTCAATGAAAGGTATGGGACTTTCATTAGGAAGAAACTCTTGACCTTGATACTCTCCTAATTCTTTTGATGTGTGTCAAAAGGGGGAGAATTATTGGAGAACCCAAGTTTAGGTTATCGGGTTAACCTAACTTGATTATGAGTTTTGTCAAACATCAAAAAGGGGGAGATTGTTGGTGCAACCTTAGGTCAAGGTTGACCTGGTTGACCCGACTCGAGTTGACGTGACTCGAGTTGTATTTTGATGTTTGACTTGGGAAAATTATCGGTGCAACCTTAGGTCAAGGTTGACCTAGTTGTGTTGCATGTTGATGTTTGACACTCGTGAGAGAGTTCTATTCTTGATGTGGGACAAGAATAGATGTTTGGGAGATTATTGGTGCAACCGTAGGTCAAAGTTGACCTGGTTGACCTGATTTGGGAAAAGTCCAAGTATGAAGACTTGGCACGGAAAAGTCCAAGCAGGGAGCTTGGCACTGGAAAAGTCCAAGTATGGAGACTTGGCACTGGAAAAGTCCAAGCAGGAAGCTTGGCACGTGAAAAGTCCAAGTATGGAGACTTGGCACGGGGAAAGTCCAAACAGGGAGTTTGGCACGGGGAAAAGTCCTGGTGAGTGAAGTCAGGCAGTCGGGAAATCCCGTGAGTGAATCCAGGTGAAAATCCTAGTGAGTGAAACTAAGTGAAGGTGAAAGTCCTGGTGAGTGAAGCCAGGCATTCGGGAAAATCCTGGTGAGTGAAGCCAGGTGAAAATCCTAGTGAGTGAAGCTAGGTGAATGGGAAAGTCCTAACTGGGATGTTAGGCAGTGTGGAAAGTCCCGGTGAGTGAAGCCGGTGGGAGAGTGTAGGAAGCTTGAGGAGAAAGTCCTAATCGGGATGTTAGGCAGTGGAAATCCGTGAGTGAGGCAGGTGAAAGTCCCGTGAGTGAAGCTGGGCAAGGGAAAATCCAGATGGATCGGGGATGATCGGACTTCGTGTTGAAAGTCCAAGTAGGTCAAAGGAATTGACCGACACTTGATGAGGGAGTTCTAGCAGGTCAAGGAGTGACCGGATGCTAGGGATGAAGTACCAAAGGTCAAGGTTGACCGGATATTGGTTTGAAGTCTTGGGACTTGGTTTGGGCAAAATTGCTCGATCGGCCACCGCATCGATCCAGGATACTGCTTGCTCGATCGTCCGTGACCGATCGATACAAGCTCTAGTTTGTTGATCGGTCCGTGACCGATCGCCAGCTAAGAGGCGAAAGAGGCGGCCGATCGGTCCACGACCGATCGGGTCCCGATCGGCCGGGACCGATCAGAGACGGCGTCGCAGGCTACGCCAGAGTTGGGATCGGTGTGGACCGATCCAGATATGTCGATCGGTCCACGCATCGACGTAGTACGCATGAAGGTTCTCAGAGGCCGATCGACGGTTCGGGACCGATCAGATAGGCCTCGATCGGTCCAGACCGATCGGTTCTAGCTGACGCAACGGCTAGTTTCTTCACTGCTTTCTTCTTCGCAGTATAAAGGCCGAGGGCTTCTCTGAGTTTCTTCTTCTTCCTTCGAAGTTTTCTCTGCTCAAGCTTCGCTTCTCCTTCTTGCCGAGCTTTGTTGAGCTCGTTGGGTGCTAAAGCTTCGCGTGAGCTTCTTCCTGTTGGTTTTCTAGCTAGGCTTGGATCCGAGAAGCCGCTGCTTCCCAGGGTTCCCGCCGACTTCAAGAAGGCAAGCAAGTGTAGTTTACATTTGTTCTTGTTTTCTTGTTCCTATTTGTACTCCTATTGCTGTTGCAAATATTGTGGCGAGGTTTCTCCACCCACAAGGAGTATATTGTATTAGCCGGTTCTCCGGGACTCATCCACCGACGGATTGATAGGGCTCGTCCACCTTACGGACACGCCGAGGAGTAGGAGTATCATCTCCGAACCTCGTACATCGCTGTGTTAAGGTTTGATTTTCTTCTCCTTTCGTTTCTATTTGTATTTCCGCTGCACTAACCTAATCGTAGGAAGAAACGCGATCGGTTTGGTGCGGCTATTCACACCCCTCTCTAGCCGAGTACGAAGGATCCTAACAAGTGGTATCAGAGCGAGGCCGCTCTTCGACGGATCAACACCCGGGGGAGCACGGGCTAGAGATGGATCTCTATGGAGAAGACATCACCATTCCACCCTTCTACGAATGCGGCGACTTCGCGTATTGGAAGGTAAGGATGAAGTACTTTCTTATGACTAACATAATGAATTGGTTTTGTGTACAAGAAGGTTTTACTCCTCCGGTGGATAAGGAAGGAAAACCACTTGAGAAGAAGGAGTGGACAAGAGAACAAATTCACAAATCCGAAATCAACAAAGAGGTAACGAGAATAATTGAATTTTCATTGCCTACTAACATCTTGTGTAAGATAGGTTACAACAATGCCAAGGAATTATGGGATAACTTGGCCAAGTACCATGAGGAGAGCTCCACTTCAAATCATGAAGAGGAGCTAAGTGAGCCAAGTAGCTCACATCATGGAGGAGAAGATTTAGAAGTTGAGGGCCACTCAACATCTAAAGAAGAAGAGGAGGAGAGTTCCTCTTCAAGATCGGAGCAAGAAGAAGAAGCTTCTACCTCCGGAAGGGATGAAGATGAGAGCGTTCATCCATCCTCAACCCTAGGTAACTCAAGCATTTTAATTTCTAGCAAATTACACATAATGTGCTTCGAGTGTAGGGAATTTGGACATTACAAGAGTAAGTGTCCAAAGAGGGTAAGAAAGACTCCACCGGCGCCAAAGCTCAAGGAAGCCGGAGTCCCGAAACGCAAGGGCAAGGAGCACATCGTGTGCTTCCAATGCAAGCAAAGGGGACACTATAGGAGTCATTGTCCGAGGGGGAGGCAACCTCACAAGGGCAAGAGACCGGGCACATCGATAGGGGGAGCTAAGGCAAACCCTAAGGTAACCTCTAAGGTTCATTTTTGCAACTCTAATAAAATGCATGCTAGGAATTTTATTGCACTTGTCGATAATAACAAGCATGATAACCTTAGGAATCAATACATGTGCTTAGGTGCCAAACATGTGAGCCTAGATAAGGATAACACTAGGAAAGCCAACCCTAGAATTACCTCATCTAAGGTTAAGGAGAACCTAGGTAGGAATCCCAAATCAACTAGACACATGCCTAGGAATGCCTCAAAGAAAAATGACAAATCAAAAATTGAGGTATTAGAGAAGGAGAATCAAGTCTTGAGGTCAAGACTTGATACTTTGGAAAAGGCTCTTAAAAACATGGAGAAGTCATCTCTAGGGTTTAAGAGTCAAAAACCCAAGTCCAAGGACAAGAAAGGTTTGGGTCACAAACCTAAGTCCCAAATGGTGAAGCCCACTTACCACAATGTTCCATTTGATTATGGAACAAAACCTAGGGCTAGGAAGACCATTACCAAGGTCACAAGGAGTCACCCTATAGTTGACCTTGATGAGACCCAAATGACCAAGGCTTTAAAGCCTAAGAGGCTCATTAGGAGGGTTGCTAGGGAAGTTATCCCTAGTGAATATTTAGTGAACCCAATGAGCTCAAATAGGTATTGGGTTCCTAGGAGCATCTTCTCTACCCCATAAATGGGTTAGAGAGTGTCAACTCCAATAAGAAGGGTAGTTAACCCAACTTTGAGGAAATTGACACTCAAGGAGCATTTTCAAGGTTTTGAGAACTTTTGAAAATGAAATGGAATTATCATTTACTCCTTTGAAGAGCTAAATGTGCCTAATGGTGGAAATATCATTTTTAATCTTAAGTGGCACAATTTGAGGAAAACCTAGAGAAATACCATAATTGGGATTTTGGTTTCTCTTAGGGATATATGGGCAATCTAGGGTTAGATTTTAAGTTAGCTAAGGCTAAGGATACTTAGATAGGGATTTAGGTATTTTATTTGTGCTAACTTGCCATGATTGGTTGCCATATGTCATGCCATGACATCATATTTATTTTATTATCATTTGAAATGTCATGATAATGCTTAGGTTATCTATATGTCATGTGTTAGTTTCGTTTCAAACTTTATGCCATGACATCATGACATTGGCACATGTTTTCATTGATGATACCATTTTATGCCATGTCATCATCTCTTGCATTAGTAATCAATTGAATTGATTTAAGGATGAAAAACACACTTTGATATTGAGATCAAATTTGTGTTTAGAAAATACATGAGACCTTAGTCTAAGATACCTAAACCCATATCTCACATCAAAATTGACTTGGATGTGTGTTGATACACTTTAAATGTGTGTGAGATATTAGGATCATGAGTTAGGATCAAGGTGCATAGTTCTTGTACATAGATGACCCTAATTCAAGAAATTGAGGATCATAGGGAAAGCTTGTGTACAAGTCATGTACATCTAGCCCTAAGATTATGGTCCTAAATTCAAATGGTTTTAAAAGCATTTTAAAATTGATTTGAAAAACCTTGATGAAGCTTTCCTAGTGATAGCATTCATCATTGAACATTGTGATACAAAGTTGAGTTAAACTTGAACTATTTCAAAGTTTTTGAACTTTGTATCAAGATTGAAAAATGGAAGTTATTTTCATAGAAAACTATTTTTCCTTGATAGTATATGTTATGAGGAGTGTATCCTCAAAGTTTCATAATTTTTGAAATTTTCTGGAATTGTTTATGGGTTTCTGAATTTCGGGTAAAAATTCAGGAATTCTGATAAGGGATCTTGGATCGGTCACTGGACCGATCCAGGAAGGAGTGGATCGGTCACTGGACCGATCCAGGGAAGTGTGGATCGGTCCGGAGACCGATCCAGTAAGAGGCAGTCCGATCCAGTGAATGTGGATCTGGGGACCGATCCAATGGGATCCTGATCGGTCTGGTGACCGATCAGGGCGTGCCAAAAGCTGAATTTCAACTGTATATCTGAAATTCCGGCTGTGAAAGTTTGTGGTTTAGGTTTCTAAGGGTTTGAAACTCTCCAAGACATTGTTGGTGCAATGGTCAAGGGGGAGTTGACCTTTAGGGGGAGTTTTACCTAATTGTCAAGGGGGAGTTGACTTTTAGGAGGAGTTTTTACTCCTTAAGACTTTTGAGGATTAGTGATATGGGGTTATCACTAAGTTGATTGTTGAGTTTAGTATCAAGGGGGAAATTAAGAGTTTCAATGAAAGGTATGGGACTTTCATTAGGAAGAAACTCTTGACCTTGATACTCTCCTAATTCTTTTTGATGTGTGTCAAAAAGGGGGAGAATTATTGGAGAACCCAAGTTTAGGTTATCGGGTTAACCTAACTTGATTATGAGTTTTGTCAAACATCAAAAAGGGGGAGATTGTTGGTGCAACCTTAGGTCAAGGTTGACCTGGTTGACCCGACTCGAGTTGACGTGACTCGAGTTGTATTTTGATGTTTGACTTGGGAAAATTATCGGTGCAACCTTAGGTCAAGGTTGACCTAGTTGTGTTGCATGTTGATGTTTGACACTCGTGAGAGAGTTCTATTCTTGATGTGGGACAAGAATAGATGTTTGGGAGATTATTGGTGCAACCGTAGGTCAAAGTTGACCTGGTTGACCTGATTTGGGAAAAGTCCAAGTATGAAGACTTGCACGGAAAAGTCCAAGCAGGAGCTTGGCACGGGAAAAGTCCAAGTATGGAGACTTGGCACTCGGAAAAGTCCAAGCAGGAAGCTTGGCACGTGAAAAGTCAAGTATGGAGACTTGGCAGGAAAAGTCAAACAGGGAGTTTGGCACGGGAAAAGTCCGGTGAGTGAAGTCGGGCAATGGAAATCCTGGTGAGTGAATCCAGGTGAAAATCCTAGTGAGTGAAACTAAGTGAAGGTGAAAGTCCCGGTGAGTGAAGCCGGGCATTGGGAAAATCCTGGTGAAGCCGGTGAAAATCCTAGTGAGTGAAGCTAGGTGAATGGGAAAGTCCTAACTGGGATGTTAGGCGGTGTGGAAAGTCCCGGTGAGTGAAGCTGGCGGTGGGAAAGTCCCGGTGAGTGAAGCCGAGCAGTGAGAAAGTCCTAACTGGGATGTTAGGCGGTGTGGAAATCCTGGTGAGTGAAGTGAAAGTCCCGTGAGTGAAGCCGGGCAAGGAAAATCCAGATGGATCGGGGATGATCGGACTTGGTGTTGGAAAGTCCAAGTAGGTCAAAGGAATTGACGGACACTTGGCGAGGAGTTCTAGCAGTCAAGGGTGACGGATGCTAGGGATGAAGTACCAATAGGTCAAGGTTGACCGGATATTGGTTTGAAGTCTTGGGACTTGGTTTGGGCAAAACCAGCTCGGATCGGTCACCGACCGATCGGTGATCTCTGCTTGCTCGATCGGTGCGGTGACCGATCGGATACTAACAAGCTCTGTTCGATTCTTGTCGATCGGTGACCGATCGACGCAAGGCGAAAGAAAGCGGTGATCGGTCCACGGCCGTCGAGGCCCATCTGATCGATGCCGGGACCGATCGAGGAGACGATGTCGCACGGCCGAGTTGGGATCGATGCGTGGACCGATCCAGATGTCTGATCGGTCCACGGGCCGATCGAATGCCTGAAGGTTACGTGCGGCTGTCGATCGAGGGACCGATCGGCCTGAGTGATCGGTCCGTAGACCGATCGGGGTTCTGCCGTTCTGACGCAGCGGCTAGTTTCTTCATTGTTTCTTCTTCGCAGGTATAAAGGGGAGGGCTTCTACAGAGTTTCTTCTTCTTCCTTGGAAGTTTTCTTGCCGAAGCTTTTCTTCTTGAGCTTTGTTGAGCTCGTTGGGTGCTAAAGCTTCGCGTGAGCTTCTTCCTGCTGGTTTTCTAGCTAGGCTTGGATCCGAGAAGGGTTCCTTCTGACTTCAAGAAGGCAAGCAAGTGTAGTTTACATTCGTTCTTGTTTTCTTGTTCCTATTTGTACTCCTATTGCTGTTGCAAATATTGTGGCGAGGTTTCTCCACCCACAAGGAGTATATTGTATTAGCCGGTTCTCCGGGGACTCATCCACCGACGGATTGATAGGGCTCGTCCACCTTACGGACACGCCGAGGAGTAGGAGTATCATCTCCGAACCTCGTACATCGCTGTGTTAAGGTTTGATTTTCTTCTCCTTTCGTTTCTATTTGTATTTCCGTTGCACTAACCTAATCGTAGGAAGAAACGCGATCGATTTGGGGCGGCTATTCACACCCCCCTCTCTAGCCGAGTACGAAGGATCCTAACAGTTAGGACCTTCGGATGGTTAGAGAGGGGGGTGTGAATAGCCTCCACTAAAAACTCAATCAATTTTCTCACAAAACTTGGTTAACACAGCGGAAATAAACAAAACAAAAACTGATGCAAGGAAAGAAAACCAACCCACAGCTTACACAAGTATATACGAGGTTCAGGGATAACTTGCCCCTACTCCTCGGCGTGTCCGTAAGGTGGACGATCCCTTGATCTTTCGGTAGATCACACCCCGGACAAATTCCGGCTAAGTTTTTCTCCTTCTCGGTGGAGTAACCTCTTCACAAAAGTCATAGAATAGATTTGAAAACAAAGCACAATGACTTACAGAGTTTTGTGGCTAACGGAATAAACAAATGAAACTTACAGCCACGAAGCAAAACGCATGCAAAGACAGAAGGAAATCTTCAGTCAAGAGCTCAACAACACAGCCTCTTGATCGACAGAGAGTTTTTCCAGAACCTTTTTCAAACCTCTCTTCTTCCTTCTTCTTATTCTGCTTTCTCACTGTCCCGAATCACTGCAACCAACTCAGGCATCGCCAATCACTCTTCCTTCTCATCTGGTTCTCTGAACTCACACCAATATCATCCATGGTCTTCACTGGTGTCTCTGAGCTCGAACCAATGAGCAAGAGTCCAACTGATCGCGGCCAGTGAACGTTGAAGCTCGAATTGCATCACTTGCAGTGAAATACAGCATAAAGGGCACTTGTTCTTATTCTTCTGATGGAGCTTCATTTGAAATTAACCAATGGCACGATACCTGCAACCTGTAACTTAAAGATCTCACAGCAAATGATTTGATCAGGTGAATCAGAAGTGAATCAGAAATATCAGAGAAGCAGCAGAAATAAACGACATGTTGTGGATCGGTCAACAGACCGATCCATAGCTCTCTGGACCGATCAGGACTCATCCTGATCGGTCTAGGAAGAGTCTGATCGGTCTGTGGACTGATCAGCCTATGGTGGATCGGTCCACAGACCGATCCCCCCTCTCGCTTTGAGTCCAGCGTCTTTCTGATCGCTTCTTTCTGATCGGTCTGTAGACCGATCAGATAACCCACAGAATGCTTCTGTGTGGTTACTGATCGGTCCCCAGACCAATCAGATAATCCACAGAGACTTTCTGTGTGGTCACTGATCGGTCACGAGACCGATCAGGTGACTAATGTATCACTGGATTGGTCTGCCGACCGATCCAGACAACCAGAGTATCACTGGATCGGTAAACAGACCGATCCAATGTCCTTGTGTTAGTTTTAGAGTCTCCCAGCCCTAAACCCTAACGTCTTTTTGGTCCAGAGAACGAGCTACCAAGCCCTCTCTGACCTAGTCCGGAGAACGAGCTGCCGAGCCCTCTCCGACTTCATCCATCCGAGCGAGCTACGGGGCCCTCTCCTGGTCAGGAGAGCAGTGCCAGGCCCTCTCCGGCTTCGTCGGTCCGGAGAGCAAGCTACCGAGCCCTCTCGACCTAGTCGGAGAACAAGTGTCGAGCCCTCTCCGACTTCGTCGGTCCGAGAACGAGCTACCGAGCCCTCTCGACTTCGTCGGTCCGAACGAGCTACCGAGCCCTCTCGGCCTAGTCAGGAGGCAGTGCGAGCCCTCTCCGACTTCGCGTGCCAAGTATCCGTACTTGGACTTTTCCTCTCCTCATGATCAACCTTGATCATTAATCAGTCTGAGTTTAATTAATATCTGATACAAACTTAAATCAGTGTTAAAATCAAAATAACAGCCAGGTCAGACTGTATCAACAATCTCCCCCTTTTTGTTGTTTGACAACACGATTTAAGTTTAGATCAGAAATGTCCATATTCCCATATTTCCCTAATTTTAGGGGAATCAAGATCCTCCCCCTAAGACAGATACAACACCATGTAAGGATAGAGGAATCAAGGTCCTCCCCCTAAAGCCAAACTTCCATTTATCTCTAAACTTAGTTATCTTCTCCCCCTTTGTCAAACACCGAAAAGGTGCGAATTAGGTAAGAGAACGTTAAGGATTCCCCCTTAACCCATACTGTCTTTTTCTTAATTCACCTAGAATACCTCTACGTGTATTATAAGACAGTGATAAAGAAATAAGAGACATACAAGACATGGCATATGAACAGCATATTAAAAACCAATAAGAAGTGAAATATAAGGAAAACAAGAGAATGAACAGCATACATAGATGAAATGAACAAGTATCCAGGTCAGACATAAATATCCAACAAACAACATCCAAAACATAGACAGTCAAAAAGACATCAAAGGACAATGTGTATCAGTCAGCCTCCTCATCATGAGGAGCATCAGCATCATCAATGGGAGGAAAGGGTCCCTGAGGTGGCATGCCGCTGCTCGAGGATAGATAGCCAGGGAAATCCTGCAGAGGTGGGTATCTGGCCATCCAATCCATAATCGCCTGATGTGTCGCCAACTGCTGAATGCGTAAATCATCGTAGCGCTGGTCAATCCGGACGCGCAACCCGTGAAGCTCAGCAACCAGCAGCTCATCGTGACGATCAAAACGACTCTCCAGCTCGGCGATCTGCCAGCGCAGATCAGGATCTGCCTCTCCATCATCAGCAGCAGTAGCAATAGGAGCAGCCGCAACCTGTCGTGGAGGTCCCCGTGGTAACTCACCTAGAGCTCTCCCATCCTTCCACCGAACATCCCCATTTTGTCCTATGATGCCAGACTTGGAAAATGCCCGTTTCCCAAGTCTGCAATCTTGCCTGACCATCTTGACTATCCTACCCTTAGAGACATCAATCTGAAGGGTCTCGAGCCAATCTGTAATTATATGCCCATAAGGCATATAAACAGTGTAGTCGCTCAGCTCACTATAGGAGATGATCGAAGAGTCTGGACATAATGTCAAAGTCGAGATGCCGACGCAATCCATAAAGCATCAGGCAATGATACGGTCGGATCTCAGACAATGGTTTAGATGTGATAGGCAGAAGGCAGTTCGTGACAATTTTAAAAAGAATGTAGTCTTGAGGAGATAATCTCAAGGCTGCAAAAGTAGGGAAGTCAACATCTAGCTCATCAAGGCCACCCGGTCTAGGATGTCTGAAGAAGTACTCATAAATATCGTCAGATGAGATATCAAAGGGTGGAGGTAAATGATCGGGTAAGTCAAGATATATCGAAAAGACATTACCGGAACACCTCCGACAACCGAGATAGTCAAAGAAGGATGAGAAACTGAAATCAAGGGTCTGCTTAGCAACTTTTGTTTTATAACTTACATCATTAGTCTGATGAAGGTTGTTATAAAACTCAGAGACTAAGTCATAGTTGATATCCCGTTCTAAGTAGACAAGTGAGTCAAGTTTGTAGTAAGCAATGATTTCTGACACAGTTGGACAAAATTCGTCTATGAATTTACGATCTACAGACCTACAAGGAAGTAATTTAAAGGTCCGTTGTTTAAAAGCTTGTTCAAAATGTTGGTTAGGGAATTCCCCGAGACAGATGGTTGAGGACGAGAGGGAGCCTTAGACTTAGACTTCTCAGGTGACTTAGAGGTCCCCTCACCCACTTGTTTCTTCCTAAAATTTAACAATGGGATACAATGGGAAGTAAATGAGCACCGGAGCCACCAACACCCGAAACAAAAATCACAAATATGGTGAGAAATGAAATCGAAATGCTAAGTTCTAGAGAAGTAAGGAGTTACCTTGGTGTCATTGAGCTCTGGCTAGGGCTTCGGCTAAGGTTCCGGCGTGCAAAGAGAAGAGAAGAGGTGAGGTGTAGGGAAGAGTCGGCTAGGGCTTCTGCGTGAAAGAAGGAAAGAAAAGATCGGGAAGATTTAAGGGTTTACTGATGGGTGTACAGTTGATGAAATGATCGGACGGCTGTCCGATCAGGAGGTATCAGGAGCCTTCTGATCGATCCCTGGACCGATCCAGGAAGATCCTGATCGGTCCGCAGACCGATTAGGAGACGAACAGTACTCGCTGATCGGTCCCTGGACCGATTAGGGAACTTCCTGATCGGTCTGCAGACCGATCAGAAAATGATCAGTGGCCTTGCATACCAGATTGATCTGATCGGTCTCCGGACCGATCAGGGAACTCTCTGATCGGTCTGTAAACCGATCAGAAAGTGATCAGTAGCGGGTGCCAGGCTGACCTGACCGGTCCGTAGACCGATCAGTGTCTGATACTTAGATCTCTCCAGTAATTTCAGTAAGTTCAGACCATAATTTTTAGGTAATAGTTATGCTTGTAGATCCTCCAGGTTCTAGGTTCTGAACTAGGAAGCTTTGCTAGAGAAACTTCCACGAATTATCGAACATTTCTATGAATTTCAGTAACTGAAATTAGTAATTTCAGTAACTGAAATTCATAGAAATGTTCGATAATTCGTGGAAGTTTCTCTAGCAAAGCTTCCTAGTTCAGAACCTAGAACCTGGAGGATCTACAAGCATAACTATTACCTAAAAATTATGGTCTGAACTTGTTTATAGCCCTAAAGTTACAGACATTTAGAAAACAGATAACTTATGGCCTGAAAACTGAAATTTTCGACCTTTGTTATGTTTAGTTTCAAGTTTGTCAAAATATAACCAGCTTGCTATCATTCTTTCAAGGACTTGTCCTAGTATCAATCAAAATCATGAAAAGCATCGTTCAAATGTATCAAACAGTCCATCAACCAAAGTTACATAATTTCTAGGTAAAGGTCCAACCAAGTTTCCTTGGTTGGAATATATGAGTAAGATCTAGGAACCAAATACACATGAATTATGTAATGGTCTTCCCCATACTCAATTTATGTCTCTTCAACCTAATTATTCAAGGGATGCATGATACATTTTGAATAATTCGGCTGATCCTAGCATCTCACCTCATTTCTAGCAAACAAAAATCATTTGTTAAACCTTATAGTTTATGTGAGATGTTCCCAAGTTGCCCAAATTAATTTTCCTATTTCTCTTGTTGTTTCAATTGTCCTTATTGATCATAATGGGGTCCTAATGGCCTATTGAGCCAAACACATTCCCAATTCTCTCCTCAAATGACTAAATTCATTTTTCGGAAGAGGTTTGGTGAAAATATCGGCTAGGTTTGACTTTGACTCAACATAGGTGAGTGCAATGTCTCCCCTAGCTACGTGATCTCTAATGAAGTGGTGACGCACTTCAATATGTTTGGTCCTTGAATGATGGACAGGGTTTTTTGTTAAGTTTATTGTGCTGATGTTGTCACACAACACTTGCACTCCCTTATACGAAAGTCCATAATCTTCTAGAGTGTGGATCATCCACAACAATTGTGATACACTCTCTCCCATGGCAATGTATTCAGCCTCGGTTGTGGAGAGAGCAACGCAATGTTGCTTCCGACTTGACCAACTAACCAATGATGAACCTAAAAATTGGCAACCCCCACTAGTGCTTTTCCGATCCAATTTGCATCCAGCATAATCGGAGTCGGTATAGCCTATCAAGTCAAAAGACTCCGTACGAGGGTACCATAGACCTACTCGAATTGTGCCCTTAAGATATCTCAGAATTCTCTTGACTGCAATTAAATGAGATTCCTTGGCACAGACTTGATATCTAGCGCACATGCCCACAGCAAAAAGTATGTCTGGTCGACTAACTGTGAGATATAGAAGACTACCGATCATGCTTCTATATTGCGTTAGATCAACTGGTTTTCCATTCTCATCATTGTCAAGGCGAGTGTTTGTCGCCATTGGAGTGGATACTTCCTTAGAGTCACTCATTTTGAATTTCTTGAGCATCTCTTGAGTGTATTTTGTTTGATGGACATAAATGCCATCTCGAGTTTGTTTGATTTCAAGTCCAAGGAAGAATGTCAATTCTCCCACCAGACTCATCTCAAACTCACTTTCCATGTGAGTGATAAATTCATTCAAATAGCTCTTATTGTTTGAGCCACAAATTATGTCAACGACATACACCTGGGCTACAAATATGTTTTCACCATCTCTACGCAGAAATAGTGTTGGGTCTATTTGACCTCTTACAAAACCCTTTTCTAATAAGTAAGTTGACAACCTTTCGTACCATGCTCGAGGTGCTTGTTTAAGCCCATAAAGAGCTTTCTTGAGCTTGTACACGTGGTTTGGAGCTTCGGTATTCACAAACCCCGGTGGTTGTTCAACATAGACCTCTTCTTTAATGAAACCATTTAAGAAGGCTGATTTAACGTCCATTTGATAGAGCTTGAAGCCTCTATGTGCAGCAAAGGCTAGCATTAAACGAATGGACTCTAATCGAGCCACAGGAGCATAAGTCTCATCATAATCGAGACCTTCGACTTGACTATAGCCCTTGGCTACAAGTCTTGCCTTGTTTCTTACTACTTCTCCCTTTTGGTTTAACTTATTTTTGAAGACCCATTTGGTTCCAATAATGGTGGTCTTCTTAGGTCTAGGAACTAAGTCCCACACTTGGCTCCTTTCAAATTGACCTAACTCATCTTGCATAGCTATGGTCCAATCAGGATCGTGCAATGCCTCATCAACTAATTTTGGTTCGATTTCTGAGATCAATGCGACCTCATTAGACTCATTTCTAAAGAATGACCTAGTCCTAACCCCTTGTTGAATGTCTCCCACAATCTGGTCTTGGGGATGACTAGAGGCTATCCTAGATTGCCTTGGTGTTGGCGGTGCCTCATGAATGGTCTCACTAGACACAGGCAAGGGCTCAGTATCAGGTAAAGGATCAGACTGAGTCCTCTCTTGCCTTTGCTCATCGTCGTCGGAGTCAACTTCGACTCTTTCTATGTTTTGATCATTTAAACTTAGATTTCTAAGTTCAAATTGAATTTCTCCTACATCCCTTGATTGATCATTTGATTTAGGGATTTCTTCAAATGCTACATCAGAGGACTCTTCAATCAATTTAGTCCTACTGTTGTAGACTCGATAGACTTTGCTGGTGAGAGAGTACCCGACTAGTATCCCTTCGTCAGCCTTAGCCGTGAACTTTCCAAGATGGTCCTTGGTGTTCAAGATAAACACCTTACAACCAAACACCCTAAGATGTTTAATTGTAGGGGGTTTCCCAAACCAAAGTTCATGGGGAGTCTTTCCTAAAAACCTATGTATCAAGACTCGGTTTTGCACATAGCAAACGGTATTTACCGCTTCAGCCCATAAGTAGTTCGGTAGTGAGTACTCATTGAGCATGCTTCGTGCTGCCTCTTGCAAGACTCGGTTCTTTCTCTCCACAACCTCATTTTGTTGTGGGGTCCTTGGAGTAGAGAACTCACGCCTATATCCTTTTTCTTGACAAAATTCTAAAAATCTATGGTTTTGAAATTCTCCACCATGATCACTTCTAATTGTTTTAATTGTTGTTGATTTTTCATTTTCAGTTCTTCTACAAAAAGATATAAAAACATCTATGGTTTGATCCTTATTTTTCAAAAAGAATGTCCATGTATATCTAGTAAAATCATCAATGATCACTAAACAGTATTTACTCCCATTCAATGAAATAACATTACTGCAATCAAACAAATCCATATGCAATAGATCTAGAGCAGTAGATGTCCTTACAGCGCTTTTACCTTTATGAGCCGCTTTTGTTTGCTTACCCTTTTGACATGCATCACATAATTTTGTCTTTTGATACTTGATGCTTGGTAAGTCTCGCACTAATCCTTTGTTGGCCAGCTTTCGAATGTTCTTCATGTTTACGTGGGCCAACCTTCTATGCCACAGTCATGATTCTTCTTCTTTTGACATGAGACACTTAGCAGAGGCATTAGTAGCACTTTTAAATGATACTTGATAAATGTTGTCTACCCTTGTGCCTACTAGTACCGTGTCAAGTGTGTCAATGTGTTTGACCAGACATTGACTTGAATGAAACTCAATTGTGTAACCCGTATCACACAATTGGCTGACACTTAGGAGATTAAAAGTCATCCCCTTGACTAGAAGGACATTTTTGATTTGAAGACATTCGGAAATTTGAATATCTCCAACTCCTATAACCTTAAGACTACCATTATTACCAAAGGACACATTACCTCTATTTTTGTTTTGAATGGTAGTAAAGAGTGACTTGTCCCCGGTCATGTGCTTGGAGCATCCACTATCAACAAACCAAGTTGATAGATGCTCCCCCTTGACAAATGCCTACAAGACACGAAAGATAGATGTTTTAGGTACCCAAATCTTGGGACCTAATGCATCTACAATGAAAGACCTAAGAACACATGCCTTGGTCACACCCTTCCTAGTCTCATGAACCCTAGAAGCATGTGATCTATGAAATTGGGTTCTAGACACTAAGGAAATGAAACTAGACTCCTTAGGTTGATATCCTAATCCAGCCTTGTTGTAGACCGCCCTTTGGGCATTTAGAATCATATCTAAGGTCTTAGAGCTAGTTGAGAATTTCTCAAGCATTTTCTTGAGTTTCTCAACTTCACTCTTTAGAACTTTATTTTCATTCTCAAGAAGCTCTTGATGAAGGTCATCAACCTCATCTTCCCTAAGAGTCTTCAAGTGTTCTACTTCTTCTTTTAATAATTTGATTTCAGTTTTTGATTTCTTAAGCAAAGTTGATAAATGTGCAATAGTTTTATAACATTTTTCTAAATGTGGAGAAGTTACCTCTTCATCATCCGAAGATGATGAAGCCGCGGTTGATGTATCACTTTCGGAGTCCGATTCCTCCCTTGCCATGAGCGCTAATTGACGAGTGCTTTTCTCCTTCTCTTCCTCCGATGAGCTTGAGGAGGATTCATCCCAAGAAGCTTTGAGAGCTTTCTTCTTCTTGGCCCTTTCTTCCTTCTTCTTGAGTTTTGGACACTCGCTCCGATAGTGGCCTTTCTTGCTACACTCATAACACGTAACGTTAGTCTTATCAATATTTTGATCAATAGACTTACCTTTCCCTTTGTATCTCCGGCTCCTTCTCATGATTCTTCTCACGAAGTTGGCCATCTCGCTTGATGATGATCCACCTTCATCATCGGACTCGGAGGAGGATGAGGATGTAGGAATTTCTTTCTCCTTCTTCTTTTCTTTCTTCCTTCTTCCATCCTTGCTCTTTTCTCCTGCAACTAAAGCAATGCCTTTCTCCTTTTGACCCTTGTTAGCAAGTTCATGAAGTTCCATTTCACAAAAGAATTCATCTAACTTAACAATTGAAAGATCCTTGGAGACCTTGTAGGCATCTACCATAGATGACCACAAGGCATTCCTTGGAAAGGCTTTGAGAGCGTACCTTACGAGATCGTGATTTTCTACGCGTTCATCTACGGAATGAAGACCATTGATGATCTCTTTGAACCTTCTGTGTAGTTCACTTACCGTTTCGTTCTCCTTCATGGTGAGATTTTGTAGTTGGTTTAGGAACAAGTCTCTCTTAGCGATCCGAGAGTCTCGAGTTCCTTCTTGGAGCTCAATGAGTTTGTTCCACAAATCCTTTGCACTCACAAATGGACCTACCTTGACAAGTTGATCTTTGGCTATTCCACATTGTAGTGTGACCACCACCTTGGCATCGGCTTGTCCTTTGCGAGTTTGCTCGGCGGACCACCTTGACGACTCTAGTTCCTTACCTTCTTCATCCTTCGGTGGTGTGAAACCTTCCTTGACCGAGAACCACATGGAGATGTCGGTCTTGAGATAATACTCCATACGGCTCTTCCAATATTGGTAGTCCGCTCCATCGAAATAGGGTGGGTGATTGGTACTAAAACCTTCTTTCATAGCCATCTTCTTGCTCTTTAGGGTGTTAATCCGGATGAAGAGCACCTTGCTCTGATACCACTTGTTAGGACCTTTGGATGGCTAGAGAGGGAGGGTGTGAATAGCCTCCACTAAAAACTCAATCAATTTCCTCACAAAACTTGGTTAGCACAGCGGAAATAAACAAAACAAAAACTGATGCAAGGAAAGAAAACCAACCCACAGCTTACACAAGTATATACGAGGTTCAGGGATAACTTGCCCCTACTCCTCGGCGTGTCCGTAAGGTGGACGATCCCTTGATCTTTCGGTAGATCACACCCCGGACAAATTCCGGCTAAGTTTTTCTCCTTCTCGGTGGAGTAATCTCTCCACAAAAGTCACAGAATAGATTTGAAAACAAAGCACAATGACTTACAGAGTTTTGTGGCTAACGGAATGAACAAATGAAACTTACAGCCACGAAGCAAAACGCATGCAAAGACAGAAGGAAATCTTCAGTCAAGAGCTCAACAACACAGCCTCTTGATCGACAGAGAGTTTTTCCAGAACCTTTTTCAAACCTCTCTTCTTCCTTCTTCTTATTCTGCTTTCTCACTGTCCCGAATCACTGCAACCAACTCAGGCGTCGCCAATCACTCTTCCTTCTCATCTGGTTCTCTGAACTCACACCAATACCATCCATGGTCTTCACTGGTGTCTCTGAGCTCGAACCAATGAGCAAGAGTCCAACTGATCGCGGCCAGTGAACGTTGAAGCTCGAATTGCATCACTTGCAGTGAAATACAGCATAAAGGGCACTTGTTCTTATTCTTCTGATGGAACTTCATTTGAAATTAACCAATGGCACGATACCTGCAACCTGTAACTTAAAGATCTCACAGCAAATGATTTGATCAGGTGAATCAGAAGTGAATCAGAAATATCAGAGAAGCAGCAGAAACAAACGACATGTTGTGGATCGGTCAACAGACCGATCCATAGCTCTCTGGACCGATCAGGACTCATCCTGATCGGTCTGGGAAGAGTCTGATCGGTCTGTGGACCGATCAGCCTATGGTGGATTGGTCCACAGACCGATCCCCCCTCTCACTTTGAGTCCAGCGTCTTTCTGATCGCTTCTTTCTGATCGGTCTGTAGACCGATCAGATAACCCACAGAGACTTTCTGTGTGGTCACTGATCGGTCACGAGACCGATCAGGTGACTAATGTATCACTGGATCGGTCTGCCGACCGATCAAGACAACCAGAGTATCACTGGATCGGTCAATAGACCTGACCGATCCAATGTCCTTGTGTTAGTTTTAGAGTCTCCCAGCCCTAAACCCTAACGTCTTCCTGGTCCAGAGAACGAGCTACCAAGCCCTCTCTGACCTAGTCCGGAGAACGAGCTGTCGAGCCCTCTCCGACTTCGTCCAGTCCAGAGAACGAGCTACCGAGCCCTCTCTGACCTAGTCCGGAGAACGAGCTGCCGAGCCCTCTCCGACTTCGTCCGGTCCAGAGAACGAGCTACCGAGCTCTCTCTGACCTAGTCCGGAGAACGAGCTGCCGAGCCCTCTCCGACTTCATCCGGTCCAGAGAACGAGCTACCGAGCCCTCTCCGACTTCGTCCAATCGAGAGAACGAGCTACCGAGCCCTCTCTGACCTAGTCCGGAGAACGAGCTGTCGAGCCCTCTCCGACTTCGCGTGCCAAGTATCCGTACTTGGACTTTTCCTCTCCTCATGATCAACCTTGATCATTAATCAGTCTGAGTTTAATTAATATCTGATACAAACTTAAATCAGTGTCAATATTAAAATAACAACCAGGTCAGACTGTATCAACAGATGATTCTATGTCAAGGTTGACTGAGTCATTGATCACTTGATTTTATGGTTCTACATAGTCTTCCGATGAAGCCTAAGAGGGAACACCAAAGGAAGCATATTAGAATGACAACCAGAGAATCCCTCGACGCAGCCATTCAGATGTTTAAGTCTTCAAAGAAGGGGAAGAAGTAGAAGAAATGCATAATGACATTAGGATTTGATGTGTTGTGTGAGGGTACCTTTTCCTGTGGCCTATGGGGATAGGTTACCTCTTATAGGGTCATATCTATCTTTTATGTTCTTCACGTATCTCCGATTTTTTGCAGTCGTTACCATGTTCTCCCATATGGATGAGCATCACTCTCCATTTATTTCAGATTAAATAGTCATGTTTCCCGCCTTCTTCATGTACAATGGCTATATTATCCATGTTTTCAATAAATGATAATTTATCACTTTGATTTTTCAACTATTTGAGCCGTTTTAGCTTTAGCCAAGAGACATTCAAAACCAGGCCAAAGAGTCAAGGTTGACTAAAACCTGAGTCGAGAACATAAATATTTGAGATCAATTTTCAGTTAGGACATCTGCCCATCATAATTAATTTTAGAAAGTTTGATTGTGATTATCAAGTCACTTTGTACCTTTTGAATTTATCCAGATAATCAATAAAAATTTTCATAAAACTAAATCAGTCCCTTTCATAATTAACGAATTAGAAGAACTAAATACCCGATTAAAAAAAATTGCCTCCTCGGACTAGTTATGATCTTATTTGGTTGGACAAACTTAAACAGAGGTAAGGTTTAAAACAACATATTTTCATAAAACATATTCCAACCCTTGGGAATATCTTTCAAAAATCCACTGGGGAAAGCTATTGATTTAGTAGTGAGCCAATCATTGTGTGGATCCAGCTGTTTCTATTAATATCCACACAATGATCGTTAGCGAGACTCACTATTATCCACCGCAAAACCTTAATGAATTCTCTATTCATTTCTCTTAAAACAATGACAACTTCCATAGCTCATGCTCAGAAGCACGGTTACATTTCTTAATAAGATTTATCCTGTAGTGTTCGGACACCTAACGGCCTTGACCTTTTAAGCAACGTTCAAAAGGTCCACCAAGTGGCAGAAGCTGAAGAGGACAAAAGAAACACCAATTCTTGATATCAAAAAAGCTTATCACGCATGCGTTAGCCCATGCTTTACACATTTCAATCTACTTTTCTTTCAGTGATGACAAATGGATGATGGGGCAAACTCACACTTCAAGGAAAAAAAAAAGAAAAAAAATCACATCTAAATGATGATTAACAGAATTGAATGGAAAAGGGTACGCTGTCTCAGCCCGTGGCATTGGTCTTAAACTGCTAGTGGTCCATCCCAAGAGGCACAGAATCATCATGGGACGTCAATTAATGCAGTGACGATGTATTCTTCAATTAAGCGAGGAAAGTAGTGGATGCAGAGTATGGAAGAAGAGGGAGAATCTGCCTGCATCGGCGACAGGCTTATGTGTAAAGGAAGACAAAGGAAGTAGTATCAGAAAGCTAGAAAAGATAGAAACGGCTTCTTTTTTTTCTTTATTTTTTTTTATGGTGAATCCATCAGACAGTCTTGGATTGGAATCAACTTCATCTTTCTTTTTTTTTCCTTAAATACTGGAAAAAAGTTGTGAAAGTTTTTGAGATAATACTTGCAATTCTAGTAATTAATCGAACCGCGTTCCAAAAACTCATTTTAATTCTACATTTTGTTTGCAATTTCGTTTGCATTTTCTGAAATGGGTACTTAGATTCAAAATGGGTTAACAGATTATTAAATATATTTTATGCATTTAGTCATCCGACAAATACATTTCTAAATTAAAATCGATGGCCGGTTTCTACCTCTCTTGGGGTTGGATACCGTGAAGGGTACGGTTTGCTGCTATGGGAACCTTGGCAGCATCAGGACCACGTTTCTCATCTTGACGGTGTTAGTTTGTTTCTTCCTAGTCGGACAGTGACAAGGAGCTCGAGCTCGGTACATTTTATTTAAGATTGGGCTCGATTTGCTGTGTTAATCGCACAATAAGAAGTTACGGCGAAGTTCCGCTCTATCGCCCACCTCAAATCCATTCCTCACGCCTCCGGTTATTTTTGAGCTCCCAGCACCTCGGAAATGTCCGATCACTTATTGAGCTACAAATTTGGTATATTTCTCTTCTCGTGAAATTTGTTCAGCTGGAAACTGTCGTTTTAGATTCATTTCTTTTGAGAATCGTCTGAAAAATCGAAGATTTTGGGGGTGCTATTCTTTTTTTCCGTTCGACTTGGAGATAAAGATCGGATCTTTGTCGTTGTTCTTCCCGATTCGACGTCTTCTTCAACGTCATCGTATTGGTGCTACCAGTGTAGCTGCTTCGTTCGGGTGTGGCGAGAGGGCGCCGTCGTTTGCCCCGACTGCGACGGTGGGTTTCTCGAGGAAGTGGGCGCTCCCCCCTCCTCATCGCCTCCTGTATCCCTCCGCCGCCGGATCTCATTCGCCACTGCATACGTCGACCTCAGCACCGGCGGTTCTGCGATGGCTTCCCGCCCCCTACGGACCTCCGAGGTCAGATTCCGTAGGAACCGCCGCGGTTCGGCTGGTCAGCGGTCCCCTTTCAATCCCGTTATCCTCCTCCGCAGCCCGTCCAACGGGCGTCACGTTGCAAATGCAGCCGCTATCACTAACAGCTTCGAGCTTTACTACGATGACGGCACCGGGTCGGGTCTCCGCCCCTTGTCGGAAAGCATTTCGGATTTCCTAATGGGGTCGGGCTTTGACCGCCTCCTGGAACAGCTCGCGCAGATCGAGATTAACGGTATCGGTGATGAGAGGGGATGCGAGCATCCACCCGCGTCAAAGGCCGCAATAGAATCGATGCCTTCCATAGAGATAGTCGATGACCACATTGAGAAAGACTGCCATTGTACCATCTGCATGGAGCCGTTCGAGCTTGGGTCTGAGACCCGGGAGATGCCCTGCCAGCACATTTATCATCAGGATTGCATTTTGCGTTGGCTTTCTCTTCGGAATTCGTGCCCTGTTTGCCGCCTTGAGATGCCAAGGGATGCGTCGGCAAGGGAGGCAACAGAGTCTGTTGGCGATGCCACCGCCCGCAACGATATGGAGACTGTTGGACTAAGAATATGGAGGCTTCCTGGTGGAGGCTTTGCAGTGGGGAGATTTGCAGGGGGTACAAGACCTGGGGAACGAGAATTTCCTGTTGTGTACACTGAGATGGATGGTGGATTCAACAACGATGGAGCACCTAGAAGGATCTCATGGACTTCAAGGAGCAATAGGTCAAGAGAGAGTTGGGGGATCTTACGGGCAGTTACCAACTTCTTCTCATTCTTTAGGCTTTCGCGATCAAATTCTACTTCCTCAAGGCGAAGGTTGGAAACTAATGCTGTATCTGCAGATAGGCATCACAGAAGCTCAACTTTCAGGAGTCGTTAAGCTTGATGGTGGTATGCAAAATTTGGTGATTTTAACATATGTTTCATTGTAAATAGTCGATATGCAAAAATGTTGCAGAAATTTCTGATTTGCATGTGCCTAAACATATCTTAATTCCTTAGAATAGTTCTACTGATATCTTCCTGGAAGAAGAAACGTTCTCTCGACAACTGATAAACAGAATCCTTTTATGGATTATCTTAGCATTTGTTTGTTCAGAAAAATATTGATGATGGTAATGTTTTTTATTGAAACGCAATGATAAATCATATTCTTTCTTGTAGAGTCAATTACTGTCAAATTCTGTTTCATTCCCCAAATTTGATCGTGCAAGGCCTTCTTAAACATGCTTGTTGATAATCATACTTACTTTCATCAGTTGCAAGACTTATAAATTGAGTCGTTGGCCAAATATCTGCCTAGTGGTTCTCATTTGACATATACATTGGCAAGAAACAGGCAAGTTCTTCTTGCCTTCTCAAGGATCATGTCGTTGGCTTGGTCAGTGATAAGAATTCATTTGTCATTTTCTTGTTGATAATAAATTTTACCTGTCAGACACCTTTTCTTCTCTGAAATTCATTTTGTGCTTTATTGAGGCCCCTGAATTAGAAGTTTACACACATTCAATTTCAACTCTCACTTTTTCTGCAACGGACAGCCTGCACTACTCGGAGTCTTCTTCATCGAGGCAGAATTTTATGTTTTTATCTTAGCAATTTCTAGTGTTTAAAGTTGACAGACATAGTAGTTGTTGGCCTTCCTGAACTCTGTTGCCTAGCTTCATTAAGGGTAGATGCAACTATTCGTGAGATTATCTAACTTGAAATTAGTCAAAGTATTTGATGCATTTCTCTTTAAGTAGCCTCCTGTATTCATTTCTGATGGCCTGTTAAATCCTTATATAGCCGCCGCCATTCTTCTATGCCATATCTTTTCATATCCATACCAAGATTTAATCATACCAAGTAAAAAAGCAATCCCAGAGACCTAGCCAGACTTGTGGCTGTGCTAGAAATTGTGGGAGTGGTGAAACAAAAGGGTTTTCGAAGTTGACCGCCGACATCTATCTCCAAGGAAAATCAGAGAACGCTTAATATTATTTCTGTTTTATGATTAAATATAATTTTATATCTATTCAAATAATAGTTTAGTTCAAGAAATATGAGAAAAAATTTTGTTCTACGAAAACTTAGGTGGTGTTTAGTTTAGGAGTTTGAAAATGAGGGAATCGATTCATTCCCAAATCTTGTATTTGGTTGATGGGAATGAAATTAAGATTTTGGAATGAAACCCAAAAATTTAGGTATCGATGAAACTCATCCCCTCCCTTGGATTTTAATGGATTAGAAATGTAAATTAAGGTTTGGACAAAAATATCCTTAGTATATTTATTCAATTTTTCTTTCATTTCACACACTCTCTCCTTGTTCTCTCTCATCATATTTTCTCTCTCCTTATTCTATCATCATACTTTCTCTCTCCTAATTCTCTTTCAACACACATTCCTACTATTTTCTCTCTATATTCTCTCCTATCACACACTCTCTCTCTTCATTTTCTCTCTCTTCATTTTCTCTCTCTTCCATCACACTTTCTCTCTCATTACACATTCTCTTCTTATTTTTTCATCGCACACTCTCTCTCTCCTCAATCTCCCTTACTATTCTCTCCTCATTTTCTCTCATCGCGATTTCTCTCTTTTCAATTTCACCCATCACACTCTCTCTCCTCATTTTCTCTAATCACACTTTCTCTCTCATCATACTTTCTCTCTCTTCATTTTTCCTATCATTTTTTCCTCTCAACCTACTTTCTCTCTCATCATATTTTCTATCACTTCTTTTTTTTCCATCACTCTTTCTCTATCAGCACACTTTCTCTCTCATCATTCTTTTTCTCTTCTCAATCTCTCCTATCATGCACTCTCTCCTCATTTTCTCTCATTATACTTGTTCTCTCTTCTTTTTTTATACACTTTCTCTCTCATCATTCTCTCTTATCATATGTTTCTCTCACATTTATCCTCTCGGATGAGTCTAGTAGCTAGCACATGAGGTGTTGCCATCAATGAGGTCTGGGGTTCAAATCTCGACAAAACCGAGGTAAATGTCTCCCTTATGTGCTAGTCACTATTCCAAAGGCTAGTAGCCACCCGTGATTTACCTCCTCCGTGTTGGTCTTGGGACGGGTTGACGGGTGCGCTGGGGGCGAGCATATTCGCCTTTTGCCACCAATATGTTTCTCTCACATTTAACTTTCCCTTTCATCTAATTTTTTCTCTTATTTTCCTTTAAGGATAAAAAAACAAAATTTATGTTCATTCCTATTGAAAATATTCAACTAACCAAACATTATTTTTAAGAATGATATCCAAGCTCATACCCATTCTCATTCCATAATACTATGATACTCATTCCCATTCCGATTGTTATGAGAGAACCAAACACCACCTTAGTATATTAAAGAGTGCAAATAAAATATAAAATATTTTATTAGATGTTTGATGTTTCGGTAGAGTAAAATATTTTTTATAATTTATCCGTCTATATTTTTTTCATAGAACTGATGATATTAGATCTTGTTTGGAATTAATGAACGATCATCTTTTACTCTATTTGTATATTAGAGATTAAAAAAATATTTCAAATAATTACATAAAAAAGGTTAAAATTATTATTTTGTTATAATTAAATACTAATACTGATATTAATAAAAAAAAAATTATATTTGCATTAATTTTATAAGGTTGAAGTTGAATGGGACGTCCCCCTTCAAGATTTAGGAAATAATGAAATACAAGGATGCGATTTGTAGATATTCGAACCCTTTCTTATAATTCGACACCCCTAGCTATACCGTCCCGGACCTCCCGGTGAATGGAGGAATAAGGTGGGTCCAAGAAGGCCATTACTGGCTTTCGTAAATAAACGTCACCTTCTCCTTTTGGCCGGGGGAAGGAGACCGATCGCCACGTGTCCATGTGGGATCCCCTGTCGAGCCAAAGCAGGGTTTTTTTGGTTGTACGACAAAATCAACGATAGGTCCAACTTGGAGTGATGCTGACATAGATGCAAATCTTGTCTGATTAAAAACATCAAATCCCCTCGGCGTCCAACGGCTACTTCGCCCCTTCACCTGCCATTAAAAAGAGATCCTCCGCTCCCCGTTACCGTTGCTAATAGCTCTCTTGCGCTCCTTCTCTCCCTCCTCCTCTTGATCTCCATCTCAATCTCTTCTTCATCGTAGCTCAAATCAAAGAGAGGAAGAGGAGTAGGTTGTGGTCGATCTGCAACGATGGAGTCGAGGAAGAGTCGATTAAACCTCCCCGCCGGCATGGAGTCTTCGCTCCGCCTCGATCCTGTCCCCTCCGTCTCCTTCTTTCCGGCCATCCCGAAGACGCCCTCCCCCAAGAAGACTACCTATGGAGACCGATTCATCCCCTGTCGCTCCTCCTCCCGGCTACAGAACTTCGCGCTGACAGAGAAACCCTCGCCGTCCAAGGAGGGTGGGAATGACGCCTACTCCCGCCTGCTTCGAGCAGAACTCTTTGGGCACGATCCTTCTCCTGGAGGCACCCCTGGAGGCGCCCAGGGTTCTCCGATAAGCCCCAACAAGAATCTATTTCGATTCAAGACGGATCACCCCGCTCCAAGCTCTCCCTTCGCTGTCTCTTCCATGGGGATCGGGCACGATAACGCCGTGGAGGTCTCCACGCCACCCAAAATTCCAAGGAAGATTCCAAAAACGCCGCACAAGGTAGAAGGTGTTTTTTGGCTGAAGAGACTAAGCAAGTAGGTAGGGAACGTTAGCTCACTCTTCCAATTAAATGTTCTGCAGGTCTTGGACGCGCCCTCGCTTCAGGATGATTTTTACCTGAATCTGGTCGATTGGTCCTCCCAGAATGTTTTGTCTGTTGGACTTGGGACTTGTGTGTATCTTTGGTCAGCAACCACAAGCAAGGTCTTAAGCATCAGTTTAGCAACAACACTCTGAAAAATATATGTTCTCCAATGATTAATCAAATGTGCATTCTGTAATATATTGTGGAATCTGCCAAGATTAGTCATGTGTTTCTTGTGTTAATAGACTAACTTGGTCCTGTGATATCAGGTGACAAAATTGTGCGATTTGGGCAATAGAGATGGTGTGTGCTCAATCCAGTGGAGCAAAGAAGGTTCTTACTTAGCAATTGGAACAAGTCTTGGAGATGTTCAGGTATGTAAATGAATATTTCTGACCTTCTCAATCCCTAAATATGCTGGCTCAGAAAGTCAATATTGTTACCGGAAAAATATGACTGAAAATTGTATTCATATAAGTTTGAAGCTACAACTAGCATATAAGTTAGTAGACTTGAAACAAATAGGTGTTACCACTCTTGTTATGAGACTATTCATAAATTCATAAAGTAGCCGAAGTTGTCTTCTTAACATATATTATATTACTAGAGATATCAAGTCAAAAGTAATTTGGTTCAGGTCAACTAGTTGAGAATTATAATGCATATAATTGCATGTGCATTTGTGGCTACATGCGAGCAAATATACAATGCACAGTTACTGCTTTCTAAAAAAAGAGTACAAAAATGAAGTCAATGCATATAAATATATTCATATATCCAAGTTTTTTTTTGTAGTTTAATTAATAGTTATATACCCCCATAGAAAGAAAGAATTTGATTCTCTACAGAAACACAAAAACAAGAGGGTCATTTTTTGATGTTTACTTATCATGCACTTGTCTTTTGTTATTATGGTCATTTGTCATGTTATCATGGCCACTTGATTGGATTGAGGTTGTATGTTGATCGACTCAAAATTATGGTTCAACCATGTAGACGAGTCAAATTTAGAGCTTGATTAAGTTTAACCTAACTTCTCATTTTATTAGCCTTACTTTGTAAATTCAAGGCAATTAGGTTAAACACGATCACATTGGTCAAAATCAGTCTTGTTTGATATGTTGTATGTCTGTCTTCCACAACTGAGGATGTAAATTGATATACATAGATTTTTAATTTGATTTCATCAATTTATATACAATAATTTTTGCAGTCGCCCATTCACACCCTTACTTAGCATTTTATCAGTCTGCACAAATTCATGGTAATTAGATCAAAGATGATCACACCAGTCAAGTTCGTCTTGTTGTGATATGTTGAAAGCTTGTGTTCCACAAATAGGATTTAAATTGATGTGCATAGATTTTTAAGTTTGGTTGCATCAATTTGTATTCAGTTATAATCTATGCGATAATCACCAAATGCATATGCAAATTTGATGTGACAATTCAATTAAGAATCAAATTAAGGTGCAATATGAATGAAAAAAAGCTCAACCACAATTTTTGAAGTCATCCACTTGCAAGTTTGGTTGTCAAATTTCAACATCAACATTAGCTTAATGTATACAATATTGTTGGCAATGGGCTAGTTCAAGTTCTCAATCTATGTCAAAATTAGATTTTGACTAAGCTTAACCCAGCGTCTGATTTTATTAGTCCTTCACAATTTGAGGCAATTAGCTCAAAGATTATCACATCAGTCAAGGACCCAAGGTGTCTCATTGAGCTATGTTGTACACCTGTGTTTCATAATTCAGGATGTAAATTGATGTGCATAGACTTTAAGTTGGATTGCGTCAATTTATGTACAGTTAATGATCTATGCATGATTCGTTAAATCCATTTGCAAATTTGGTGTGATAATTCAAATAAGAATTAAATTGAGGTGCAATATGATTGAAACAAGATCAAGCACGATTTTGAGGCTATCCACTCACACCCTTGTTTTGCGTCCTCATAAGTTTGTGCTCAATAAATTACTTGTAAGACCATCAAATTGCAACAGCAACATTAAGCTAATGTATATGATATTGTTGCCAAATAGGCTAGTTCAAGCTCTTGCAAACCTTGTCATGTAAGTTGCTGCCAAGAAACTCACACTCTCATTACTGAGTACTATAGGACATGTGACTCTCTGTGCAAGCAAAGATCTTGAGTTGGCATATGTCATACAAGACAATGAACATCTAGATTATAATGCACAACAAGGGTAGAACTCGGTTCAACCCTAACCCAAGCCCAAATTGTATTAATATGTGCCATCTACAATTCCACAATACAACTCCCTCCTATGTCATGCAGATTGAATTTTCCTACCGAACAAGATTAAAACTCTAATGTTTACGTGACTTGGAGCAAGTAGACATATCAAGACAGTGAACACAGTTGTATATATGAAAGTCCAAGTGGGAAGAATGCAAATAAAGTTGTTATGTGTATATAATATGCTAGCCCTTTTACTCAGTTAATCTATTGCTTTAACTATGTTACCACATAATGAGAATCATACAATTAGGATAATTATTTTCCGAATGCTACTGAAAATTTTGAAGAAGTGTCTAAGTGCTCTCAAGCCTCAACCAAGAACTCTACAGTTGTTTCCCACAGGAACTATATACTAATGAAATAGAAAATGATTTCAAAGAAAAAGAGTGTTAGCAATTTAATGATCACAGGAACCTCAATAATGGACCCTCTAGAATTGTTTTGGTCTCTTAAGAATTATGGATTAATGAGGTAGAAAGAATTTTCTAATAAAAGAAATGGGCAGTTTGATGACAAATAATGAAATTTTTATGACAATATTTGACATTTCTCTGTCTTTTGTTCTTGTGGAACTCTTTTTTTCTTGTGTGTGAGTGTGTGCAAACCATCCCTTTTTGCTGTTAACTTTTATTTTTTTTTTTACTATTTTTTACACTTGTGCATTGCTGCTTGCATTATGTTATATAGGTTGGCTTAGGCATGTGATGTATAAATGAATTGCTTAGGCTGATTGATATGAAATGTTTAAAATTGATTGCTTATGTTGTATATTTGTTATGTATATGTTCTATGCATATATAATGGATTATTAACAATATAAATAGTTTTAAACATTTTAAAATGAATTTAACTAGATCTCTGTGACAAAAAGACATTGAAAGTAAGATTTTTTAACCTAATTGTAAAGTCATCAAATATAATGTTTCCATGGTTGGCCTAATTCTTTTTTTCCCCCTTTAACAATGAATTTGACAGATTTGGGATGGCACACGCTGCAAAATGATTCGAAACATGGGCGGACACTCTACAAGGACTGGAGTATTGGCTTGGAGCTCATGCATATTATCTTCAGGGAGTAGGGACAAGAATATACTTAATCATGACCTTCGAATTCCAAGTGATTTTGCTAGCCAACATGTTGGTCATAGATCTGAGGTAAGTATTCAATAACATTCTAAACCTAACGGTGCAACCAACATAGCCTAACCAAGATCGAGTGTAGGTGGGCTCTCGTAATTGGAGAAAAAATTTAAAACTAAATAATTTTATTTTAATGATTTACATGATTTGAAAGTTACATAATTCTGAAAAATACATATGAATACAAACACATAATAATACTTCATGTCCAAACTAATGTTGCGAAATTATTGTTGTTGCCATGAAAGCCTTCAACGCCCTATTGGACAGTCAATACTAGGTAAAAGTACATACTGCGAGAAAGAGGATATATTGCCTCTATTAAGTCAATACTATGGATGGGAAATTGCCAATTCAACTCCAAGACAGGTATTTAAAGAAGTGACTCTGGTTTTGAGGATTATAGCACAGTCATAATGTAGCCTTTCCACCCACAATGATCCTTTTTTTGTCCTTAAATCTCAGTCGAGATGAACCATTTCCTTGACATTGACTTTGCTCCAGCTGAATAATGGAATATATAGAAAAAGGAAGAGATGAGGAATTGAGAAGAAAAATGTGAGAGAGAAAATCAGTTGAAAAGGTATAGATATGATGAAATAGGAAATACAAATTGAGGACCTGAAATTGGATTTGGATATTTGAGATGGATGTGGATTTGGATATTGATGCATTTTGGGAATTTTAGGTAAATAATTGAGAAATTAGGAAAAATACATTGGGCACGGGGTTGGGTCATGTCCAACACCTAGGCTGAAGTAGACTCAATGCAACTAATTGAATCCAGAGTTGAGTTGAGCCTAGTCATCATCAGGCCGCCTGGACTGGTCACTGGTCATCATCATGTTGGGCAGAGTTGTTTGGCACCATTCTCTAAACCCAAAAATAATAAAATGGAAGAAATGAAGTTTTTTCTTTTGTTTTTGTTTCTCTACACAAATTTTATTTTATAGATGAAGAAATACATCAATGCTTTTGCCTTCAAACCATGTGAATTATACATTCTAAATAATCATTGACGATTGTACTACTGAAGGTTCGTTCATTACAGAAAGGTTAAGAACTTTCTAGCTGAAATTTGAGATTTAAGCTCGCAGCATTTGTTGTTTAAATTAATCTTCATGCCTGGATTTGTTTTATATATTTTTCAACTGTTCTAAGAGAATCACCATGTATGTGTCAGGTTTGTGGACTAAAATGGTCCCATGACGATCGTGAACTTGCATCTGGTGGAAATGACAATCAGGTAACATGTGTTTGATTATAGAGATTTGGGTAAACATGTAGAATTGTTTTTAATCCAAATGATGATAAATCCTGGGCTATGGTTCTCTGAAAACAGCTCTTAATTTGGAACCAGCGGTCTCAAAGCCCAATCTTTAAACTAACAGAGCATACAGCTGCAGTTAAAGCCATTACTTGGTCACCCCACCAGCATAACCTCGTTGCATCAGGAGGCGGAACGGCAGATAGGTGCATCCGCTTCTGGAACACTAGTAATGGGAACATGCTTAACTGTGTGGACACCGGCAGTCAGGTAATGTCACAAGTTGGCATTTTGATGGCAAAAATATTGGAGTACTAGTGTATATATTTTGTTTTCCGTAGGTGTGTAATCTAGCATGGAGTAAGAATGTAAATGAACTAGTGAGTACCCATGGTTACTCCGAGAATCAAATCATGGTGTGGAAGTATCCATCTTTGAACAAGGTACGCTACTTTGGTGACAACAATTATAGCTGGCTTCCACAGTCTAGTAATTATAGCTATAGATCATTTTACCTAGGTCAACACATCAAATAATGCGAATTACTACAAAATTAGTCAAAAATCAGAAAAATGAGAACCTTGATAATGTAAAGTTATCGACATGATTGAAAATTAAACTACCTAGATAAAAGTTAATTTTTTCCCCTTTTTTTTGTGTAAATCGAAATCTTCTTATCCTTTTTTGATGTGTTGAGGTTTATTTGGAGAACAACTTACCAATAATTTAAAGATGTTTTGAACTTCCTATTAATTTAATGGTAAACTCTGTTGTTGGTTAAATAATTGCCTCAGCAAGGTTTATTATTGGATAGAGTTTGATGTGAGAATAAAATCTACATAGTTGATCCTAACTAGTTGCAATTAACACATAGATATTGATGTATATAACATACTCATTGAGGCGAAAGCTTAATGACCTTTTGAGTCAGTTTACATTTTCAAGTTTTTTGTGAGCCCTTTAGGGCAAAAAGTCATTGATAACCTTAAATACCTCGGATTTGTTTTAAATTACATTGTTGCACTTTTGGTGGTCCCCTTAATTCATATTCTTCTTTTTTGTCAAATTTAAAGCCCTTGAAACCATTAGACATTTTGGCAAAAAGTCATTCCTAAAAGGCTCCAATTTGGAAAAGAAACAACATGGTGCAAAGGTGCAAATTTGAAATAAATTTGAGCTAAAGGGTTCAAAATCTTGAATAAAAACTTATGATGAAATAACCAAGTTTCTTTTTTTTTTCTATGGTTTGGTTTGGTTTAGAGAAGCATACACATTTTTTTTCTACGTTTGTTTAAGGTTATTTTTTGTTTTCTTCAATAGATTTACCGTGTACTTCATTCATTGCATTGCTCACTTGCCTGAAACATCACAAAACAGGTAGCTACTCTAACAGGCCACACGCTTCGTGTTCTTTATCTTGCCATGTCACCAGATGGGCAGGTACTAATAATTGACAGTATTTATTTCTCTTTCGTTCCCCTAAAATTTTGCTGATAATCTCTATAATGTAAAATGATAAAAGAGAACTACCGATAGTTCCAAGTTGCCTGGTGGCATATGAATGTTTGTGAAGATTGTCATTAGTTTATAACTGTTTGGACTCGTTATATTTGCTAGCTAGATTGATTCGAAGATTTAATTATCTTGGACCTTTCCTGCAGACGATAGTGACGGGAGCAGGCGATGAAACACTCAGATTTTGGAACGTTTTCCCTTCAATCAAGACACCAGTAAGCAGTTTGGCATTACTACCAACCAAACAATTATTAATTGTACAATCTAAAAAGCATTTGTCGTGTTCTGGTCGAATTCTTTTTCTCATAATCCTTATCATGTTTTTTTTTCTTTTTTACACTAATCATGTTTCTTCTTCAGGCTCCTGTGCGTCATACTGGAGTTTGGTCCATGGGGCGAACGCATATCCGATGATCAGGTAGAAAAACACAATGGGCAGAAAGGAACCACTTTGTGAATTTTCTAACAACAAAATAAGTTCCTCAATCATAAATGATACCTTTATTTTTTTATAAAAAAAATTGTGGTCGCACACCAACTGCAATTCATAACAACAAATTCATATGATTGCTATTATTTCTGCTTGAGGTTGTCAGAGAAAAAGAGTTTAGAAACACCTTAAAGTTTCAATTCTTGTTTGTTAACAATTCTTACTAAATTAGCTTGTATCAAGTGCTATTTTCTACAATGTTTATGTGAATGTGGAGGTCTTACTAAGCATATTCCAGAGTGGCTGTACTGTATACTATAATACTACAGAGTGGTTGATTTATATTTAGGCTTATCCTAATTGTTGCGGATATTTATGTGAATGTGAAAGGTGTTACACTCTTTGCATTATTCCAGAGAGCGGTAACATCATATGTTACTTGTGACTGCTATGCAAAGTCTTTGATTTTTTTTTTCTTCCAATTATGTCTTGCCTTATTGATGTTTTATAGTTCCTAGATATTATCGGGGAAAAAAAGAACGAAAAGTACGTGCCTAAAAGAGCATTAGCTTGTTACCAGATATTATTGGTCGTCTAGGTTAAATGACAAGAGTTGGAGTACTTTGAAGTTTGAATTGACATATACTTATTAAAATAAAAGGAACAAGTTTTCCTTCATTTTATACTTTATTTATCGAGTAGCCTAAATTTTACTCGTTGGATTGAATGGCAGAATGAAGTGTCAAGTGTGACAAAGGAGTCTGCTCTGCTTCTTTTTCTTTCAAAAAGTGTGACTAGATTGAATGGCATCGAGACAGTGGGATTTAGAAGTTTTTGCCTTTTTTTCCGGTGAAAAGTGCATTGGGATTGAATGACACGTAAAAAGAGAGCTTTAAAGAACTTTAAATTTAGAAGTAGAACAAAGAAAAGAGAGTTTTAACTTGTGCTTCTTGAAATGAATCAGTATAAGCTGTCCTCAAAATCTAATCCTCCGTAACACTTTTTTTTTGTTTCTTTCCGTATTCTTATACTTTTCTGTCCTGTTTTAAGCACCATCCTGATCCCCATCAATAATGAAGCTTTCAAGTTCAATGATTGTAACATTGGATCTATTCAGCCTAACCTAATCACTCAAATTTTTTTAAGTTGCCATCTGTCTTCAATTATTTGACTTCCAAATAATTGTTAATAACCCTCAAATTGCTCCAATGAGATGAAAACAAAAGGAATAAATAACTGGATAATTTTTTTAAAATTTATTCAATCACTTGTGTACTTCAGCTTGATTGGTGAAAATAAAGAGATGATAAAAAAAAAGATGATTACATATGTTTGGTCTCAAGTTTTTGTCTATACAAAACAGTCTCTAGTTCGATTAATCTACTTTGCTTGCACCCCTCCCCTTGGTTCCTTGGCTCCTTGCTAAACTTAGCTACTCGTCTGGCTTATCTAGTTTTATATGATTCGCTCAACTCATATTAAAGCCTATCTACTTCAATCAACCCAATGAGCTGAGGTTAGCACTTATGATTGAACAAGGGTTGGGAAACGGTGACATTTGGAAACGCCACTCTAATATGCGAACAATTTGGTGGAAGAGAAAGTGAAATTGGAGATGCATGATGCATCCGTCCACCGTGTTTATCTAATATGGGATCGCAAGCGGTGTTGTACAAGCAACAAATTGCAATGTGGATCGTATTCCTTCCTCTGCGTGGCCAAATCCCAATAGGAAACCTGAATTAAGCAACTTCTTAGTTCGGAGAAAGTTTATCTGTTCGTTCAAGCCAATTCCACTTTTCCGAGACTAATTCAACGGCGCAAACTAGGAGATAATTGGACATCCTTTTGCCCAATTTGAACGGTCAACCGAGCTGGCATCAGGGAGTGGCTTTCGGACGCGGAGAAAATCCACAGGAAAAGAAGATACAAATGAGTTAAGAGAAACACATAAAGATTCAAAGCAAATTACTACGTGGAGAGATTGTAAACAAGAGAGGAATTTCCAACCCTGTTTTAAGACAGAAACTGATTTCAAAAACTAATATGATTGACTTATTATTATTCGATAATTGACATAAATGTAGCATGAACTTATCCTTCTCATTTCCATTTTCAGTTTGAGCAATTATATAACGTTGAATTAGATAGTGATATGTCACTCTCCACTTAAAATTATTTATGTTATCATTAGCAATATGTGTTCTTAAAATGCTTAGTGATAAAATGCTATTATCAAAAACTACTTAAAAGAATAATTAAGAGGAATAAATTTATTAAAAATATATATAACTCCCAAAAAGTTTATTTAATTTTTCCTTCTCCAAACGATTTGCTGCATTTGTTTTTATAATATTCTGTAGGCCAAGAGTTTATTCACAATTTCTGGTTTTCGAGGCCGAGAAATTCTGTAGCAATGGCCACGGGCCGGTGGATGGACCGCCACCGGTCTTTCCCATCGGATGCATCTTCAATAATTAGTGTTCTGAATGGATTTTTATTCTAATATATCACATCAATATAAAAATCTTTGAAATATCGCCATTACGGCTTTAAATATTTTTTTTATAATTTAATTCATAACACGAGTTAAATAACTTTATATTATATTAATTTTAAAATAAATAAATAAATTTAAATTTAAATTTTCTCTGTTATTTTTAAATTACAAATCTTAAATTCAAACTTTTTTATTTAACTTTTTAATTTTACGAGCCTCACGTTGGAGGAGACGGACATGCTACGCCGTCCGATCTCTTACTCGAAGCCAAACTAGATTTTATCCAAATCTAAGTGCATGAATCTATAGCCCTGATCCTGACCAAAGATTTTTTTTTTAAAAAAAAATCATCCAATTCCATAACGACAGCTGGGCAATTACCAGAAACCATGCGACTTTTGGGTCATTATTCTTCTCAATATGATGATTAAACAAAATTTATTTTCTGAGATAATTTGCCTATTTAAGTGGAAGCAACCCTACCTAGCTCCTTCCCCTCTCCCTCCCATCTCAAATATTTGCACTCTTCATTCATCTTTGCTGCATTTTCTCCGGCATCGGAATTGTCGAAATTAATTCTTAAAATGCCAAGATCACAATTGATCAAGATGAAATATGACTGTCTTCTTTTTGGTACGCTTCTGATTTTGTTGGATTTAAATGCACTGCTGAACAAAATAGTAATAATTATAAGCTCTTGAACTAGATTTGGACGACACACTCTACCCTTTGAGCTCTGGCATCTCAACCGAGTGCCTCAAAAACATCGGAGGTAAGTTTCCACTAGTTCGTGCTCTGTTTTATTCTACTGCTCGTTTGTCTGTTCTTGATTCAGATTTCATGGTCGAAAGACTCGGAATTGAACGAAGCAAGGTTCCAGACTTGTGCAATCTGCTCTACAAGAACTATGGCACAACAATGGCAGGGTTGAGGGTAATTAACGTGCCATTTTTTATTCAATTTTATTTGGTTGGATGCACACTCTGTTCTCTTGGGATTTTTTATATGTATCTACGTTTCAGGCTATTGGCTACAATTTCAACTACGATGATTATCACAGGTTCCTTATAATAAGTCAGTTTCTTTTATATTATGCAACAGTAAACTTTTAACCAAATTTTATCTTTCTATTTAAAAGTTTTGTTCATGGCCGACTGCCTTACGAGAAGTTAAAGCCTGACACTGTTCTCAGACACCTGTTGCAGAGCCTTCCAATCCGCAAAGTAGTAAGTATCAATTTAGAACCTCATTTCTCTCTGTTTTATTTATATTTACAGAAATTATTTTACTACACGAATGCTGATAAGATTCAAAAACAGATATTCACGAATGCTGATAAGATTCATGCTGCAAAAGCGCTCCAAAGGCTTGGTCTGGAGGACTGTTTCCAGGGAATCATATGCTTTGAGACACTCAATCTACTGCCTTCAGATTTCGATCAAGAAAGGGTCGCTGATAACATATTTGACATCTTTGGTCACTTCTCTCACCCAAATTCTGGAGCTGAGTTGCCAAAAACGCCAATTCTTTGCAAGCCATCCGTGGAAGCCATGGAGCATGCTCTCAGAATTGCCGGCATCAATCCTCAAACCACCGTGAGATGCTTTGTCCTTCCCTTACATTGATTGCTGCGGACTTCGCTTCTTAAATTCTCTCTAACTGAACAAACTCTCTAGATTTTCTTCGACGACAGTGTTCGCAACATTCAGTCCGCCAAATGCGTTGGCTTGCACACCGTGCTGGTAGTTTTTTTTTTCCTTCTCGCAAGAGTTCTCTGACACCGATTTGATCGAATATTGATGTGTCGACATGATTTAGGTGGGCACTTCACATAGAGTCAAAGGTGCAGACCATGCCCTGGAAAGTATCCATAACATCAAGGAAGCATTCCCAGAGCTGTTGGAAGAAAATGAGAAATCTGAAGCTGTTCGTCACTCAGGAAATGTTGGGCTGGAAACATCAGTATCTGCTTGATTCCTCTCCGTCCATCGAGGGCAGCGAAGACAACATCAGCTGGTTAAATCCTGATGCAACTGTCCAAATTGCATCAGGATCATATTGTTAAGAATCTCAATCTGCCCATGATTTTGGAATGAGCTGGCGATTTGTTAAACAAAAGTAATGAGAGTCGTGTTCTCCACTCAAATCATGTGCTGTTTAGTTGGTGTATCTTGGTTTTGTTGTGCAAATTAACTTTCAGATTGTTTTAACAGCCTCATAATTGCATGACAAATATCAGACGTGCTGCTTCCTTACAAGTCATTTCTTTTACTTGTCAAAATTTGAGCAAACTAAAACAAATTAGTAAACTAAGGAATTAAAATTTTATCCTATATTGTAGTTTGGAACTCTCCTGAACCACGTCTCTCACCTCTAGTTATGGACTTGATGAATTAAAGCTGAAATGGATATTTTCCCCAAGTTCATCATGGAGGTGCCTGTTAGTTTTAATGAAGATCATCCTTCTTGTTTTTTCTAATGAACAATTGGTACTTCGTAACAGCATGAGCCTTGCGAGAAGAAAAGCTCTCTGCTTCTCATACTTTTGTTTCTTTTGCTATCTCTGAATGAACTATGATCTTTGAGAATGAAGCTACTTATGGCTCCTAGGTGCTTTTTTGAGATGGCAATAAATTTAATTAGTTATTCTACGAGCTAAAAGATTGCTTGTGATAATAATTAGTTCTGAAAAAAACCAAAGTAGGAGTCAAATTATTATGATTTTACAAATAGAATGGAATTTCTTTCTGAAAGGATAACCTATTTTCCCCAAATTATTTGGTGGTACCCATTTTAATTTGGCCATGGCATGACAATTCAATTAAGATAATGAAATTAGAATTCCCTGGCGTCTCATTTGACTATGGAATAAAGAATTTTGACTTGGGAGAGTTCAGATTTAGGACGTTTTTTGACTTCTTCCTTTTCCCAGCCTTCCCTTCCCTCCGTAACAACAACGTGATAAAGATGTTATTTGCTCTGCTTTATTCAGTTTGCAAGATAATTATTCTATTCTCTATAAACTATAAATAAATAAGATATTTATGGACCAATTGGAGTACTTAGTTTTCTTTCGTCAAAATGGATCGAAAAGGGTCGAACAAGTTAGTTGAACTGGCTTTGTTAAGTATGTTGAAATGGTCTTATCAGGTGAGTCAAAGTGATATTATTATGCGAATTAAAGTGATCTTCCTAAGTGGGTCAAGATAGTTTTGTCAATTAAATTGAATAGCTCGATGAATTAATCAAGAAGGGACAAAGAAGTGTATATATAATTATTTTATTCATAATTTAATTTCGAGAAGCCAATCTTTTTCCATGGTCAAGCTAATACATCTCTACCTACATTGTTGTGTAGCAATGGTAAAAGAATGACAACCACTAACAAGCGATAACCACAACAATTGGTGTTGGACCATCTCTCTCTTCTTTATTTTATTCCTTTCATTCACTTCACATACTGCCCAACTGTTTTTGATTGGATCGGTTTGTATGCCTCTTCATGACAATATTATCTACGCAGCCGTCAGATTAATAATTTCAATTGGAAGACACAATTTAGTTGTATTATAACATTTATATAATGAGTGCCACTCATGTTGAACCTCATGCCTTGATCTTTCTCAGATTATATGCATGCCAAGCTCACCTGACCATGTTCATTCCATGTGCCAATTATTTATCATTTCACTCAAAATGGAAAAAAAGATTTTTAATGCAACAGAATTGATCATATATTCAACTAAAGTTTTTAACAAAAGGGCACACCTTCCCTTCTACTTTTATCATATAAGCCTCAAAAGCAGTTTAGTAAGCACCGCCACTTTCAGAGTTTTGTTGTCCCATACAAAACCAATCCCAGCCATTCATGCTCTCCCTCTGAGCTAAAAGTAGGGTTCGTGCCATCCATGAAGGAGTGCCACCATGACTTCTAAAAACATGCATCGTGAGAACTTGTTATTTGTTCCTTGTTTCATTAATTTCCAATAGGTTCCACCACTGCTCGATTCAGGCCGAACCCCACAATATATTAATTGACAGTGCATATTATGAAAAGTTACATTCCAATTTATCACATTCATTGATGAATTTGCCAATCGATGAACGTATTTAATATCTATACTTCCAAACCATGTCATGTTCTTGGTATGCATTAACAGACGATCAATTTGCGAGAAACAACCGCACAATAACTAACAACAGAACATGCTCTGGTTGGAAGAATTAATTTGGTCCTTCTTCTGTATTTCCCCAAACTTTGGTTGGATCATTTAATTATTAATTACTTGATTAAACGATGGGGAACAGAAAGGCCAAAAAGCAATCGTAGATCACTAGAATCTTAGCTATATTATCTATTGAGCAGTGAAGGAGGTGGTGGTGGTGGTGGTGGTTAACCTTGGAGGGTGGATCATACGCCAGTCCACATCGTGCCAGCTCGTCCTTGATTGGATTGCAAGCATAAGTTTAACATGGGTCAAGTCGAGCCAGGTTTTTACCTAATTTGCATCGAACTCCGGAGATAATAATAGTTGAAATCAATTGTCTAGATTGAGAATATATTAAAATTGGCTCTTAAAGCATTCTCCATTGATTATACCTATACACCCTAAAGGGTACGTTAATTAAAGAGAGTAACAGGTGAAAAAGAGAAAATAATACTCCATTTATTTTTTTTCCCAATATTTTTAAAAAAGAGTCATATAATATATCTATTTAATTATAAATTTTAACATTTTAAATTAGATTGATCTTCTAGTTTGAAAATTACATAGTCATATTCTCACGCCTAGTCATACGTTTAGGTAGGACAAGTAAACCCAAACTTTAAAATCTTGCCAACTTAAACCCCAAATAGATTTTGGTAAAGCTACTAGTTCAAAACCCCAAACAATTAAGAGTCTTTTTTTTCCTTACATCCCGATCTGCAATTTTATTTTATTTTATTTTTTTGAGAAAAAAAAGGAAGGTGGTCATATTTAAAAAAAAAAAACATTTTTAAGTCAATCAGTAATATATAGTCATCTATTCTGTAATTAAAAAAGAACAATTTGACTCAACTTTCGAGTCAAATGAAAACTATGTTCAAATTTTTCATGTGTTTCTTCAACATCGTAAAAAAATGGTATATTTATAACTTCCACAGCTTTTATATAATATAATTATTAAACTACAGGACTAGATATACTCACGTACAGATCCCAATCCCATACGGAACATGCACCATGTGACACTAAGACAAGAGAAAGGAACAAAAATCAACACACACCACCGCCTTCCTTTTCCTTCCCTTCCCAGCTAATTCCTTCATCCTTTTCGGAGCTGGCAATTTATTATATACGATACACAAACATGTTTAACTCCATGCTTGTCCATTTCACGCCTCTGGTCCCTCACTTGCGCTTCAAGATAACTCAAACTCTTCCTTCCACCTTCTCGTCTCTCATTTCTTTATCTCCTCGACTAGCTCAGCTAAACTGTCATATACGATCCATTTCCTTTTACTTTAATATGCGTTCTTAAAAATTACACAATAATAAAAGAATGGTTGTGCAAAAGCTGTAAAGTTACGTAGAGACTCTGTCTGTCCCATGTATGCACGCACGCACGCTATTTATGCATCCCCCAATCCTCATCCTCCTCATTAGCTAGCTAGCTCTTTCCTTGCTTCGGTTGCGTAAGGCAACGGCACTGCCCAACTCGACACGTTACGAGATTCCCATGGCAGCCTAACGCGTCACGTGATCCCCATGTGATCCTCTTCTCTGATGATTAACTTGTTAGCTAGCTCGTCTTTAATTAATCTTTATTTTAATTAAACTAATCTCAACCGCCGCCGCGAGTGAAATTAATTTGACCGAAGCCTTCATTAAACATCCACCGCGCGTCGCACATCGACACGTGTAGGTTTGGATCCGGAAGGAGAATACCGGATAAGAAACGGGACCGTTACCCAGTTCTCCCATCTCCAAATCGAAATGTGTCCGTCGTTTGGTGCTATATTAAATTTTGAAATAAAATGGAGGATCAACAACTGGCGGATAATTGCGTCAATCGTATGAAGGGCTTACACTGTTGGATCCGGATAGTAGGACACGTGGGAAGACGAACGGGTCGAGTGACCGGTTATAGGATGTGAATCCGTGTGCGGTCACCGGATGAGCCGGTGGGCGTGGGAGGGAGTCAAAAACGTTCTAATGATTTTAAGCCAAAATGGGATGGTTTACAGGGGGTTTTTAGCCATCAGAGAGAGAGGGAGAGGGAGGAATCGAGCGTTTCTTGGGAGGAAGGAACAAGGGGTTGAGGAAGGGAATTTGGTCGCCAATTCGTGGTTTGGCCTCTCGTGATCCTCCGATCTCGCCTCCGCTTGAGCTGGGACAAAATTTAGTGCGAATAGCTATATTTTCTCGGCGATCTCTTCGGAATTGGAGATCCTTAAGCTGAGAGCGTCGTTCCTCGTCGTCGCCACAGGTGATTGGATCCGTCTCTGCTCCATTTCTCTCTAGTGTGGTTTTTCTGATGGTTTATCGAGTGCGGATTCCTGCCTTCTTCTTTGATCATGGCAAATATGTTGTTTTGTGTCAGGTTTATGTTCCATCTTGAATTGATTTTGTTACTTCTTCTCTTTGTTTTCCTGGCCTGATGTCGTCGTTTTTTCATAGACAATCTGAATTTATCTGCGAAAAGCTTTGCCATTTCCGTCAAAATTCGGTGGCTTTCCTTTCCTATCTGCTCACGCAATTAGACCCGAGGAGCCGAAAAAGAAAAACTTAAACCTTTATTTAGTATTTTTCTGTTTCTTGTGGTTTTGGATCTGGAACCTGAAATCCTTCCGCCTTACGGTTCTCTATCCTTGTGACATTCATCTCATTTTTTTATTTTTTTTGGATCGCTAAAATTTCCTTGGGGTTGGATATTTATTTATTTATTCTCGTTTTAATCTACATGTAGTCGTGCTTTGTGGTAATTACAAGGAATTGCTTGGCGCATTTGAACCTTAAAGTCGGCAATCGAATTTCATTGGGAGTTGAACGTGGATTATTAAATTTTAATCTTAATTTGTTTTCGTGGACCACCAAGTTATTCGATCATTGAATTTCATAAATTTTAGCCTGCCTGAAATTTTGTTGCTTCCTTTTTCTTGTGACAGATTTAGGAAAGAATGGTGCTTCTTTTTTGAAATTGCTGCGCCTACTTGTGATGAATCTTTCGGGTTTGGTGGTTCAGAACGGGATGCCAGGCGAATCAAGTGCTTATGCAGCCCCTATGGTGCCACATTTTCCCAAATCAGCTAGGGTATGCTTACAAATCCAAATTTCATATGGTGAGCTCGGATCTATATTGTTGATCTAACTTTTGCATGTTTTTCGACAGGGGAAGCGTTCAGCAAGAAAGAAGACTGAGGATCAGCAGATGTGTGCAATCGATTTGCTTGCCAATCTAGCAAGCAAATTGTTGTCAGAAAGGGAAAATTTGCCAAGTCCAAATCACAATATTCAAACATCTTCCCCTGTTTCAGTACGTGGTACGGTTAAATTAGAGAAAATTGATGCACAGAAATTGGTAAAGTTTGAGGCTTGTGATCAGCTAAGTTGTAACGAAGATCCGCATTGTCACAAAAAATTCCTAAAAGGGAAGACAAATGACTTGTGCAATCATTCAATGGCCTCACAAGCCACGCCACCAGAGGATGCTATTACCCAAGAACAGAAGTTGATTGGTAAGAAAGCAAAAAGTGTGCATGGTTCCTACGTCGTTTCTCAGAAATGTGGTGCAGAGAAACTTGATTCTAGTACCATAGAATTGCATGACCTAAAAGAAGTCAAGAGCAAGGCAACATTCCGAGCTGAACAAATGGACAGAGATGTAAAAGATGAGAAAGATTTATACAGGAATAGTGCTGACAATCGAAAGAATTATTATGAAAATTTTGCTGCTTTAGTTAGCTCCGACAACAATTTTGATATTCCCTCGAACATGAACAGCATTCGCCGGAAGCTCTTCATTCCCAAGCAGGAAGATCATGTGGATCCTGCTACAGATAAAGATGATGAGAATTCTTCAGAATGCAGTCAATATGTTGTTGCTACCAAGACCTCTAGGTTTCAGCACACAGGTGATAGCCATAGGATAAGAAAGCTTTTAGCATCTAGATTGAGGAAAGTAGCTCCAGCAATATCACAGGATGGAAAGAAAGCTAATTATGGTACGCCAATCACTCCCTTCAATTATCCCATAACTTATCAAACAAATACTCTTGTTATTGTTAAGCTCATGTGTTTCTACGTTTTTTGTTTCCACAATGCAAATCTCATGCATTTCGGCATTGATTTTTTTTTCTCTTTCACTTCAGATACAGAAAACAAGACTTCTTTACCTGGTAAGAAAATCGATTATTCACGTCCAAGAACATTGACGAACCCCTTCAGGAAAAGAAAATTGTTTGATCATTATTCTGCGTCAGCTTCTGATGCAGGGATTTATTGCGAAGGTGTGACAATTTGTTTTGTTGAAAGGATGATATCTATTTAGAAACAAATGACCATATGACATATCGTTTGATTGTTTGTCAATTTAAGTTGGTTAATATCTACATGAATACTTCTTCCATTTAGGATTGGGTGTTAATAAATATTATTTTTGTTTTTACAGCAAAGGATGAATGGTCTTCAACGAAAGTAAGCAAATCATGCAATAGTTCTTCAGACTACCATGGTAAGCAGTGGAATGGCTAAACCATGTGCCATTATTTGTGTTTCATTTTCCTTTATTTTCGTTCCTTTAATTTCAATCCTGATATGAGTAGGTTCTAATGGGTCTTTTATTTTATTTATCCTTTTATTTAGTTAAATTGAGGATCAAGTCTTTTGAGGTGCCAGAACTTGTTGTCGAGGTTCCTGAAACAACTACTGTTGGTTCGCTAAAGGTATACAATTATTTCAACCCCATTATAATACTTCCATCTCAGTAGTATGTATGAGATTGTCATCAAACCCAAACAGTTGGAACAAACACACGGTTTGATCATAATCATGATGTTGTGCATGTGAGATTATGCGTGCAATTGATTATACAAAAGATGGCGGTGTATTTTCCTTTAAAATTTGCTTGATTCTAGGGTTTAACCCATTTTTTATTTGTTAAAACTAGTAGTTGAACATTTTGATTATTACTTTATCGTCATATTGCCCAAGCATGTGTGCTTAGTGTTGTTGGTTCAATGCATCACAGACTCACTTTCTGATATTTTAGAAACCATTATATTTATTTCTACTTTAACCCAGCATTATCCATGCATGTGCGCAATTATATTAGTCTGTTTTAGTCCCTAACCCATTTACAGTATTTGCTTTTATTCTATTTTTGTGAATGCCAAAGTTGTTGAGCAACAGATTTAATGTTTTTTCCTCCATGCCACGTGTTGATATGTTATGCAGAGGACGGTTTGGGAGGCTATAACTACTATCCTTGGAGGCGGGTTGCATGTTGGTATTCTTCTCCAAGGAAAGAAGGTTGCAGATGATAGCCAAACCTTGCACCAGGCTGGAATTTTGCATAGCGACAAGTTAGGTGATTTGGGCTTTATGTTGGAGCCCAATAATAGACATGTTCCAGAAGAACTGACATGCTCTAAAGACCCTCATCTTCTAAGTCTGGGTTGTTCTCCTTATCAACTAGACAGGTAAGTGAAGTACATAGTTGATTTTTTCTTCTTTTGCCTATACTGTTTAATAAAGTGTATCACTGTCTATTTGTTTGTGCTTTTGATAGATTTCCACCTGTAGTACCTTCTGCCATAGATCAATTGGGAAATGAAGCTACTCAAAAATGTGCAAAGGCCTCTCCTGAGAGTGGTCATGATTCAATTCAGTCACAAACCAATGCGTCATCACCTGAAAAGCAAACTGCCAGTTCACTACCTCTGGTTGCAATGCCACAACCACTAAATGTGGAAGCAATGGCCATTGTTCCTCTTCCTAACAAGCCTAAGATCAAATCATGTCAAATTGCTCAACGTCGAGTTCGAAGGCCATTCACTGTTGCTGAAGTGGAAGCCCTGGTCCAAGCAGTGGAAAAGCTTGGTACAGGAAGGTTCGTTTTACTTGTGAAAACTGATGCTATATATTTGGTTACTGCAAGCGTGCTCTCTTATGGGCTTCTCTGGTTCATTTATTTATTTATGTTTAGGTGGAGAGATGTCAAACTTTGTGCTTTTGAGAATGAAAAGCACCGGACATACGTTGATCTAAAGGTACTTACACTAAACTTGAGTGCTTAATTTCCAAATTATTTATTTCTGAATCTGTGTTCCTTGTTGTCTAATGCATCAGTGCCTCTTCTTACGATCAAAATTTAGACTAATCGTGACTGCTATAAATTATCAAGAAAACATAAGATTGTAATCTATCCATTTTTGTTGGGGAAAAAAAAACATCTATACGACGGACAGGCTAACTTTGCTGACTCCTCTGATTGACACAGGATAAATGGAAGACATTGGTACACACAGCCAGGATTTCGCCGCAACAAAGAAGAGGAGAACCTGTCCCTCAAGAGCTTTTAGATAGGGTTCTGTTAGCCCATGGCTATTGGTCCCAGCAACAAACCAAGCTTCAGGTGAAATCGCTTCCCGCGTCTGAGACTCTCTTACTCCTCTCATACCCTCGGAAGTAGAAACCATTTGATTCATGTAGATAAACAGATTCTACAATTTTTTTTTAAAAAAAAAAAGGGGGAAAAGGTTAAATAGCCGATAAAACTCTTTGACCTTCAATCACCATACCGTCATTCTTCACCACTATTCTTTCACGCGGAAGTTCTTTAGGAAGAATAAGGAAATGAAGATTAGTTTTTTCTTCGATTGTATACGATAGACAATGATCCAGGAAAACAGCATTGATTGTGCAAAAGAAACAAGGTAGTCGTGTCACTAACCGGTGACTTCTCATTTGTTTAATTCATTCTTTTCCGTGAAGTCTGCTTGTGCCTTGAAGATGCCGAGCTTACTTCTTTTATTTGCTTCTCTTTCAATGTTGTATTGATTAACTGTTTTTTCTTGTTCACAATTCACCCTTTACTTCATGTAACACATGATTCATTTATAACATTTATTTGATGTTGTGACCTATGCAATTTAATGTTGAGATAAAGTGTTATTTACTTCGGTGAAATTGCTGAATGGATCCATCTAGTTGATAAATAATGAAAGGGTAATGTTAAATGGTCAGAATCGGTCAACCAAAATACATGCATGCATGTGCAAGAGCATTTTAGTAATATCATATTTATATATTAATTACATGTATATACATACATGCATTATAATTGGAAGATAGAGATTTTTAGCTGTCTAGATTTTGACCAACAAAATTTACTGATAATGAAATTGCTTCTGTGAGATTGGAGTTGTATACTTGGTATTGATATTTGGGATTATTAATTGCTAATCTTATTGCACGGGACACTTGTGGGTTAGTATGTATATCCAATAGAGTATTTGATGTAGGAGTGTCAAAAATAAATCGGATCTAATGATTCAATCTGAGTCGATCTGAAAAAAGTCAGGTTCGGATTGGGTATTTTTGGATTTGGGTTAAAGGGTTTTGGGTTGAAAATTTTTGGATTGGGTTCGGATGGATATGAATTTAGAGTTTAGTAGATTTTTTGGGATTAAATTGAATTTTATTTTAAAAATTAAGATAATTCTATGTATATTAATATTAATGTTAGTATGATGATGATAAAATATTAAGATAAAAATAAAAAATTATAGAAAAAATAGTAAAAAAATCATTTTCAATAAAATTTTTAATTGAAAAATTATATGAAAAATTGTTTTAAAAAATCATTTTCAATCGAATTTTTGGATTGAAAAATTATATGAAAATTTATTAAAAAAAAAAGTCATTTTTAATTAGATTTTTAAATTGGGTTCGGATTGATCGGATTTGGATTTAGGAGCTTCAGGTTGGGTAAAAAAAATTTAATCTGATCCGAAATTGATTTGAGCCCCTTAATGTTTGGTTATATTATTTTTGTCATTATCAATTGTAACTTTTTTATATTAAAGATACGTATACGTTATTTCAACCGTCGAGTGTAAGTTGTTTATACTAAAGATACGTGGACGTTATTTAAGCTGAATGCTAGGGAGTCGCCCGTGAATTGTAAAACTTTTTTTTTTATTAAAATGGAAGAAACTATTTTAACTTTTATGAAATTCATAACTACAAGTCGTCCTTTTTTAATCTGTCCTTCAGGCTAAATCGAGCATAAAATTTCAAATTAACGATTACACGTCTTAAATATGATATGATCTGCATAACTGTATTATAAAATTGATGAATGAATCTACGACGGAATCAAGGTAAATGCGGAGGCTAGTGCCTAGTTGATTAGAGATAGTTTTATTATAGTAGGATAACGGGTTAATTTTTGATGGATGTCTTAAAAAAATAGTTTAATTCTATAACTAGTCCGTTATAAATTGATGTTATAATTTACTTCTTTTTACATATCATGAAAACGAAGTATAAAGGGCGTTTAGGATAAACATAATTATATTTTACTACAATATGGAGGCTGCTATGAAGTGGCTAGGGGAGGTTACTTAACCACCATTTTGTGGCTAGATTGAGCTGCAATTAAGCGAGCTCAGACATGATTTCACATACGTTTGATCACGAGTTCATAATTAATTCAATTATAATTTCATTGTAGTGTCTGACTACGATTTTGCCATTAGATGGTTAAGCAGTTAAGCTTAATTATGAAATCACCATCGAGCTAGTCGACCAATTCAGTCGTGATTTTCTAACCTCCGATCCATTGATGTGTGATTCAATTTGATTTCCTGAACGGAACAAGGAGTCTACCTTATTTATTATAAATAATTATTTTCTTATATAAAAAAAATAAATTAATTATATTTTTATTTATTAATTTTAAATGAGATAAATATTTTAGAGATCATTTAGGTGAATTAGAAAAAAAAATATTAGCTAACTACAAAAATTAATGGGATTGATCCTCTCTTAGAGTTATAGAGATAGCGCGCGGACGACTATAGACGGATGCTTGATTGGAGTAAAACTTTTTTCTTCTTGGCGAATTTTCCTTGTGATCCTGTGCACAGGCCGACGATCCAACATAGAGTTAGTGACCAAAGACCATAGAAGGGAATGTCTGGCAAGACCCTCTGATGTTCAAGTTTGTATGGTTTTGGGCAAAGGAATCAAGAACCAGGAAGTGCTGCGAGAATAGAGCTCAAATGATGTAGATTACGTACCTTGCCAACGGAGAGGACTTCCCTTTTTATATCACCTTTCATAACCTCCGTGATCATGAGGTGACCTTATCTATAGGAGTTTGTTAGTTTGTTGTGTAATGAGTATCCGAGGAATCTTTTATCTACCCACAAATGTACCTCTTTTGTCGCTTATGACTTAAACCTTTGATGAAGCTATTACAAGAGTATGGACTTATGGTGTCATAAATGATTGCCCAATAGGAAACAAGATGGCTTCCGAAGGAGATTTCAAAGAAATATTCTCCGATAACTCTGATAGGTTGTTAAAATATTGTCTACTACTTGTCTGCTAAATATATATCAACCAGCTAATAAGGTTGACCGTCCTTATGCGTATCCTTGCATTAAGCTGTTCTGTTATGTATTGAATGTTGTCATAAATTTGGTTAGAAATTCATATGATACGTTAATCATGTTAGAAATCCGCTTAGGTAACCCTTTGATAAATTGTGTGCACTGAAGATTCATTCAATAATAAGTATGCAAATGGGTAGTCTCAAGATTTCCCGAGGTCCTAGGCAAAAATAAATTAAAAAAATCTTTTAATATATTTTAAAAATTTGTTCTCTAGTTTTTCATTTGAATTTGGGATTGAGAATGACCGGTTTAAAAAAAATTGATTTATTTTTTAAAAAATAAAATATTATTTTTATATAAAATTTAGTTTTTTCGCTAGTATTTACATAATTTTTTTAACACTATTAAATTATTTAATCTTTTTGAGACATTGAACGTGAATAAAATTTTATTAATTTTAATTTTGATGAAGCATTTTATTTTAGGTTGTATAGATAAAAAAAAATTCTGATTCATGTTATTATCGAGAAAGAAAAAGAAAGAGTGAGAAAGAAATATTATCAGCAAGGGAGGAGAAGGTCGTTCTATGAGAGTATCATCGGCGAGAGAGTATAAACGTACAAAATTAGTGATGAGAAAAGAAAAAAGACATCGGCGATAAAATATAAACATACAAAATTAATGAGGAGAAAAGAAATAGGCACAAAGTATTGGTGAAATAACAATTAAGGTTTTTTTAGAGATATTGAGAAGGAAAAAAAGTATCATTATTTTTTTCATCATATTTTTTCTCTCATCATACTTGCTCTCTCCTCAATCTCTCTTACCATACTCTCTCTCCATATTTTCTCTCATCACATTTTCTCTCTCTTCATTCTCTTCCATTACACACTCTCTATCCTCACTTTATCTCATCACACTTTTTCTCTCTTCATTTTTCTCATCACACTTTCTCTCTCATTACATTTTCTCATCATACTTTCTCTCCTCAATCTCTCATTTTTTCTTATAACACTTTCTTTCTCTTCATTTTTTCCTATCATTCTTTCTCTCTCAGTACACTTTCTCTCTCATCATACTTTTTCTCTTCTCAATCTCTCGTATTAAGCTCTCTCTCCTCATTTTCTCTCATCACACTTTCTCTCTCTTCATTTTTCCCATCATACTTTCTCTCTTATCACACTTTCTCTTTTATCATATGTTTCTCTCACATTCAACTTTCTCTTCCATCTAATTTTTTCATTTATTTTCCTCTAAGGATAAAAAAAAAATTAGGTTCATTCCGATTGAAAATATTAACTAACCAAATATTAGTTTTAAGAATGATACCTAACTTTATATTCATTCCCATTCCATTATATCATGATACTCATTCTCATTCTGACTCTTAGGAGAGAATCAAATCAAACGCCATGTTGGGTTAAAAAAATATTATTTTGTGTGAAAACTGACTTAGGATTTGTCTCTTGAAAAGATAATCCAGGGATAGATTTAAAGGTGGACAGCAGATCCTCTTCAATCATTTCACCATTTCACAGAGTCAAATTACTAAATAACTCCCAACCGTGCGATCCTTCCCATTGGACCGCCATGATACAGAATCGTAAAATTTCCAGAAGCTATAATGTGAAAGGATCCCTTAACTCGACTCAGCTTCTTCCTCCTTGCTTCCTTGAATAGCACGAGGGATAACCATGCGATCCCCTCCAAGTTATCCCTCTCGACGACCAACCAGATCAAGCCCGGAATCATTTAATGAACGGTCGTGATGTGGTACTGCATGTTTTAGTTCAAAGAAAATTTGGATGACATCAGGACATCATCAGTGCTGCTGCAACATCTCTATTTCCTCTCTGCTTCCTCAGGTTTGTCGTTCCATTGCCAGTCCTTCTTCTCCCATGGCTTTTAAACCTCGCCGGCTCGCCCACACTTCAATTCTAGCTGCAGAGTTGGCGGCGGAGGAAGATTATGTCGCTCTATCTCGACAACGGTGCTGCCTTTACTTCTCTACTTCCTCAATTTCGATTTTGTGATCCCACTCTGATAGGTGTTTTGCTGACTCTTTGGATTTGCAGGGGAGCACAATATGGAATCTGCGCATCCCGATCCACCAGAATTTGTGCTGTGCCAATCCGGGAAGCGGATAGACCAGGTGGCGGTTTCCCCCTCTGCAGCTCCGGCTCTGGTGTTGTCGAACTCCAGGAAACGGATCGAACCGTCGGGGAGGAGTAAGAAGTACGTAAAGCAGGTGACAGGACGGTTTAATGATACCGAGCTTCACCTCGCGGCGCTGCGAGGGGACCTTACGGCGCTGAAGCAGATTCTAGGCGAGGTCGAAACGCAAGTCACGGGGACGCCTGGTGATGCCGAATTAATCTCCGAGGTGGCCGAAATCCGCGCGGCTATGGCCAACGAGGCGAATGAGATGGGTGAGACGGCACTGTTCATCGCCGTGGAGAAGGGGTTTCTTGATGTTGTGGTGGAGCTGTTGAAGTACTCCGATCGGGAGAGCCTCTCCAGGAAGAATAGATCAGGTTTTGATGCTTTACATGTGGCTGCCAGAGAGGGGCACAAAGGTTAGTAGGTTCCGGTTCTCTACTCTTTTATGTATAAGAGCAGGTGTATGATAGCATCCCAAATTCCCAATCATCATATGAAATCATTTACCGAACTTTTTTACAATCACCTGGTCAACAATTATTAACAAGCTGCTAAATTTCGAGTTCTATTCTTACGAAACTTGTAGCTATTGTAATAATTCCTGTTTTTCTTTAGCTCTGGACCCTTGGTTACTTGTAGCTATGACAAACCAGAAATTTTGAACTTTGATCAGAATTCTTAAGACTTTTTTGTGGTGCAAGATTATTATTAAACATCTCACTTCGACAACAAACTGAGATTTGAGTACTTGGAGAGTGATATTGAACCAATTGTTTTACTCACAACTGGGTCTTCATTATGTCAATCTAATCGTCTTATTTGAGTCTTGATTGACTTTATTTAAACAGAGGCAATAGCTTAAGATTTTCTTTTTGGATTAATAGTTCTTTTTTGATTAAGGAATCAACCACTTACTATTTCATTCTTAAGAGTTAGAAGCTTTTCTCACCTTAGTCTGTCACAATTTCACTTGGAAGAGCCATCACTGATATGTTATATGCAGAAATTGTCCAGTTACTTCTTGATCATGACCCAGACCTAATCAAGACATTGGGTCAATCAAATGTCACCCCGCTTATAACTGCTGTCATGAGAGGTCACACTGAAATTGTGAAGTTGTTGCTGGAACAAGATGTGAGCTTAATTGAGATGTCTAAAACCAATGGAAAGAGTGCTCTGCATTTCGCCGCTCGTCAAGGACATCTTCAAATTGTAAAAGCATTGCTTGAGAAGGATCCACAACTTGCTAGGAGGACTGATAAAAAAGGGCAAACCGCTCTCCATATGGCAGTTAAAGGAACAAGCTGTGATGTTGTAAAAGCTCTTGTGGATGCTGATCCAGCCATAGTGATGCTACCAGATAGAGCAGGCAACACTGCTTTACATGTGGCAACAAAGAAGAAAAGAACTGAGGTATTATTTTTAAATCCATTTGTTTTATCCTAATCAGGTTTGATATAATGTTGTTTTTTTGGGTTATGTCTGCATTGGCTGCACCATCTTTAATTAAGGTTAAGGTTAGATGGTACTAGCCTCTAAAGCAAAGAAGTAAAGTTCTGTTTGGCGAGCACAAAACTTTATCTTGAGAATGGTTACTCAATGTAAAATCATTGAACAATTTTACTTGAACCATAGATGTTAGCTTGATAGTCATTTGTTCTTTGTGTTAGTTTAAGCTCTAAAAATAGCTACAGAATTTGGTAATTCACAGCATGTTTTTTGAGAAAATTTATGTGCTTCCATTTCTTAGATACTGGGTTATTATTTTCAGTTTGTCAAACAATTTTCTCTCTTTATAGAGTTTCATCATTTCCTCTCAAGTTGTCTTATTCTTTACAAGTAAAGGATTCAGTATTAAAAAACTCCTTTTTAAGGATCAAATTCTCTCGGTTTCAAAGAAATGGAGTTCTTCATTAGATCTGTTTTGTCTGAATGTATGCTTGTCCTTTTCCTTTTTAACTTCCAGAGTTCCAGTTGCAATATTCAGTGAACGTACAGAATACTTTGTTTGAGCTCATGAATGATTAAAACTTTGTCCTAAGCAATATGTTTGAAGGAGAATAATTATTTCATACCTTTTTTGAATTGTGATATTCATTATGAACTTGCACATGGAAAAATATCTAATTAAGACCACGCAAAAAAGTTTTGCTTTGCAAAAGAAAACTGTATTAAACAGCTTAGTATAAAATTTTGCCACACGGTACATTAAAAAACTGTATAGATGAATGTATGATCACCTATGATTAGAGATGTCTACTTGGAATCTGAAATAGAAATCTTTGGCTACAACTGCTGAATCTTGACCGTCTAATGGATAGGCAGATAGCTAGCTACTGACTGATTTATATTTCACTTTTCTTATTGCAGAAATTGAAGGTTTTTATTTTCTTTAGCATGCTTAGTCAGATTATTCCCATTTCTTGTAGGTAGTAGTGACTCTCCTACACCTCCCTGATATAAATGTGAATGCACTGACAAGAGAACATCAAACTGCCCTTGATATTGCTGAAGGCTTACCACTTTCAGAAGAATCTGCTGAGATTAAAGAATGGTTGACTCGTTATGAAGCAGTAAGGGCAAAGGAATTGAATCAGCCTCGCGATGAGCTCCGAAAGACCGTTACTGAGATAAAAAAGGATGTCCATATACAACTGGAACAGACTATGAAGACAAACAAAAATGTCTACGGCATCGCGAAGGAACTAAGAAAGCTACACAGAGAAGGCATTAACAATGCTACAAACTCCGTGACTGTGGTTGCCGTGCTCTTTGCAACCGTTGCATTTGCCTCGATCTTTACAGTTCCTGGTGGGACTGACCCAGCTGGGACAGCTACGGTCACTGGATCTGGGAGTTTCAAAGTTTTTTTCATCTTCAATGCTGTTGCCCTCTTCACTTCATTGGCAGTAGTGGTGGTTCAGATAACAATAGTCAGGGGAGAAACAAAAGCAGAGAGGCGGGTTGTTGAAGTTATTAACAAACTGATGTGGCTTGCCTCTGTTTGCACTACCGTTTCATTTATTGCATCTTCCTACATTGTAGTGGGCCGGCGTAACCAATGGGCAGCTTTTCTGGTTTCGCTTATTGGGGGAGTAACTATGGCTGGTGTTATCGGGACCATGACTTTCTATGTTGTAAGGTCGAAGCGTACCCGTTCGATTAGGAGGCGAGCAAAGTCCTCAAGGAGTGGTGCAAGTTCATGGCATCACACTTCTGAGTTATCTGATCCTGATTTTGACAGGGTTTACGCCATTTGAACCATGAAGGGGATTCTATGGTCCAACATCCTTTCAGTATCTTGTATGTGCATAGTGAATCAAACACTGTTTATCGAGTGGATTGATGGTCTTCTAGGATGCAGCAAAGTCGCTTCCAGTTCTCATGTCCTATGTTGTAAATTGGAAATTAAGTTATGTAACAGTGGTATCGTGCTATGATGTTTCCAATGAATCATCTTAGTTACTATAAAATAAAAGAAGGTAATGTGTCTCCTATCTCTTGAAACTGAACTACCAAGAACAGCTCAATAGATTCTGAAGGTTATCTGGTTATATCACATTTTTCGATTGTGAAAAATCAGAATACAAGCTTCAAACCTTGCTTCAATTTATGGTTTCAAAATAATCTGTCAATAGTTGTCAACTTGTTGACGAATGAGGAATGCCAAACGATCTCCACCTACCAACGAGCTCACATGAGAATTTTAGAGGGAAGAGTGGTAGAGTCATCTTAAGCAAAACAAAATATAATTGTTTTAATTGAAAAGTTCTTCTTTTTTTTCTCTTTTTCATATTTATATTAATCTATCAAATTTTTTTTATTGATCATGCTTCTTTCCGTCAAATATTAGAAGATCTGAAAAGGTACATTTTTAGAGAATAGTTTGTAGTAAATTAATGGACCCTACGTATATATTCGGAGAAATCCAAATTTTCAGAAAATTTGACACTGAAAAGAACATGGAAGTAAAATATGATATTATATATCTAAATACGGTAATATGTAAATAAATAAATAAATTATAGAGAATATTTTATCTTAACATAATTGTAGGATTAGTGTATCTAAGAGGAGAGTAATAATGTGAATTTTAAAACTAGTTCTTTTTATGATTGTATAAAATAAGAGTGCACAGTGGAAAGGTAAACGAACAAGTAAAAAAAGGACACAAGTATTTTTTACTTGGTTTGAAGTCTTCATCGACTCTTATTCTAAGACTCATAATTCCTCGGATTATATCGATGGACAATTCACTAAAAATCTCTTTTGGAACCACCAAAAGAACGAATTGAATATAAGAATGAAAAAGTGTACAACAGACTACACTGCCTTAGTAATAAAGTAAATGACAGTAATGTAAAGTTACCAACACGTGATTATCGAAGTCGAGAGCCCGTGTGTTGGTGTTGGTCTACCAGTATTGGTCGGATGTAGCAGTAACACGGTAGCAACACATGGACGTAGTAGCAAAAAGGTTATAGTAGCTCATATGGAAGTTCTGTTCATTGTGTTGGTCGAACACTGCTTTTAAAGGAGATCAGATCCTCTAATCCATAATCTATAGTCCTCTCCTGATCCCTTCTGCAATTTGCATGTCGGATCATAGTCGAAATCCAATCAAAATTGGTTGCGATCTCCCTTGGGTTCACCTTCCCACCTAAATTATAGTTTAGGTCCACCCAAGCAGCGGAGGGGCGCTGACAGTTGGGGCGGGCTGTATGGAGCTAACCATGGGATGCCCCACCTACCGTCTGCAGTCTTTGACCGCCTGGCTCAATCCAAACTATAACTTAGGTGGGAAGGTGAACCCAGGGGAGATCGTAGCCAATTTTGGTAGGATTTCGACTGCGATCCGATGTGAAAATTACGGAAGGACTAGAAGAGGACTAGAGATTGTAGACTAGAGAATTTGAACTCTTTTTAAAGAGTGTTGAGGGCGCCTCCAACCTCAAAATGATCTTGAAGGCATCGGACTTGATCACCTTTGACACCTTCAATCTCTATCCACGCGAGGGTGCCTCCAGTTTCATTCGAGGCGCCTTCGATGCACTTTGAGACACCACCACCACACTCCAGGGTGCCTCCTCGTAGTAAGATCTTTTATCCTCAAAGTTTATCCACGCAAGGATACCTCCGCACAACTCCAAGTCCCCTCCTTGATCCTTTGAGGCACCTCAAACATTATTCATCTGAGACTTTGCTTTTGCTTCTATAAAAACCTGTTAGTCTAACAGAAAGATATTTAACCTGCAAAATAGAGTTAACATAATTTAATAAGATTATTAATTAGATTGTCTTCCCGAGATGAGGATTTAGTCATGGTCTCAATTAGACTTCCAAAATAGATCTAAGCTATACTAGCACCTAAAGTCCCTAACTGAACTCGTCTTCACTGGATCACTCTCTTCTAGTGACTCACCTCACTTACCATTTACAGTCATTTGACTTGCCTTTTGACCTACCTGTAAATACTCCGTGGTAGTTTTGATATTGTCGACTAAGTTAAGTTAAGTCATGTTGTATTTGACCTTGTGTCTAAGTGTGTAGGAACTTAGGAGCACAAGAAGTCGAACGAAAGATACAGCTAGCGAGAAGAATGACACGGGAAAGAGTCAGTAGGCTCGGTGCATTCGAGAGACGAGGTGTTGTAGAAGAGTATGTTGGTAGACGAAAAGGAAGAGCGCGACATTTTCGAGGGAGTGGAAGATTGCTCAAGGATGAAGATCAGCTAAGAAGTTGATATGCTATAGGGAAGACGCCTTCAATGGCTTGGAAGGCGCCTTCCATAAACAGTGTTGAAGACACTTTCCCTAACCATTAGCCCAAGATAAAACTTTATTTTTGACGAATAAAGTTTTCCACTCGAAGGCGTCTTGAACTCTCTTGAAAGTGCCTTCCACCCATGGATAGAATTTCCAGGAGCTATAAAAAAGCTCCTGGAGCTAGGAATTAATCAACAACTTGAACAACAAATCTTGTACTTTTTCCTAGTCATTATTTTGAGATGTCAACTTCTGCAAGAGGTTTCTCCGCCTGCAACGAAAAAGAATGCTTTAGTAAGTTTTTCAATGTCTTGGATTAACAATCACCTAGGTTGTAACCAAGTAATTCTTCCTCCTCTTTTATTTTGTTAGTTGTTCAATTATTTATTAGAATTGTACTACTAATCTAAGTTGAAAGAACGAGAAGAGGTTAATTTCATTTAACAAGCAATTTACCCCTCTCTTGCCAGCTGCACAGGACCTACAAGTGGTATTAGATCTCAATCGCTTCAGAAGGACTAACTACCAACTGAAGCACATAAGACGATGACCGAAACAAGTATCCACCCGTCTAAGTTCAAGGGAAACTTTACCCACTGGAAGAAGAAAAATAGAGCTATGCTTCAAAACACATTTCGATATTTTTTTTTAAAATTTTAAAAAATAGTTTTGTAGTACCAACTAACAACAATGATGAACAAAAGAAAGAGGATAACTAGACAAAGAATAAACAAGCCGAATTTATGGCTAACAGAAAAGTAGAACTTCATCTGTTGAGCGTGCTGCCACCACAAGAGGTCAACAGAACTGGAGTCTATAAGTCTACGAAAGATCTTTAGGAAAAATTCCTAGAGCTTCACGAAGGAACCTCAAAAGCCAAATTCGCAAGAAGAGATCTACTTCAGAACCAACTGATAAATCTTCAGCTAAAGGAAGGTGAAAGTGTCCCTCAACTGCACGCCAAGCTAAAGGAGCTAATGACCGAACTCACGAATCTCGGAGAAAAGGTAACCAACCGAGATTCGCTAAGGTACGCACTTAACGCTTTTCTAAGAACACTAGAATGGTCAACATTAGTAGACGCATACTATATCTCTAGGGACTTAAAGGTAAGTAATTTAGAAGAATTATTTTCTACTTTTGAAATTCATGAATCTAGATGTGTAGAACTAAGGAAGGAGTCGAATCAGAACATTGCCTTAAAGGTAAAAATGGACGAATTGAACCATATTCTGAAACTTTCATCGATGAAAATGAAGCATCCCTAATGGTAAGAAAATTTAGTAAGTTTATTAAATCTAATAAATTTAATAAGGTGTAGGCTAAAAAATAATTTTGGAGCAAAAGGAATGTCTGATGCTATAATTGTCAAGAAAAAGGGCACATCAAGGAGGATTATCCTAAATTGAAGAACAAGAGCAAAAGACCAACAAGATCGAAGCTCAAAATCCTGAAGGCGACGTGGGATGAATCGTTGTCATCAGAATCATAAGTTGAAGAATATGTCGGACTAGTTCTATTGGCGGACCATCAAGAAGAAGATGAAAGTAGCTCAAAGATGAGCATCGATGAAGGGGGAGGATCTTTAGAAGAAAGCTACGATGAAGGGTGAGTATCATATCACAAGATAAGTGAGGTACGTGCATTACTCTCTGAATAATCTTTTAAATTTATCAAGATGTTATCTAATAATTTGTTAAAATTAGAAAAAGATAATATTAGGTTAAAATTAAACTTAGTAAATTCATACCCCTTACTTATGTATGATAATTTATAAATAGAAAATGAAAATATGAAAGAAAAATTAGGAAAAAAATGGAAAATGACCATGAATATTAGAACAATTTCTAAAAATCAAAGTTTAGAAATTATAATAGAATCAACTTATACATTAAAAATTACTAGGGATAAATTAGAAAAATCTCTAAGAAAAAAGTACTACCAAAATTCTTGATAAATCCAGAAGCCAAATCTTTTGAATTATTAGTATAGAGATTATTTTAATAAGAAAAATATTTTTTAAGTAATTTTTCTATTCGAATTTCTTATTCAAATATTTTTTACTAGGCTAAATATTTTCGAATTTATTTAATCTATAATAAATTTATTATGAATTAATTACCAAAAAGTTATTTTTAATACTAAAAATTCGCACAAATTGAAATTTAAAATTTTCTACCATTCTGCTTTCTGTTATACAGATTTAAAATTAACAGAATTTTTAAACTTGAAAATATATTTATAAATATTAGTTTTTAAAAATAAGTTTACGCACTAAAATGATTTATTTCTATTAAAGCACAAAATATTTATACTGATCTAACATTTGAGTTTGACAAAAATTTTTAGGATTTTTCAAAACCGAAAAATAAATTTTAACATTATTTAAGTTAAAATAGAAAATTAATCAATAAAATTCAAATATTTTTAAAAATATTTTTTAAAAAATATTACTTTACTAGATATTCTTTTTCATAGACCCTAAGACAACTTCTCAAATTTTTATAATTATTTTTAATATTCTTTTAGCCTTTTTTTATGCGAGGGGAGAAATAGGTGGGGATTAAGGGGCGAGTTAGGATATTTTTTATAATTTTTATCTTGTACTTATTTTACAATATTAACTTAGTTAATTCATTACATTACAATTTTTTTTATATAATTACAATTTACTATGTTATTTCATTATATTTTAATCCTAACTTTATACACATAAAAAAGGGAGAGATTATAAATATCCTGTAATAATTTTGATGTTGTCAACCAAGTTAAGTTACGTCTTATTATGTTTAACCTTGTGTTTAAGTGTGTAGGAACTTAGGAGCACAAGAAGTCGAGCGAAAGACATATCTAGCGAGAAGGATGACAAGGGAAAGAGTTGATGGACTCAGTGCATCCGAGGAATAAAGTGCTGTGAAAAAGTATGCTGGCAGAAAAGAAGGACGCGCACGACGTTTCCGAGGGACGAGAAGTTGGAGCGAAAGATTGCTCGAGGATGAAGATCAGCTAAGGAGCTGATCTACTACAGGGAAGACGTCTTCAATGGCTTGGAAGACAACTTCAATAGCTTGGAAGACGCCCTCCATGAATAATATTGAAGGCGCCTTAGCTTCCCTAGATATTAGCTGAAGATAAAATCTTATTTTCGACAGATAAAGTTTTCCACTCGAAGGCGTCTTGAACCCTTTTGAAAGCGCTTTCCACTTATGGATAGAATTTTACAAGAGTTATAAAAAAGACTCCTAAAGTTAGGAATTAATCAACAACTTGAACAACAAGTCTTTACTTTTCCCTAGTCATTCTTTTGAGTTGTCAATTTCTGTAAGAGGCTTTTTCGCCTACAACGAAGGAGAATGCTTTAGTGAGTTTTTCAACATCTTGAATTAACAATCACCTAGGTTGTAGCCAAGTAATTCTTCCTCTTTTATTTTATTAGTTGTTCAATTAATTTATTAGAATTATACTACTAATCCAGGTTGAAAGAACGAGAAGGCGTTACTTTCATTTGACAGGTAATTCACCTTATTCTTACAGGCCGCATGGTACCTACACCACTAAGACATCTTGGCAGTTGTCAGGTCCACAAATTCAACTGGACTCGACCAACTATCAGGTCCCGTAGACCTAGCCTAACTTCCCACAAAAAATCGGATCATTTCTTAACTCATCTAGATTTCATGTCAGTTATCAGGTCCTTAAACTTAACTAGATTTTAACATGATGTTAAGTCCTTTAAACCCATCAATTCTTATATATTTAATAATAAAATTAAATAATATAATATCTAACTTTAATTCATTTCTCATCCATCAAAATCTAAATTTAACTATCAATACCAACTACATCCAACAACAATAACCTTTTATAAAAAAATCAGACACCTAACTAAATATTCTGTACAGCGGGACGGGAATGCAATTAACCCAATGTTAATCTACTATCTTACATAAGCTTATCAATCAATATCCAATAAATAATTTTCATAAAAAAATCCAATAAATAAATAGAAAAATAAATATATTAAGCCTAACCCGTAAGCAATAGCAGATGCTCACGTATATATATCTAACGGCAGTAGACGGTCGAAGCGTTTCCTTTCTCCCTTCGGGTTTCGCCTCACTTTGACCTCACTTTCGCCCTCGAGCAGCGTAGCCTCGCGAAATTGAAGATGGACGCAGAGCTCCTCGAACTCCAGAGGCAGTTTGAGTCGGCGCAGCAGGCGAAGTCCAGCGTCCGCCTCTCGGAGCGGAACGTTGTCGAGTTAGTCCAGAAGCTCCACGAGCTTGGCATCATCGACTTCGTTCTCCTCCACACCGCCTCCGGCAAGGAATACATAACTTCTGTAAGTTCCAGTTTCTGTTCATATATAATCCAACTTTCCTTTGATAGCATCATCTTTTTTGAAAGAATTTGTTGTTTTGTTGAAGAAGTACGGGATCGCGATTGCGTTTTGGGTTTAAGTTGCGATCTTGATGTTACGCGGATTTATGTTGTTCCCAGAGCGATAAATTTGTGAACTTGTTGCAGGATCAGTTGAGGCTTGAGATGGAGACGGAGATCAAAAAGTTGGGACGGGTTTCCGTCATTGATCTCTCGGATGTTATTGGTGTGGATTTGTACCATATCGAAACGCAAGCGCAGAAGATTGTGAAAGATGATCCGCACCTTATGCTGGTCAATGGAGAGATCATTTCCCTCTCGTATTGGGATTCTGTGGCTGAAGAAATAAACGAGAAGCTGCAGGAATCTAGTCAGATATCCTTGGCAGAAATTGCAGCTCACTTTCAAATAGGTTCAGAGTTGGCGGTTTCTGTTCTTGAGCCCCGCCTTGGAACTCTTGTAAGTAGTTTCACTTTTTCACATAGTGCAACTGCTTATGATATCCACTTGTTGCTTGATCTTAGACAATTTTCCTTCATAAATTGATTTTCCAAACATTCTCATACTGAAATTAGTTTTTGTTCTTGGATATTGCTCGAACTAGATTACATTTGTTGCAGTCCTTATGTAGAAAATTGACTAAAATCTAATATCAATGCTTCTAAAAGTTGCAGTCCGTATGTGCCTAAATTGGAAAATTGCACGATTTGCTTTTCTTTCATATAAAAACTTTATCTATCTTACACCAAGTTGTTGTAGTTTCAACTATTTGGTTCTATAAATGAAAAATGAAAGCACAATATTGAGAACAAAATGACTTTTAGCTATTTGATTGATTGAATTAGAACAAGATGTTCAGTATTTTCTTATACTTCATAAAACAGTTCAATTATAATTAACATGCAAACATTCATCAGTTTGTATAATGATTTTTGATTTAATTCTTACCGATCATGATAAATAAGATAGGGATAAACTAATAATTTACTGAATGTGTGAATCCTATTAAATGGTAAGGTTGTATATGGATAATTTTTCTTTACCTTCAAAAAATGACAATAAGTTAGGCTTCTAGGACAATTGTTTGACTTACAGTATAACTACATTCCAGAAACTGCATTGTATCTTAATGATTCCTGATCCGGTAGTAAGAGCGGGCCCCCCCCTCCTCTGGCAAAGTCAACGCCAAGTGGAAGTCACCGGAACAGCCGCCCACCCAGAGGAGAGTGTGGTCCGACCGGACGGACGGCCATAGATGGCCGGTCCGACTGGACTGCCGGCCGGCCGATGGAATCGAGTACCTGGAAGGGTCCGGCCGGTTTGCACTTATAGTTGGTAGGCACCCTGTCAAATCGGGGTTCCGACGCTCAGTTAAAAAGGTCATGGACCGAGCTGACCTTTTGACCGATCACAGTCATAAAGCACCCCTGTTTGTTAGTCTCCACAAAGCACAAGTAAACCACTGCGGATGTCCGGTCGGATGTTTAGGTATCTTTCCGCTCGGACTACAAGTTTGGAGCAAAGGAAAGGGCCAGAGGATTTCTTTCTCTGACAACCTGTAGGTTTCACGTGTGTGTCATGCTCCAAATCTTGTGACAGGGGATTCTGCTGTCCCATCGAGGGCATGCTTTGACTGTAGCGATAAAGGACAGGTAAGCTTTCTGACAGCCGCATACCTAGGATAGGACAGGGGACACTTATGCACCTTGGTACGCGTGCCCAAACCTTTCACAGCTCTATATAAAGAACCTCAGGTTTCATCGACAGGGGATGATGGTATGTACTCTGAGACTTCTGGAGCCACCTTGTTCATCGTGATTTACCTGACTTGAGCGTCGGAGGGTCGTCGCTGGGAATCCCCTTCCCGGCTCGACCTCTGTGCAGGATAGCCGGAGCATCTCGACACTAGTTGGAGACCTACATCAGCGAGCCTTGGAGCGTCACGTGCCCAGCGTCTGTTAACTTCGGTTCGGATCAGTGGCGCCGTCTGTGGGAACGCTCCTGCATCCGAGCAGAGACAATGGACGAGGCTGGACGACAGCACACGGTGATGCTTTCAAGGGAGGAACTCGACGCTCTGGTCGAGATAAGGGCCGCCAAACTCGTGGAGCAAAAGCAAAAAGCATCCGCCGAGCGGGCGGAGCAACAAGCAACGTCCGCGTCGGGGGGCCGAGCGGAAGCACCTCCAGCCACCGTCGCATTCCACCGGGCCTTATTTCGCACCCCTGGAGCCACGCCAGCCCGAAGAGATATAGGATCTTCCTCAGATGAAATGCCAAGGCGGGATGACAAGAAGGGGAAAGCTCCCCGGACGGACTCATCTCCCGAGCGGACCAACCGCCAATTTTCGGAAGCCATTCTGCGAGATCCTCTGCCCAAGCACTACGTGCCCCCTACGATCGGCGAGTATAATGGAACAACGGACCCGGATGATCATTTGGGTAAGTTTGATAATACCGCCACGCTCCACCAATACACTGATGGAGTAAAGTGCCGAGTCTTCCTTACCACGCTCTCGGGATCGGCTCAGCGGTGGTTCCGTAGACTGCCGGACGGATCCATCACGAGCTTCAACTTCGAACGGCCTTCCTCCACCACTTCGCCAGCGGTAGGCGTTATCGAAAACAAGCGTTAGCTTGTTCGCCATCAAGCAAGAACGAAAAGAATCGCCGAGCTTACATCCAGTGATTCAACCAATGGCGATGGACATCCCAACGGCCACATCGGAAACGATGATGAACGCCTTCACACAAGGCCTTGTTGATGGGGACTTCTTCGGTCGCTCATCCGAAAGCCGCCCGAGACTATGATCACATGCTACATCGGGCCAACGAATACATAAGCGTGGAAGAAGCGCAAGCCGCTCGGAAAAAGAAGCTCCAACCGAGCGTGCACTTGTTCATGCCGAGCGGGCAAGACTCAGCTCGTGAACCACCTGAGGACCAAGGGTGAAGCAATTCGATCTCCCACACCGGATCGCACGTGCGAAGTGGGCGCCGCTCAAGCCAAAGAAGAGGTGGACCCCAATGTTCGCAAATTCCACCAAACGGATACGCACAACACGAGGGATTGCGAAGTCTTCCCTTTTGTCCAATCCTGTTCCCCGGAGAACCGAACGACGGTCTCCTCCCTCAACACGAGGCAAAGGACCCAGGAAGCCGACCGGACCCGCATAGAGAGGCGACATCACCATCGTCCGATCGGCGATAGATCCCAAGGCGGAAAGTCGCGGACGTCCGAGGCAGTCCCACCATCCACTCGGGAGGAAAAGCAGAGCAATACTTCCGGGCGAAATCAGCGTTATTCTTTGGTGGGCCGCCGGAGGAGACTCCAACCGAGCAAGAAAGGCGGCCGTCCGGCGATCGGCTGTAGCCAAGAGCGGGCAAGTGGACCGAAAATACTTTCGGGCCGGAGACTTGGAAGGAGTAGAAGTACCCCACGACGCCGCTCATTAAAGCGGTAATAGCAATTACACCATTCATCGCATATTTGTTGACACAGGAGCTCGGTCAACATACTATTCAAGAAGGCGTTCGATCGGTGCAAATTGATCGCTGCTTCCAATGACGACCCGCTCTACGGGTTTACTGGCGATGAAGTTCAGGTCGGACAATCCGGTTGGCCACCTCTGGGAGAAGAGCCGCTCGGGAGGACCAGGACAACAAACTTCGTGGTGGTTGACTCTCCCTCGTCCTACAACGTCATTTTGGGACGACCGGCGAATTCCGAGCGGTTGTCTCAACCTTCCACCGAAGATAAATTTCCCGTGGAGGACAAGGTTGGAGAGGTGCGTGGAGATCAACTAGCAGCTCGGCGATGCTATATAGAGATGATCCGAGCAGAAGCTTCTTCCGCTCGGAAGGCCCCCCGAATCGAGGTACACGCCATAACCGAGAAACCTCCTGCTTTAATTTATGATGAAAAGGAGGAAGTTCAGATCCATCCGACCCGATCGGAGGCCACCACTTTCATCGCCTCGGATCTAGAGGAAAAACAGAAGAAGAAGCTGATCCAATGCCTCCAGCAAAATCATGATGTCTTTGTTTGGTCGACACACGAGTTGCCCGGAATTTCGCCTAGCCTAGCGCAACATGAGTTGCATGTCCGACCTGACGCTCGGCCAGTTTAGCGCCGAGCAGAATGCCATAATCCGGGCGGAAGTAGAGAAACTTCTGGAGGCCGGCCACATACGCGAGGTGCAGTTCCCGAGCTGGCTAGCCAACGTGGTATTGGTCTCCAAGCCGGGCGGCAAGTGGAGAGTTTGCATTGACTTTCGGGACTTAAACAAAGCATGTCCCAAAGATTTTTATCCTCTGCCCCGGATAGATCAGCTGGTGGACTCTACGGCCGGCTGTGAGTTAATTTGCATGCTCGACGCCTACCAGGGCTATCACCAGGTACCGCTCGCCCGCGAAGATCAAGAAAAGGTGAGCTTCGTAACGGCCGACGGCACATATTGCTACAATGTGATGCCGTTCGGATTGAAGAATGCCGGGGCCACCTATCAGCGCTTGATGAACAAGGTATTCAAGGAGCAGATCGGGCGGAACCTGGAAGTTTACGTGGACGACATTCTTATCAAATCCGTCCGAGCGGCCGATCTTTTCAAGGATATGGAAGAAACCTTCCGAACACTGCGCAAATATGGAGTCAAGCTAAATCCCCAGAAATGCCTGTTCGGAGCTAAAGGAGGGCGTTTCTTGGGGTATATAGTGACCGAGCGGGGGATCGAAGCAAATCCCAACAAGGTGAAAGCTCTGCAAGACATGCTTCCTCCCAGAAACACAAGGGAAGTGCAGCGGTTGACCGGTCGGATAACTGCTTTGTCCAGATTCAACTGCCGACCGGAGCCTGCCATTCTTCAAGATCCTACGCAAAGCTACTAAGTTCCAGTGGAACGAAGAGTGTGACCGAGCATTTGAAGAATTGAAAACATATCTGAATTCCCTGCTGTCTTGCCGATCGGAGGTGAGTCATATGTATTTGTCGTCGAGTAGCGTCTTGAGGCGCGAAGAGGTGTATTTTCCGAGCCGTATTTTGAAGATCTTGAATCTCGCACACCGGCTCGAGAAGTTGGCCTGCATTGGTTCTAGCCGCTCGGCGCCTCCGACCGTATTTCTTGGCGCCATCATTGTCCGGACGAGCAGTCCACTCGGAAGAGTCCTGTTCCAGGAGCGTCCGGACGGCTTATCAGTGGACGACAGAATTGAGTCGACATCCGCCCCGCTCGGCGATTAAAGCCCAATCCTTGGCTGATTTTGTGCAGAGGCCCGAGCCGGAAGCTCTGTGGAAGATATATGTGGATGGGTCTTCCACTCGACTCGGAGCGGGATTGGGATATTACTTATCTCACCGCAGAAAAAATGCACCTATCCGTCTGGACTACAAGGCCACCAACAATGAGGCGGAGTATGAGGCCCTTATAGCCGAGGCTGCACGACATGTGGGGGCCGGTCGGGTAACTCTCTATTCGGATTCACAGTTGGCTCAGCAACTTTCCAGCACCTTTGAAATCAAGCGTGTTCGGCTTAAACTCTGGAGGCCTTTGAAAACTCAAGCTACTTTCCAGAAGTGCTTATCCGGAAGATCCCGAGCGGAGAACCGATGGGTTGGCGAACTCGCGAGCTCGATAACGCCGGTCGCCGTTCGGTGACCCAATTAAAAAGCGATGGTGGCGTGTCGACCGGATCTGAGGCCTCGCGTTTCCAGTGGTGGAGGGCACTATTATAAATTCCTCCGTTCGGGCACCACACCATCCGATGAATATGCGGCTCGGAAGAGCCGGTCGGTTTACACTCATCGGAGATCGGCTTTAAGAAAGCTTTCTCGCGTCCTCTGCTAAAATGTGTGAGCTCGGAGGACTCGACACATCCTCAGGAAGTACATCAAGGATCGTGTGGAGGTCATCCGGGCGGACGCTCGTTAGCCAAGAAGATCCTCTTGGCCGGATACTTTGGCCAACTTCGCGGATGCCGCTCGGACAGTATCTACATGCCTTTCGTGCCAGCTTCTCCCACCGACCGGCAGAGGAGATGAAGGCATCAACCATCTCATGTCCGTTCGATCGATGGGGAATGGATATTGTGGGTCCATTTCGATGGCGACCGGGCAGAGGAAATTTTACTAGTGGCGGTAGATTATTTCTCCAGTGGGTGGAGTACCGCAAAGATCATCGAGCAAATGGTTAAAAATTCATCCGCAAAGACATCATTTTGTCGGTTGGCATCCCTCGCCGGTGTCCGGCAAGCGGCGGTTCAGGAAGATGTTGGAGGATTGGTGCAAAGCTACGGCATCGAGCAACATTTCACGTCCGTGGCTATCCTCGAGCAACGGTGTGAAGTCGCCAACCGGAAATTCTTCTGCGCTCGGCTCGACCGTTTGGGAGGGAGTTGGAGTGCCAAGCGTCTTGTGGGCTATCCGAACGACGCCAAAAGAAGGGACGGAGTCACACCGTTCCATTTGGTATATGGCGGTGAGGTTATCGGTCGAAGTCGGCGTTGAGTCAACCAGATCGAACTATGATGATGACAACACCGAACGAACATGGAACTGGACTTGGTAGAAGAAGAGAGGGCAAAGGCTTCCGTTCGTGATGGCGTACCGTCAGTGGATGAAGCAAAACTACAACCGGCGTATCCCGGATCGTTCCAAGTCGGCGATCTTATGCGGAAGAAAGTCAAGCCACGTGACTTGAGCGCCGGGCTTCAAAATCATCGAAAAGCTCGCCGGGCGCATATTATCGGAAGATGAGGACGGACGGCTGATAGATCGAGGGGAACCACCTTACCAGGCGGGGTGAAAGGTGTATCATCGTAAATCACCCGTATTTCATTTTCGACTAAATACTTGAAATGCAGAGATGAAAAGTCAAAGGAGCGAATATAAGGCATTATCATCGTAGCGCGAAGGCCCCCAGGCCGATCGGCCGGGAGGTTTATGTGGTTAGATTTGTAAGCAAATAACCCGTGCCGTTCGGCCGGAATTAAATTGGTCAAGCCAAACGCTCGAAGATCGAAGGCCCGTGCCCTTCGAGCGGAGGTATATTATCCGAGCCAAAATACTCGATGAAGTAGATCAGTGCGGCCGGAGGGCATTATCAAGGGGGAAAGGCGAAGAGCGACTCGAAGTGTCAAATTAGCCTTCAGCCCAGACGTTAAACAGAGAGCCGGCTATAAATATCCGCGAGCACCGTCGTTAAAGATCGAGGCACGCGCCTATAAACCCCCGAGCGGAAGACCGACGAGCACCGTCGTTAAAGATCGAGAGGCGCGCCTATAAACCCTCCGGGCGGAAGACCGGCGAGCACCGTCGTTAAAGATCGAGGCCCGCGTCTATAAACCCTCCGGCGGAAGACCGACGAGCACCGTCGTTAAAGATCGAGGCCAGCGTCTATAAACCCTCCGGCGGAAGACCGCGAGCACCGTCGTTAAAGATCGAGGGCCGCGCTATAACCCCGCCGGCGAGCACCGTCGTTAAAGATCGAGGCGGCGTCATAAACCCTCCGAAGGCGACGAGCAGTCGTTAAAGATCGAGGCGAGGCGTCTATAAACCCTCCGGCGGAAGACCGACGAGCACCGTCGTTAAAGATCGAGGGCGGCGTCTATAAACCCTCCGAAGGAAGGCGAGCACCGTCGTTAAAGATCGAGGCCCGCGTCTATAAACCCTCCGGCGGAAGACCGACGAGCACCGTCGTTAAAGATCGAGGCCCGCGTCTATAAACCCTCCGGCGGAAGACCGACGAGCACCGTCGTTAAAGATCGAGGCCCGCGCGTCTATAAACCCTCCGGCGGAAGACCGACGAGCACCGTCGTTAAAGATCGAGGGCCGGCGTCTATAAACCCTCCGAAGGAAGACCGACGAGCACCGTCGTTAAAGATCGAGGGCCGGCGTCTATAAACCCTCCGGCGGAAGACCGACGAGCACCGTCGTTAAAGATCGAGAGGCGGCGTCTATAAACCCTCCGGCGGAAGACCGACGAGCACCGTCGTTAAAGATCGAGGCCCGCGTCTATAAACCCTCCGGCGGAAGACCGCGAGCACCGTCGTTAAAGATCGAGGGCCGGCGTCTATAAACCCTCCGGCGGAAGACCGACGAGCACCGTCGTTAAAGATCGAGGGCCGGCGGCGTCTATAAACCCTCCGGCGGAAGACCGACGAGCACCGTCGTTAAAGATCGAGAGAGCCGCGTCTATAAACCCTCCGGCGGAAGACCGGACGAGCACCGTCGTTAAAGATCGAGGGCCCGTCTATAAACCCTCCGGCGGAAGACCGGCGAGCACCGTCGTTAAAGATCGAGACGAGCCGGCGTCTATAAACCCTCAGGCCGGAAGACCGTCGAAGATCGAGAGACGAGCAGGCGTCTATAAACCCTCCGAGCGGAATACCGACGAGCTCCGTCGTTAAAGATCGAGAGCCGCGCCGACCGGCTATAAATATCCGCGCCGACGAGCTCCGTCGTTAAAAATCAAGAGACGAGCCGGCGTCTATAAATAATCCGAGCGGAATATCGTCGACACTGCGATTATCCGTATTCCCCGCCGATTGTCAGACCGAAGCTATTTTCCGATCGGACTCGAGGTATAAAAGGTTCGGATCGGCTTATGGCGAGCGATTCTGGCTAGCAGCCCAGATTGATATTCGGCCGGACGGAAGAGCTGGGGAAAACACTTCATTCTGGAAGAGTGCACCTCGAATGCCCAAGGTATGATGTGATAGAAGACGAGCGGACCGTACAAGTGTTAGCCAGGGAACAGTGCAAAAAGATAGAGTACACGAAAGGAAAGCATTTCATTAAAATTAGAACCTTAGGTCGAGTGGCCTAAGTACAAAAAGGTTCATGTTCAGCCGAGCGGCGAAATTACAAAAATTACTCGATGTAGTCGTAGGTCCCTCGGAATGTTGCTCGGGAGCTCCACTTGATGGAATATTGGTGGACTCGGGAAGAAGGCCCTTCGACGGATAGGTCGTAGTGGCAATTGCCGGTCGGCCGAGTACATCCGCTCGCAAATTTTCTCCAGAACTCGGGCGATCGGATGTAACTTTGTCGGAGGCGGCGACTCGGCTCGGCTCGGCATCCTGGTATTCCTTGAAGGTTGCACGGAGCTTGTCGGGGCCTCGTTCAGACGTTGATCTTCTCCGCGTCGGTAGGCGGCTGCCTTCTCCGATCGGTGCTCGTCGGCTCCTTTATCTTCAACTCCAGGCCCCGGCCTCCACGTTTTCTTCTCCGGATCGGAGATGGCCGTGTTCTTCCGAGTGGTGGCGAGTTATCTTTGTGTCAGCGACTTGACATCGCTCGGACTCGGCTAGGCGTGGGCACGATCAGTTTTCTTACGCTCGGCCTAGCGAGTTGAGTTTTCTTGACTCTTTTGCATTTCGGAGTAGGAAGGTCCTTGGGAGCCGCTCGGACCACCGGCCAATTGCCTTATCTCCTCGTCCGCCATAGCTAGACGTTGGAGAAAGCTATCTCTTCCACCCACCTCTGAAACGAAAGGCGCAGTTGTTAGAAGCCGAGCGGAAATATTTTAGGTAAAACAAAACAAAACAACGAAGAACTTACCCCGTAGCCGCTTGCATGTGGTGTTGGCTAAGTTTTGGAGAGGGATCAGTGCTACGCGCGCCCGAGCGTCAGCCCTCAGTAACAGTGTGCTCGGGCACGGTCGTCCGGTCAACCGGCAGCAACTCTTGATCGGAAGATGAAGAGTAACCCGTATTGTGCGGCCGTGCCAGGGATCGCCCGGCCGGGATCGGAAGTGGCGCAGAAGACCGCGAATGGATGGTCGAGCGTTGGGTGAACGGTGAGCGGGGGGAGTGTCGACCGGAGTGGCCTCGGCCGGAGCGGTCAGCTCGTCCAAGGAAGGCGTCCGGTCGGATGAAATGGTCTCGAGCACTCTGCCTTCCCTTCCTTGATCGGCCGTCGGGGGTTGGACCGCGGAGGTAGCCGAGCGTAGCGGGGTCTCCACTCGGCGTCTCTTTGCGTGGTGATCCTCCTCCGACGGACCCTTCCTCGGGGCCGTTGGTTCCTGGAGGTAGCCGCTGTCCACATCTTGTTGAGAGGCTCGAGCTGGTGCCGCTCTCTCCTTCGTGAGAACCGGCCGGTGAATACCCCGCCGTTTCTTTGTTTGCCACGACCTCCGCCTTTCTCTTTAGAGCCTGGCCATCAAGGTCCATGACGATGTCAGTGCGTGAAGAGAAAAGAAATCGGTTAGCAATTAAAGCAAGTGCCAAGCAAAGTTCTTACCAAGCCGGTCGGAAGTGGGGTCCGTATAGGACTCAGAATGTACATCACTCCCTCGTGAAGAAGCTTGTTGATGTCAGTCGTAGACCGGCTAGTACATTTGCGTGAAGATAGTCCGGTCGGGTCTTGAATTTCTTGATTCGGGAGGGATCGGCACCTCTGGCAGTTTGGCTGGCTGGGCATGCGGAGGTAGAAATAATAGTCCTTCCAATGTTTATTGGAAGTGGGTAGTTTATTGAAAAGACCAAACCGGGCCGAGCTTGGAACATAAAGGTGCGGCTCGGCTTGCTTAGGATAATAGAAATAAAAGAACCTCCGGTCGGAGGAATGTTGTGAATCTTGAACAAACGACAACGCAGAGGAGACGGAAGGTGTTTGGTACTAAACTTCCGAGCGGCACGAAATAATTGCAGACGTCTGCTATAAAAGGATGGACGGGGAACCGCAGACCGTGTAAATTGGTCATGAAGACACAAAACCACCGGCGGTCTGTGTGGCGGCAGACCTAAGCGAACCGATATCCTCGGGGATTTGAAATTGTCGACAAAATATCAAAATCCGTTGTTCGAAACGAGATCGCGTGGTAGTATACCATGGGCTAAGATTGTTCTTGGGATGAGAAGAAGCGGCCATGATCGTGGCGGAAGAAATCAAGGAAGTTCGAGCGAAGGAATGGAATTTGAAGACTCGAGCTAGGGGAAGAAATACGGATTAGATACCGGAAAGGAAGGAGGAGAGATCTAAAACCTTACTGAGGGGAGAGGAATCGAGGAAAGGCGCCGGAGCGCGGCAGAAGGCAGCCACAAGATCGCCGGAGCTCCACAGCGGAGAGAGCAACAGTAGAGGTAACTGAGGCGTGTGAAGGCGAGAAGAATTTATAGGGTGAGGGCGGTCGGCCTCCACCGTCGGATCCAGGTCACGGGAATCAATGCATACATCTAGCCGTTTATTTCGAATTGCTTCGGTCACATCAAAATATCATGCCACCGCCTCCGTACTCTGATGGCATTGCTCCACGTGGCAGTCAATCATTCGGAGCATTTAATGAAGGTATGATCGACATTGATGTCGAAGATTGGCGCAGAACGCAAGGAGATCCGGCGAAAGCCATCATTGATTCGTTCAAGGATACCTCTGCCGCTGACCGGGCGGAGGAGATTAGCATGGAAGAGCCGTTCGGCTAGACTCACAGTCCAGTCAGTCGGACTATGCGCCTCCTTCGACTAGACTTGAAGGGAAGTCTTTCAAAGTCAACGCCAAGTGGAAGTCACCGGAACAGCCGCCCACCCAGAGGAGAGTGTGGTCCGACCGGACGGACGGCCATAGATGGCCGGTCCGACTGGACTGCCGGCCGGCCGATGGAATCGAGTACCTGGAAGGGTCCGGCCGGTTTGCACTTATAGTTGGTAGGCACCCTGTCAAATCGGGGTTCCGACGCTCAGTTAAAAAGGTCATGGACCGAGCTGACCTTTTGACCGATCACAGTCATAAAGCACCCCTGTTTGTTAGTCTCCACAAAGCACAAGTAAACCACTGCGGATGTCCGGTCGGATGTTTAGGTATCTTTCCGCTCGGACTACAAGTTTGGAGCAAAGGAAAGGGCCAGAGGATTTCTTTCTCTGACAACCTGTAGGTTTCACGTGTGTGTCATGCTCCAAATCTTGTGACAGGGGATTCTGCTGTCCCATCGAGGGCATGCTTTGACTGTAGCGATATGGGTCAGGTAAACTTTCTGACAGCCGCGTACCTAGGAAAGGACAGGTAAACTTTCTGACAGCCGCATACCTAGGATAGGACAGGGGACACTTATGCACCTTGGTACGCGTGCCCAAACCTTTCACAGCTCTATATAAAGAACCTCAGGTTTCATCGACGGGGGAGGCTGGTATGTACTCTGAGACTTCTGGAGCCACCTTGTTCATCGTGATTTACCTGACTTGAGCGTCGGAGGGTCGTCGCTGGGAATCCCCTTCCCGGCTCGACTTCTGTGCAGGATAGCCGGAGCATCTCGACACTAGTTGGAGACCTACATCAGCGAGCCTTGGAGCGTCACGTGCCCAGCGTCTGTTAACTTCTGGTTCGGACAGGATCAATTCCTATGGATGTCTATGCCTTATATTCCATATTATACTTTGAGCAAATACACTTATCAAATTATTTTTGCATAGATAAAAGGTAGATTGGAAGGTGGACAGTTGTACACCCCAGCATATGTATCACGCATCACTGCTATGGTCCGTGGTGCTTCAAGAGGTATCACTGTTCCTACAAACTTGTCTACTGTATGGAGTTCCTTGCAACAGCTGCTCCAAGATACAGATGGTGCTAGTGGTGTTTCTATGGATGGAACATTTTTTCAGTCCTTATTCAATGGATTATTGAAGGAAGGTGATATTCTAGGATCATTACGGGCAGGAGTTCAATGGACACCATCTGTATCTTCTATCTCTTTGTTTTCAATTTGAATAATCTAATTCCTTTTTTCATTGAGATTTCTGACATTGCTGTATTAACTTTTTTAGGTATTTGCCCATGCTCAAAGGGAAAGTGTAGATTCTTTCTTCTCACAGGTTTCACAAACTTCTTTATTTCTCTGCTTAAATTAGCAAGAGCTAAGTCTTTTTATTTTTAGTTAAAGCTTCATGGAAAATTTTTATTTTCTAGTAACATCCATCAAGATTATGGTATTTATTTTTTAAAAAATAAGGAAATATATGAGAGAGCTTGTGCCCCTGCAGTTTCCTGCTTAATATATGTTTTATGCAATTTTTAAAGAAAGAATCCTAATCTAATTATTCACATTTGGTCTGAATATTGTAAGATCCATGCGTTGGCTAGGAGATGTATTAGTGCATTTGAAGATACTCTGATTATAGTTAAGAAAGATTAAAAAAAATTGTTGGATTACAGATGACATATTGGACAATTCTTTATCTTTTCATAATTTGTCAAACTTGTAATTGTGTCTAGATTCATTTTTTTTTAAAAAATGAAGAATAGAGGGATGTTGTGTCTCACTAAATCATTCAGATTCATTGTTGCTTTCTGAAATATAAATTAGTTATGATTATGATTCTAATTCTAACATTTGCATTATGATTAATTGAACCTGAAAGAGATTTATCTCAGAAATCATCATTCTTCAGTGCATATCCTTCTCACAAAAGCTGATTCAAAGATCTATCACTTGAACTTAATCTCAAAGAATTAAGTAGTATTTATAAGTGGTTGACCTAGATAAAGTAGAGGTAATTAAGTATTTTATTTAGATAATTGTGGGCGTTGAGTGTGAAAGGGGTTAAGTAGAATGATCTGAAATGGTTTGTGAAATTAGGCATTTGGACCATTTGAGGTGACAAGTCAAACAGTTTATTTTGTTTCCCATGGTTAAACCTAGCCCTGGAATGGCAATGGTCAATATGCTTGATATAAGAGGATTATTGAATATTTTGTATGAGTAGTGTGCCTTAGTCAGATGGTACTTTGGCCCTTATTTGCTGCAAGTATGGAAATGTGGCAAATGCAGTTGACTAAGATGCCCGAAATGTTTCCATTATGATTGTGGCTACATTGATTGTTATCAAGACTCTGTTATTACACATTGCAAAACTTGTTCAATGAAGAAGTGAAATACTTGTTCCTTGCTCAGATGTCTCATTTATTGCCTCACAGAACTCCTACATTGGCTATGAGGTTCTACATAAGCTTGCTATTCCACAGCCTAGACAATACTTGCAGGTATCTTGTATGCTTAATTTGTTGCTTCTGTCATGTTAATTCGTAATTTGTTTTGGCAGACTTTGAAATGTTTATTGATACTTATTTTTCGTATCTATACAATCAAATATAGTCCAGATATCCTGAAGGTATTCCACTGGATGTAGTTTTTGTTCATCAATCAGTGGTTGAAATGTTAGATGCTGCCATTGAAGATGCTGTAGAACATGGAAACTGGTAAGAGTTTGAATCAAAATTCAAATGTTGAAATCTAAACTACTCTTTGTAGTCAGTAGTATAAGGTAGTTCATTAGCATTTTAATTTGCTTTTCTCTCTCTCTAATTGGCTCCTTTTTACAGACAGAATATTTAGTATCTTAATTCATTTTTCTGTGCTGGGTCTATAATTGATCAAATATTTAATGTCAACTGAGAGATGATAATATCTGCCTCCATTTGTGAAGTTGCTCATGCATCTGTTGAGGATAATGCATATGTTCATAAACTACAAAGAAGAGGTGTCTTCCTGTAGGTAAATGTTCTTCTGTGATCATGTAGTCAGAGTGATGAGGGTTCAGATGAAGGATGCCACTGAATTGTATGTAGCAGACGATGCCAATATGCATCATTTGTATCATGCAATAGGTGAGATTGAAGGCCATGAGCCACATGGATTTGTAGTGAGTCTTGTTTTGTCAGATCATCCAACATCAAGATTATAGGTTATTCCACCTTTGTGAATCTGTTAGCTACAACAATAGGGAGGGAGACAATCTCACACATGGGTGAGGGAGGGAGGGGTCAATTTATTGAACTTTACAATTTCAACTTTCAAGTATGCAGTTGACAAAGATGAGGGAGTGATAGTCATTAGGCTTATGGGAGTAATGAAGGAGATAACATTGGATCAATGCCTATGATATTTGCGTTGACAAGGTGCAAGATTTTAGAGCAGGCCGGTGAGGGTGACACTTAGAGGGCAGCAATTAGGACCCTGGGGTTAGGGTGAATCTGACAGTGCAAATGTGGGAGAAGTGCACATGGACGTCAGCTTAGAAAGTCAACATAGTATTGTGTAGGCCCAAGAGTAAGAATCAGAAACCTCATTGGGAGGATCCAAATTGCTCTTATTCGTCAAAGGGAAACAAGAAGAAAGACAGAGAGAGACATTAGTCTTCAATCGGATAGAAAGGGGAATAAGGTACGGGAGGGGAGGCTGTAGATGTGTTATCACATGTTGGTGGCCTACTATCCTCCACTCTATATAGAACAAAGAAGACTCTTTATAGGACTCTTTTATAATTCTAGGATTTTTAAGCTGCTTTGGTATCAAATTGAAAGAGATTAGTCTTATGATGAAAAGAGTACTGTTACATTCTTTATCTATATAACACATAATGAAATAGTACCATGTGTGAGACTAATTCCATAAATTTTTATGCTTATAGTTATTTATTATATCAAGTGATCAATTACTTTTTTTTGCATGATATTCAAGCAATATGTGATTGTACGCTTACAACAAAAATGTGTTATTTAATAAAGTAATAATGCTATGTGCATGTTAACAATGGTTTATTGATACAATATACTGTTTGTACTTTTCTTTCTCAACTAAGCCTGCTATTTCCTCGTTAAGCCAAGGGTATAACACGTAGGAATCCAATCTTAAGTTAAGGACGCTTCTTGATGAAAGGACTGATCAGACTTGGATAGGGAACCCTTTATCTGCCTGCGGCATTTTCCCTTAACAGGCATCTTGTTCATTTGTTGTATATCTTTCTCTCTCTTCTAAGTTAGGAGGACAACACCAGAAAAGAAGGCATATAGCAGTATGTTAGTTCCATTTCTAGTAAAATGATTGGAAGGAAGGACTCGCCTACGCTTGTCTATGAAGGCAGAGCTGTAAGGTTTTCTTGTCACAGTCCTCAGCTTATCCACTTAGAGGGACTGAGGACTTGCCACGTGGCAAAATGGGTAAAATCAGAGTGGACTCGCATACACTTGCCTATGAAGGCAGGGTTGGTAAGGTTTATTGTCACAGTCCTCAGCTTATCCACTTAGAGTGACTGAGGACTGTGTCACAGTCCTCATCTCCCAGGTCACATGATTGTTTTTTACCCATTTTGCCACCTGCACAGTCTGTTTTATTTCAAGTGCCCCTTCCACTTCACTATTTTGAATACAAGCACAAAAAATTGCGTGCGTATCAATGCAATAATAAATTTTCTAATCTGGGAGATGCATCCATGTGAAGTCGGAGGGTGCTGAGCTTCTTTATGTGTCGGTGGGAGTTTTACTCCTGCAGCTTTGTCAGTTTGTTTCACCTGCATTCCCCCAGTCCCATATAAATGAGCCACTGTTCTGGTAGGAAGTAGAGGAATTCACCAGGTTGGCATCAATCACCTTCGTCCATCACCCTGATGCCTGGCTCAGATTCACCTCCAAGCCATTTCCTCCTACCATTATGGAGTGGGATGAGCTCGTGATCAACCATGGAGCCAGAGGTCAAGCTCCCTTTTGCTATTGTGGTCATCCCATTTATGATTCTAGTTCACTTCCCATGGGATGTCAAGGGACTTTGATTGATCTTGAAATCTTTTGCTGTCAAAAGTCACACTCCTTTTTATTTCTGGTGCTAGAGGACAATGTATAGGAGGATTGAAGTGATTCCGGGTCTAGAATTTTTATCTGTAGCCTCATCTCACTGTGTCTGTGGAAACACAATCTCGAAGAAAGCAGTCATGACTTAGTTTGGTGCATATTGGCAGAATGCTGGTGATGAAAGGATGGTGAAATGGTTCTTTAATGCTCAGGTCAATTAGTTTTATTTTATTTACATTTATGGATGAATTGTGGTAAATAAGTAAATTAACAAATAAGTAAAACAAATGTGGTCAATACTATCACTTATCCAAAAGAAGGTAAATGAGGGGAAATAAGAAGAAGATTAACCTGACACATTGGGATGAGTTTGCATGCTGCTTCTGATTTGTAGGCAGCAATAAGTTTGTTGAACTTATGTAAAAGATGGCCATCCTCAGTACGTTTAAGTTTTTCATGCTGGTAGTCAGAGAAGTAGTTTATAAGAAATAGGTTTGTTACTATTTCTTAAAAATTATATTGATAATCTAAGATTTCTTTGACTTTCAATTTCAATAAATTTATAATTCAAGTAATATTATAAGTAATATCAGTATCATTATAAGTAAATACATATAACTAATTAAAAACAAAAAAAAGTCGCACTTGATTGATTCCACCTTCTCAATGCTAAACCATACTTGTTCTTCAAATAAAATGTGACAGCCTGATCTGTTAAAGTTTCTTTTATCATTTTTTCACTACCGATGACATTTTGGTATGAAATATTTTCATCTTCATCCAGGATTGATGTACTTTCAGTTCTACCACCATACGTTGGTGGGCAGGATGTTCTGAAAATTTTGTCACTTTGTTCATCTTTGCAGAGAGCAACTAAGGTTATATACTCAATTCTCTGTTTTAGTCTCGAATTTGTTAACATTTGACATGCTTTGTATTCTACTGCAGTCTTCACAAGCAATTATACTGGGCGAATCTTGTGTTTTTAGCAGCATCTTTGTCAAGGTGAGTTATGAAGAATGCTGTAGTCACATTCTTATGTCAAAATCCATTATCTTGGTTCTCTTTATATTTTCATAGATGTCAAAATCCATTATCTGATAACAATTTTGCCAAGGGATTGTAAATATTTGTTTTCTTTTTCTCTATGCATGCCTCATTGAATTATTGTTGCTGGTTATGACAGTACACGAACTGCTTATTTATGGTTATACATTCTATTTTTAACCAGGGAAGTAAAATGGATGCATCACTTTGAAGTATTCAGCTGCTTTTACCTCATTTCATGTTTACTGTTTTGGTTGTGCCTGCAGTTTTTTGTTTGGCTTGAGTTCAGATCTGTGCTTGCAGTCATTAACTCTGTTTAGGTGAATACCTGCATGAACTAATTATTTCTGACTGGAAAATTCATTGACATTTATGTGAAACTGTTTACTAGATGATTACTGTGTTCTTTAGTTAATACGTTTGTTGGATCATGATCATTATCAGATGATGAATCGTGCTTAGGGCCTTTGGCTATGAGAACAGAAAAGATAGATCCTGCTTAAGTTTGAGAGAACAAGATGTGATTGCCTAAGAGTTCTTTTTGGTTGATCGTCTTAATTTGTTACCCTTCGCTTTATAGGTGGCTGGGTTTGTGCTTTTGAAACCTTCAACTTTTGTGCATGGTCTATCTAGCACTTTTTAAGTATGTTTATTATTTCCCCCATGACAAACATCTTGGCAGTTTGGTTGAAAAGGCAGCAAAACACTGTTATTTGAGCAAAACTATAATTCATATTATTGAAACTTAGATTCCTGAAGGCGATCTCCAGAATGATTGTGATATGGAAGCATTAACTTTAAATGCAAATTAGAGGTTACAAATGACACTGCACCAAATTATTCTTGCAGAATTTAGATTACTTAGATTACTTTGGGTTTTAGGCCGTGTTTCCTAAGAGGGAAGGAAATGTGGATGGAAACAAGATATTGAAATTATTTTCTCAGATCCTTTCTCTGATAGAGAGTGATAAAAAAACTGGTGAAAATTTTCTTTGTTTTGGCCCAAATTCCCTTCCACCCGATTTGGAAAGAAAATATGTTGTTTTCATGCAATGGAGCTCAACTTCGACCATATATATAATGTTTTTACCATTTTTTTTTTAAATATAAGTTTCCTTCTTTCTTTTTCTTCAAGAAAACTGTTGAAAGTGAAACTCTATTTCTTTTATCGCCTCCAAGCAAACTGAAACTAGGAAAATATTTCTCTGTCCTTTGAATTTTCTCCTACCCTCTCTCTTTTCCTAGTTTTCTTCCCTCATGGGAAACTAGACCTGAGTTCATTTTGTTTATTTCTTCTATTTGTATACTGCATTAACACTATTGTTCTTGTGCATTATAGTTTATGGTTCTTGTCGAGATTACTATTGTTAACCTCAGTTTTGATATTATATCTTAAGAGAGTCTATGCCAAAGTTGCATCTTTATTAGATGGATATAGCTACTTTCTCTTTCCTTTTTTGGAAAGGTCTAGTGCAATGTCGTTTTTTAAAGATTTGGCAAAGATAAGATCCTCTGATACAGTGTAGACAATTACTTGTGATGGGGTGCATTGTCAGAGTATTGCTGATTTTTGTTTTTTAAATATTGACATCAAATTAGTGTTCTTCTCTGTGTTAGTCTCATTTTCCTTCTATTTCCTTGCTGTTTAGAATGAGCTTTTCAATTTCATTGCTGTTTTATATGTGAATATAGAGAAACAAACATGATCTGACTTACTATCAAGCGGTTTGATGTTGCGGTACTATCATATATTTGGTTTGACATCTGAGCATCAATATTGCATTACTCAATGTTATTGGCTTGTTGGTGGGAAGGATACAAACAACTTTGGTCTTCACCATTATTTCAAACATCTGAATCTTGAATCTTTGTTGATTATCATAGAAAGCTAGACCTAATGTTCAGTCGTTGAGGCCTTGCGTTTTTGGAGATTTAGACTTTAGTTATTATAGTTGGAAAAAAGATCTTCTGAAACTTGTTTGTTTATCTGATTCTTTCTGTTTATATGTAATTTGAGCACTTGCTAAACAGGATCTCTTTGAGCGAGTGGAAAAAGAAATGGATGAACTTTGTCAAGGGGTTGGCAGTAATCTTTATTCTGCTAGTTCGATGAAGGTTGGAGTCAGTTCAGATCCAAACAATGAATCAAAAGAGAGAGATGATGGCGGCAGCAAATATAATGTTACAGAAAAAGGAGGAAAGAAGAAAAAAGGGAAATCCACAGCATCAGGAAAAACTGGGGCAACTGAAGACAATCTTGACAGCCAGGAAAACCTTCCTGGTAAATCCAAAAAAAATCAACGAAAAAACAGGGATACAGGGTCTTTGGATGTATTTGATGTGAAATCTGTTGCTAAAAAAGGTTCGAGTAAACTAACAGAGGATAGTTTGAATGTTCCTTCTGAAGATTGGATAAAGCAAAAGATCTTGTTACTTGCTCCAGATTTGGGAGAATCAGGAGGTATCAAATAATCTTATCTATTATGGATTGATAAATGATCACTTGCACAGAATATTAACTGCTATATTTGATTCATCAGATCCTGAGGATTCACTTGCATTGGTTAAACATCTGTCGTCCCATTTAAGGCCAATGCTTGTCAACTCGTGGATGAAAAGAAGAGATACAATTATCTTAGAGAATTCTGAAAAGAGGAGGAAGCTACTTGATAATCTGCAGAAGCAGCTAGATGAGGTTTGTTACTTACTTTCCTTCGTTGAGTTGATAAGCTATCTTTTAAGTTTCTGTTTCCTTCCATTTTCAGCTACTGCACTTTGTGTGCATGCGACTCTCTGACTGTATGATTGCATCCTTTTCATGATTTTTAGGTTTTCTTGGATCTACAGCTTTACGAGAAAGCACTAGAGCTTTTTGAGGACGACCCTTCAGTTTCTGTAACTTCTGCTAAACAGATTTTTTTTTTATCTCTTTAAATGAAAGGTTGATCCAAGCTTATCTTCACATTGGTATTAGGTAATCTTACACAAGCATTTGTTGAAGACTATGGCTGCTCCCATTGTTGACAAACTTTTGTATACCCTAGTAAGTATAAGATCTTATAGCATCTATTATGAACATGTTATCATTCTAGCAAATATTTTAGAATCTTCCATTTATATATTTTTGGTAAATGATGATGTATTGATAGTAGTTGTCTATTTCCAATCATCTCTATGTTCTTCTGAAAGTTTTAAATTGAGGAGTCTTAGTGTTCATATCCAAGCTATACTGCATATCATTAAGTGTACCTGAAGTATTAAGAAAATGTTTAGCCATAAATACAATTGCATCTACATCTTACTAAGGTTTATCTTATGCCATGTGTTTCTCATCGTATCCAAGAAACAGTTGGTGGAGTTGACCTTGGAATGAAGTACTTCTCTTAGATATTTTATAACTTACTTTCAGTTTGATTCAAGAAAAGTTATTTAGCACTAGTCGTAATGCGTCCTTACAAGAAAAGCTATTTAGCACTAATCCCTCTGTTGTGATCCTTTATTATTGCACTGCTCCTGTTTTAATTAATCACAGATTCTTTCACTTTTGCTTTTCCTCATAGACAGAAACTTGATTATTATTTTTTTTCTTATCAATATCCCATTTCTCAGTTCAGAAAATATTAACAACTTTTTCAAAGACTGAACCAGCAATAAGACGGGCGCTTAGTGCATAGATATGACAACTTTTCCTTTTTTGTTTTTCAGGAAAAAGAAAACAATCTGATGAATGGCATTAATATCGAGGATTGCGATAATATGGAATCAGTATCTCTCACTTGTGCAGATCGTGTTTCTCTGGTTTGGAATAACTCAAAAAGCTATAGTTGTTTATTTATCTTTAATATCACAGGCTGGATAAGGTTTATCTGCATCTATTAAATAGTAATCATTTGCCAAGTGTTCCAATTTTGTTTTCTTAGTGCAGGCAAAAGGGTTGCCAGCTTCTTTTGCAGTTAAGGCTCAAACAGCAGTAGAAGCACTTGAGGGAAAAGTTAGTCCTTCATTTGAAAAATTTTAGTTCCTACATTTGGCATGTACTTGTTTATCTGTGTAGCTTTTGTTCTCTAATATACTATAACAGGAGTCTCATTCCATCTTTACAATGCAATTCTTTTGTTATCTTAATTGCTAAATGTTTAGTTTATTTATGTCGGGTAGTTGATCAGCATTTTTCCTGACTTTGAAATTAGAGTCCTCGGTTAGATGTCTGGAATTGACTCTTAAATCATAGATAATTTTCTATGTAAATATTCAACAGTATACACTAGCCCTCTGTTTTGATGAATCAAACTGGCAAAAGCTTCAATTTATGAAACATAAGTGGACTTGAATAAGTAGACAAGTGGAGCTGATCAATGTCTGGTTGTCTATAAATCTTGAGAAAGGATGTTTTCTTACTTCTAAACAATAAAACAAATGATGATATTGTATGCCTGCTTTTGTTCCTGATAATGTTAGTACAGGCAAGTGCTTATTGTTTTGTTTAGGAACAATCAAGAAATTGCTTGGAAGGTATAATTTCATGCAACTCATTTTGTAAACAAATCACCATCTATTGCAATTGGTCTCCTAAGTCGGTGTTACTTTGGTTAGATCAACTTACTTTTGGTATGAAATTTGCAATTGCTTGTGCTCTGTGTACTCCAATTGTTAAATTCCAAAGTCAATGTTACTTTGTGATGCATCACAGTTTCAGGCATATTAATTGCTTTTATTTCTGACACTGGCAGAGATTAGATACATTCATCACCACATTAAGAGATTTGGTGGAAGAAAGGTAATAATTACTTCATTTTGGATTATAATTTGAACTTTTATGTCCTCTGGATGATCAGAGTATTTGCTATGCCATCATGCAGTGGCCTACTAGTAAAGAAGCTTGATAAAAAATTGGAAAGGACACTATTGCACTCTTATCGTAAGGTACATTCAGTTTTTATTTTTTATTTTTTGTACTAGGAACTTTAGGGCACCCCTTTTTTTTTTCTAACATCTGATGATTTTGCAATATGCTAATGTGCAATAATCCACTTGCTACTTTTGTTAGTCACTTGTAGAAAGCATTTGATCATTAAGAATCTTACTAATTATGACTGCTAAGTTCAAAGGTGGCACCTATCCGATGAATAATTTTAGTTTTATATATGATTCCATGCACAATAGTTTAATGAATTCATTCATTGAATATTTATCATAGTTTTAACGTTGGCGGGCAACCTAACGCAACCCTCCTCCTTTTTCCGGGCTTGGAGATAAAGCTCAATGGCGTAAAAAAATCCATATAGCTGACCCCACCTAGTAGGATAATGCTTGGTTGTTGTTGTTTTATGATTCCATAATTCTTTTTCAGATAAATATTTTGCCACTGTCATATGAAACCTTTGATCATTTAGATATAACACAAATGGGTTGGTACAATTTTTAGGTTTCCATCTCCCATTGTGCATCGTCAAGATTTCAATCTCAATGTGGTACTACCACTTTGCTTTTATTATAAAAGGAGAGAGAGAGAGAGAGAGATGAATAGGAGAGTAATGCTCTCTTTACTTCAAAGAACGGATGGTGGAGGGGCAGATGGTGAGAATCAAAGCACTCTCCCCAGTCTTCTAGGTGCACAATTATCCAAAGGATGGAAAACAAATCCATCTGCAGATTCATTTTTGGCTAAAATCTGATTTGCCCAAAATCTCATGGAAAACACTTTTGATCCCTTGACCTGTCATGTGATCACATTCCAATCCTCCTACCTCCCTCCTTCATGAGGCTCTTCTCGTCACTCATTGTATCCCGTAGCTGGCCGCCATTCTACCACCTGCTTGCACTCACAATGTGTCTACTTGCCATCTGAAACACGTCCACGCCTACTTTCAGCCATGCGTCCGCCACCCACCACACGCTTGTTATGCTTCATTCCCATCTAGATGCCACTGCATGCCTTCACCTGAAAAGACGAGGACCCTTCCCTTCTTTCGCCCTTCCACTCAATAAACTTAGAACAAATTAGCACAAATGGATCTCTTCCCTTCCATAATTGATTTGCTCTTGTAGGTGTAAACTGAGCATAAGAGAAACAAAAGTGGAAGTGGTCTTGGTCAACTTATGCTACTTGACTTGGTACAAGTATGAGACATATGAATCCTAGTGTCCTGATGACTGTTTCAGAAAAAAATAAATAAATTATAAATGATATGGGTTTGCCGAGTGTCAACTTGAAACGGGTAAATGACGAGCCAACTATTAGAGCAGCCATGCAGGGATTAAATGGAGGGCTCAGTAGCTTTCCTGGTTACTAGGGCTCCTGAAATCTTCATTTTTGCACCCTCTACTAGTTTTTTTTGCTAATCTCAACTTGGTCTACTGGTTTGAGGGTCACATCCATAAGCTAAATATGCAAACCCAGCTAAAACAAACTGATGTTCTTATTATCCATGAAACAAAGCGATAACTAATAACTTGTGCACCATGTGAACCTACTACATCTCAGCATTCAATGGACTGTGGAGTAATTGCTAAATTTGTTATACCCAAGCCCAATTTGAAATTGAGATGACTAATTACTACATCTACATCACTTATTTTGATTTCTCATCTCTTCCATTAACTGAGTTAGATGTATCTTGTTGGCTTGCTTATTTGATTGGTTTGATCCACATGCAGACTGGGAATATAATCCACTTTGGTTGAGAGGACATCTCAGCTTTACCTGAGATCATCACATTTTGGAGAAGTTGCATATTGGTTAATGATAAAACCAGTAAACACTAGCTTTTATGGTTTCGCCATCAAGATTTGAATCCTTTATTTCAGCTATATGATCATCAACAAGTGGCCGCTTGTCATGTTTGATTTTATCATGTTTTTTTTCTACATGAACTAGCTTAATTATCCTTTTCTTCATATACAACTGGATGCTGAACTTATTGATATTCTATTTCTTGGGAGATTCACCATTTATCATGTTTCTAGTGTGAATCATGTAATTCATGATGCTTCTGACACTGAGATTTTTAATCAGGATTTGACATCACAAGTCTCTATTGAAACTGACCCAGTTCAACTTTTGTCTAAGGTGGTTGCTTTGCTGTATATGCAGGTGTGGTGTTGTAAATATGTTTTGAATTTTTTAGTAGTATTATATGTTCGTGTTACTAGAATCTATATGAATGTTATTAGGTCTATAATAAAGCTCTTCAAGCTCCTGGAAGGGCCATATCTGCTGCTATTTCCCGGCTGAAGGTAGACTTATGCATTGCCTTTGTTTTATTTATACAATAGTAACCCATGTGGCTCAGCTATTTTGGATCAGTGATCTTCTTATTTTCTCATTGTTATTTGAGAGAAAATGAATTAATAATTGTTATTGAAGAGAGACAGATTTATATATAAATTAGGAATGTATCTTTGGAAACTATAATTAGGCTAATTGACTCTAATTGACAATTAGCTAATTGACAGACATATTAACTAATATATACATATAATATGATAACTAATATATACAAATAATACTCTTCCTTAAGTTGGAACATAGATATCAATCGTACCCAACTTGTTACAAAGATAATCAACCCAAACCCTATTTAAAGCTTTTGTGAAGATGTCCTCTAGTTGTTCTCTAGTCTTTACATATCCTATAGAAATCAAGTTTTTTTTTAAAATTTTCTCACGAACAAAATGACAATTAATTTCAATATGCTTAGTTCGCTCATGAAACACATGATTCAATGTAATATAAAGAGCAACTTGGTTATCATACCACAGTTTTGCTAGTACTTAAATTTTAAGTCATACTTGAGTCAAGAGTTGATATATCTACATTATCTCACACATAGATTGTGTGATAGCCCTATATTCTGACTCTGCACTAGATCGTGACATAATATTTTGCTTCTTACTCTTCCAAGAGACTAAATTTCCTCTAACAAAGATATAATAACTTGAAGTAGATATTCTATCCATTTAGGAACCTGCTCAATCTACATTTGAAAAATATTAAATATACTGCGCCCATGATTTGCATATATGATACCTTGTCCGGGTGCTCCTTTCAAGTAATATAAAATTTACTCTAACGTTATCCAATGATGAACGATTGGAGATGAGATAAACTGACTAACAACACTAATCGAATATGCAATATCTAGACAAGTCACGGTAAGGTAATTCAAGTTCCCAACCAACTTTCGATATTTATCAGGATGTTCAAAAAGTCTCCATGGCCTGTGAGGTGCATGTTCTTAGTCATTGGACTACTACAAGGCTTTGCCCCTAATTTTTCAGGTCGAGGACATATTTTCTCTGAGATAGAAATATACCTTTTTTATTCCTTATAACTTCAACACCCAAGAAATACTTTAGCACCCCAAGTCTTTCATGTGAAACTGAATATGAATAAAAGATTTAAGAAATGAGATTCCCGTAATATCACTTCTAGTGATAACAATATCATCCACATCCACAACTAATAGAATGATATCAACTCCTGACTACTTGTAGAACATAGAATTGTCAGACTTGCTTTTCATTGTACCAAATTTTCCATCAGCCTGACTAAAATTTTCAAACCAAGCATGAGGACTTTGTTTCATACCATACAAAGATTTTCGAAGACGGCAAACTCCCCCTAAGCAACAAAATCAGGAGGTTGCTCCATATACACCTCCTAAAGATCACCATAAAGAAAAGTATTCTTGATATCAAGTTGATGTAAATGCCAATGATGAGTAGCGACCATTGAAATAAACAATCGAAGTCAACTTTGCAACAAGAAAAAAAAATGTTAAAATAATCCATAGGTCTAAGTATATCCTTTAGCGATAAGACGGACTTTTAATATGACAACTGACCCATCCAGTTTAACTTTAACTGCGAATACCATTTGCATCCAATAGCTTGTTTCACTGAAGGTAGATTGACAAAGTCCCAAGTGTCATTGTCATCTAAAGCATTCATCCCCTCTATCATTGCATCTTTTTAAATAGGATAAGATATGACTTGACAGTTTTAGGAATAGCGATAGAGTCAAGTGAACCAATAAAAGAACAAGAGGAAAGTGAAACAATAAAAGAACCAGAGGAAGACGATAAGTTGTTATAAGAAATAAAAGTAGGATAAGTACACTCCGTTTACCTTTGCGTAACGCAATAGGAAGATCATCGCTCGAGACTCGATCTAATGACAAAGTAGTAGATGCAAGACATGAATCAAGAGGTTGACGTCTAGAATAGACTTGAATAATAGGAGGCTTGATAAGAGCGGGATGCGGGATGAGTGCGGAGGATGTGATAGAATACACTAATAAATCATCATCCTCCCTTTGACAAGTCGGAATAGGCGAGGACGGGAAATAAGGTGTGTCTTCCATGAAGGTAATATCAAATGTGACAAGATATTTGTTAGTATTGTGACAATAACACCTATAATTTTTTTGAAGATGAGAATAACCAAGCACTTCACAGACTTGGGATCTAATTTAGTGACATGCGAATGAACATCCCTAACAAAACAAGTGTTACTTAATATCTTAGGGTTAACGGGAAACGACTTATTGGGAAAAAGGATTTTATAAGGGATCTCACCGTGACATGCAGTTAATGAGAGAACATGCTGTAGAAACTGTATCAGCCCAAAAAGTTTTTGGAACATTCATTTGAAATAAAAGGACCTATGCAGTTTCAAGAAGATGTCTGTTTTTACGTTCAACCGCACCATTTTGGAATGAAGAATCAACAGAAGAGGTTTCATGAAGCATATCATTTTGACCCATATAAGATTAGAATAAATTAGACGTATATTCCTTGGTATTATCTATTTGCAAAGTACGGATGGATGACACAAAACAAAGAAAATAAGTGAGAATGATTTTTCATTAAATATAACGAAGTTACACGAGAATAATCATCCACAGAAGTAACAAAATAGCTAAAATCAGGTTTAGACAAAATAGGACAAGGACCCAAATATTAGTGATATTAGAAGGCACCACGTGGATAAGGAGATTAACAATCCTACTGAGGTGGCAAGCACAGTAGAGGAAAAGTCGAGTTATCCCCCGAGTCCATACGATCTAAAATACCAGTAGTCCCTGACCTCGGGTTGTTCGTCCTTGAGCTGCCCCAAGACTCGGTGGAATCTCGACTTCATGACGATCCCAATCACCATGTTGTCTCCGAGCCCCCTCTCGACTTAACGAGACCCCTGACTCCATGACGTTCTCAGTTAGAAGACAATGTCGTCATTTATTTCAAGAAGTAGATAATAATCGCGTGGATCTCGGGATTTCAAACTATTTCAAGAAGAAGATAACGATTGCATGAATTTTAGGATTTTTGACTATTTCAGGAAGTAAATAACAAATCATGCGAATTTCGGGATACGCGGAGAATGTAGGATTCAACTGTCGCTCTATAAAAGGTAGCCCACCCTTATAAGCTCAGGTATGTGCACACACGCATTCAAAACCTTAAACAACTCTTTGCTCTCCTCGCCAAAAACTTGAGCGTCAGAGTAGCTACGCTAGGAACCCCTGACCGTTATTCTAACCCTCTTTCTTTCATCTTATTCTATCCAGGCTCCAACAAATCTCCCCTCCAATCCTTGTCCCTAGACGATTGGTGACCGAGTTAGCATCCCCTCTAACTCACCAATGGTTTATTTGTCAACGTTCTCAGACATGATCAATCAGAATGAACTAATTCAAAAGGAATAGTAGTACACTTATTTACTCTAGGAATCAAAATAAGACGGTGATGTTTTGCAAACTGACACGACTCACAATCTAATGAAGACACCTTACCATATTACGGACAAAGCTTTTTGAGCAAAGGGAGAGATGAATGCCCCAACCTAAGAAGTAACACTCGAGCAAGCAAAAGAATTTGAGAGCAATGTGTCAAGAATATAGAGGCTTGCAGATTCATGTCCTTTACCAATCAACTTCTTCATCAAAAGATCGTAAAATAAACAATGATCAGGAAAAAATGAGATGCAACAATTAAGATTACGAGTTAGTTGACTAATAGAGATTAAATTAAAAGATAAATTAGGTAAAATATAAAATGGAAGATAGAGGAAGCAAAGGGGTAAGATTGATAGTGTCAAACTCATAAACACATGATGGAGACCCATCAGCTAAAGTAATAATAGGAGTGTTAGCTTTGGACTAAAAAGTAGAAAAGAAACTAAAATTACTTGTCATATGATCTATGACACCAGAATCAATGATCTATTTAGAAGATGAGAACAGAAGACATACGTTTTGTTTACCTGAATTAGCAATAGTAGTGATAAGATGAAAACTTGAGTGATCCCTAATATTTTGCAAATTCATCCGCAGAGATAAGAACCGATTTATCAGAGGCATCATTAGTGGTTGCAATATGGGCCAAGTGTTTTTGCTGATTTTTATACTGAAACTTTCTACGCTCAAACTTCGTAGGGCAGTTGTTGCACATAATACCACCTGAATTCGGTGTTCGAGTTTCAAAGTCCTGTGAATCACCTCCTATGTTTCCATCCAGGTACATAATTAGTATTGCAACTCACCAAAGCACCACTAATTGGAACGCGTGCAATACTTTCTGCACGGACAACACGACTAAATACATCTTGTAAATATGATACCTTAGAACCAGAGAGCTTGTGACTTAGTAGACTTAAAGTCAGGAGTTAGGCCAGCAAGGATGCTTATGATAGTCATCTGCTCTCGTTGACATTGTTGAATCTTCATTTCAGCGTCAAAGGTAGCAACATATTAAGCTCCTCATATGTTGAATTCTATAAAATAATTGATCAAGGTTGATCTTGTTTTTTTTTCCATAAAATGCTTTGCAAACCTTATACATGTGGGAGAGATTTTCTTTTCCAGAGTATAGAAATTTCAAGTAATAATTAGTTTTTTAACAAATCCATAGTGATTGATCAAACCAATTACCTCACTATCAATACAATTGCGAATATGAAGGAACAAGCGAGCATCCTCTTTGAGCAATGTCTGCTTCGAATCATGACTATCTTTGTCAATACTTTGTAGATAAAGACGAACAATCTTATTCCAATCCAAATAGTTCGAACCATTTAGCTTATAGTCTGTGATTTTAGACATTATAGACACCACATCTGTCCCAATAGAAGGCTTTTATTCAGCTATAAGACTTATTCTCAAAGGAAGTCAAATAAGAGAAGAATCCGAAGGAATATTCAAACTAACAAGTATAGACAAACCCAAGCGCTCTTAGGTGTTGCTTGCGTTGAGGAAAGTAGGGCGATAGGTCCAGGCTAGCGGCCGAGATTTGGCTACACCGGCAGTGCTTCTGATGACGTGTATTGAGAGAGCGGCGGCGACAGCGGTCGCCGGGGATAGGGCTGACATGGTGGCTGCTTGGCGGCCTGAATCTGAGTTGATGACATCGTGGAAGGAGAGCCAGCGCCTTGTGTAGCTATAGGTCAGCACAGGAGCGGCCTCGTGCATTGTACACCAAGGAAGGGGAGGCGCCATAGTGACCTGTGGCAACGAGCAACAACCAACTTTGTGCACGGACAGAGGAGGGAAGGAAAGAGTCTCGGTGAGGAGGTTGTGATCGATCGGTGGAGCTGTGTGCACGTGGGCGACAGTGAAGTGGTGATGCACCACAGAGATACAAGCACGTGAGAGGTAAAGAGGTAGAGATGGAACTCTAATGTTGAAGTTGCTCTGATACCATGTTATTTGAGATAAAAGAATTCATAAGAGTGAGACATATTTATATACAAACTAGGAATCTACCTTATGAAATTATAATTAGGCTAATTGACGCTAATTGACAATTAGTTAATTGACAGATATATATTAACTAATATATATAGATAATATGGTAATTAATATATACAGATAATACTCATGAACTCTGGATTGGTTTCATTTTTAGTTGAGGTCAAAAGACACATTGAAGTTACAAACTGGTTTCTTAGTCATTGTTTGCACTAATAAGATTACAACTATATTTATAGCCTCTTGGCATAAGTTAAATTTATGCATGAGAGCTTCATGCCCTGGACTAGGCTAAGCCTTCATATTTTATCTAACAATTTGCATCCTAATTAGGCAAACTCAATCATATTCTAACCAAGCGAACATTTCAATTATGAAATTTGCAACCCTTTCAAATGTATCATATTTTATTGAGTCACCCATCTATTGTAAGAAAACCGTGGACTATATTCATCAACTGGAAAGAAAAACTAAAGTACATGTTTTTCATTGTGTCATTTGTCAATTAAGTATCTTAACCGTACTTTATTGCTTCATTTCCGTGGCAGCCATGTCTGGAGAAATTTATGAACCAAGGTTATTCTATTTGAAAACAAAGGCATATGTTTTCATCCTAAAGTTATAAATACAAACTAAAATTTCATCCTTTCAACACATTAAACATTCAAAAGAACCTTTAGACCATGAAAAAAAAAGGATAGCCCGGTGCACGAAGCTTCTGTCATGCGGGTCCAGGGAAGGATTCATTATACACAGCCTTACCTTGCTTTTTGTAAGAGGCTGTTTTCAGGATTCGAACCCGTGACCTTTTGGTCACGTGGCAACAACTTTTCGTTGCGCCAAGGCTCCCCTTCAGACCATGAAGCAATTCAATATCCAAAGAGGTCAATTTTGAAAAAGGAAATATTGTATACTAGTATTCATATTAAATCCTTAGCCAAATGCTGAGAGAAGACTGCCAACTTCTGCATTGAAAATTGTCAAAAGCAAAAGACGCTTAACTGAAATGGAGATATGATTCTTCAGTCTTGACTGCATCCCTTTAATCATAATGAACCCAAGGAAGCAGCGTTTGAGTTTTTGAACATTCATGTTTATCTTTATAAATCACAATCTAAGTTGTATATTGTATAGGTGTTCAATTAGTGTTCCAAAATTTGGCTTATAGGTGTTCAATTAGTGTTCCAAAATTTGGCAGGAGAAGTTACCGGATTCTGCATACAAGGACTTGATGGAGTATCATAAGATAACAGTGACTTTATTGGCATTGCAATCTGCTGCTACTGGAGATGTGAGTTTCTTAATTAGAGTTTTAAAATTTGCACTCTCTTTCTGATATATTTTTTTGTAACAAGAAGGCAAAGTGACACTATCAATATTCACTATTATTTTCTTGCAACGGCCTATTTCTAACGCTCATCATGGCTGTCTATTTAAAATTTCCATTATTTACCTTACCACAGTACTTCTGTTTCAAGATTATTTTGATGATATTTCACAATACAATTTTTTAACAATTCCTTGAATGGAGGTAGGCTAGACTTCAGATTGTGTTTTCTAATTTAAATCATCAAAACAACTTAAGATTGTTTACTAGGAGCAACCAGTCTTTTTATTGCTTTTAATTTGACTAGGTAAATTAACGAAACTGAGAAAAATCCATGTTTACCCCACCAGGCCAACGATCCATCACAAGTTCGGAGAAAGCATGATTAGGGATGAGGTTTTTTATGCTCTGAATTGCACATTTTACTTTGAAAAGAACTTATACCGGCTACAGTTTGATTATCATCTGATTGATAACAATGCAAATATTAAGATTCCCGACTATTTTGAGAACATTTGGTTTGACCTATGATCATGCATTTCCGACTTAATGATATTCCTATTGTTGCTAATTATTTGCTATAAACAAAAGTTGGCCATCTTCTTTGATTATTTGGTAATTAATCTTATTTTTTAACCTGTTTCTTCTGTGCAGGAAGACGATTGTTCATATGACAGGATCCTAAGCCAACAGGAGTTATTAGAAAGCAAAATGCCTGAACTGAAAGCATTGGTCTTGGGCACCACAAACTAACTCCATTGACAAAAAATTAACGGATGACCACCCTTTATTGTTTAACTTCCTTTGGAAGACGTTATTTTACATTTGGGCAAGCAGTGAACCTGTCAGCTCTGAAAGTAACGGGGAGAACGAGTAAGTCGCAAGAATTTGTGTCCATTACCTATATTTATTTACCTTGAATCTTGTGAAGGGATATTGCTTCCAGATTTTGTAGTATTCCTTTCCAAACAAAGAACTGCCCAGAAGATTTCTCATTGTTTTTTATATTTATGAAACTAAAGTAATCCAGATCTGTAAATGTGGACATTGTTTGAGTGGAATTTTGCATAGGAACATTTAGTTCTAGTTCGTCCTGGAGTTGTAAGCAGGCCTGAAATAAGCTTGAGATGTTGCTTGTTAGCAAACTTTTATTTTCAGTTATTGTTGGATTGTATTATCCCCCTCTTAGAATAACAAAAGTTAAAAAATGTGGATAGTTGTCAAAATATTCATTTTGATTGCAATATTTCAAATGGCACACTAAATGTGATTTGTCGACAGAGATGATGTGGCTTGGGGATGGGTGGTAGACCTCGAGTATATGTTGGAGATTTGACAATGGGGAGAGAGTTTGTGTAGGGTTTAGGGTTTAAGACGGTATTTTTCATACATTTCCCTGATTTTTAAAAAATAATAAAGCACAAGACTAGCCAAAAATAAATCAATGACAATTTAATTTGAGCGTTATATTCGCCCTAAGTTTCAGTTTAGTGCACCTTTAGGATTAGAAGATACTGATTTAGCATGATGAATTGGTTTAACTTAACGGAGTACGTCTAGACGTGAATAGCTTTGTCTCTTTATAAAGTTAACATATGATATTTTCAAAATTCATTCTTAAATGCTAAGTCACTCAAAATCTAATGAAATGGGAATGAGCAGACGTGGTACCAGAGAATCCATAAGGGGAAAAGAAAGACAATTATCTTCAGCAGAAAATTTATCTGCTCAAGACATGGTGGTCGACATGGTCAAGCCATGCTTGGATATAGAGTGATAGGTGTCTGTCCATTCTCATTACGTAAGTATTAAATATGAAATGATTGGTGATATGACAACCTTACACAATGCATATGGTATTGTAGGTCGGATATATCTAAGGTCCCAAATGTCATTAGACGGGAGAGACTTCTTTAAACATATAAGTGTGAGGCAATTGGTGCTCTTCTTTCGGATATCCTTAAATGCTCTCTCATTTGGAAAAGGAAAAAAAACTTACAAGCTTTGTCATTTATGTGAGATCATGCTCTCTAATTATATTACAAAGTTATAATAAAAGATGATTACATTCATTCTAGATCTCTTTTACGATCCGTCCCTAAATTATATGAAAAAAAGTAAATTACAGAGTCAGTTTATAATTGACTATCAAATGGTTAAAAGGCGAAAAGAATTTTTTCTCTAAAAATTATGTATTCATCAAAAATTGATTTCTATTTAATTATAATTATAATAAATCTATCACTCTCTTATTAACTAGATAATCCCGTGGAGATGAGATCATGCTCTCTAAGCAAAAACTAGACAGTGTTATTACACTTTAATTTTATGCGTGCCATTCCATCTTCCAAATAATTGGTCGAATGACACCTTAGCAAATAATGAAATTGTGTATTGAGTGCGTATAAGTTGTCTTTTGAATTTACTTAGTAGATAAAATAAGAGGAAGACTACGTATATATTATTTGCGGAAAACATGTTACTGGAGATTTATACGATATTAGTTGAATTTAAATAGAATTAAATTTACTTATTTATCAAATGACCTGAGTTGAAAATCTCAGACTGTCAGGTCGATATCTGCCAAGTGCCATATGAAGGCTATACAGTGGTCGAGCGGCCTAGCTCTCGAGCAAGCTTGAGACTAGCCGAGCGTAGTGACCGAGCGAGCTTATAGTCGATCGGGTGAGCAAAGAGATCGAGCGAGTTGAAGGTCGGCTGAGCAGCTTAGCCTAGCGAGCTTGGCGATCAAGTGCCGAGCGAGATAGCGAGATCAAGGTCGGTCGGGCTGATGGACCGAGCGAAGCAGCCAAGTGGTCGGTTGGGCAGATCCAGCAGAGCGACCAACCGAGTGAAAGGACGAGCGGCAGAGCGAACTGGAGGCCGACCGGGCGAAGAGGCTAACCGAGTGAAGCTTAAGACCGACCGAGCGAAGAGGCCGATCGAGTGAAGAGGCCAACCGAGCGAAGCTTAAGGCCGACTGAGCGAATTGCAAGCTTCTGCCAAGCGAGTTGCAGGTTTCTGCCGAGCGAGTTGCTGCTGAGCGAGTTGCTGCCGAATAGTAGAGCGAAGCCTAGAAAGCGGTCGGACGAGTGAACTGAGTAAACTAAGACCTGTGACGAACGCAGTTTTCTTGAAACAGATTTGCCCCACCTTTGGTTGTACTTCGAGGCTTTCTCGGGGCATCTATTCCCAGGATACAATGGTGAACTGTGATTCCACCAAGCACCGGTGGTCACGACAAAACGAGTGGTACCAGAACTATCACGGGTACTCCGCCGAGCAAAAGTTGCACGACAGAGGAGGAGGGAACGTAGATGGAGAGCTTCTGCTACTTTTCTATGCACGTAACCTTTTTCATGTAGTCACAGCCTCCTTATATAGGAGCTCAGACTAATGACAACGTTATTGATCGTCTATGTAACGAGCAACAGTTTACTTGACTGTATTAATTTTTTTTAATGCATTCATTGCAAAACAGCAAAAAGATTTACATGGTAAAATATTGATTATTCCACTTCAACAAATTTTGTTCTGATCGTATTCAATATATATATATATATATATATATATATATATATATATATATATAGTATACTCAGGCATAGTAGATAGGTATATTTGTGTAAGTAGGAGGGTACACTTTGGATAATAAGTACAATATTTATGTTTTATATTGTAATGCATGCCTATTTAATATGCGCTACAGTTGAATTAAATATTAATAGTTTTTGTTATAAGTTGCACCTTTTATATAAATATATGCAACTCTTGCTCTGTACGTCCTAAATTAGTAGACTGTAAAAATTTTCTATACTCGAATAACGGGCGATGTGCAAACTAAAGCAATTCCATGATGAAATTGGAACGTTAATTACATAACCAATTTGGCATTCGATAAATAGATAGATAAATAAATAAATAAACGCATCAATTATTTTTTAAAAGAAATCAAAGTAATCTCCAACGCTACTATCTTGTAACGGCCCGTAGTTTCGGGTTAACTGAAACGCTACAATGAACCATCTCCGTGTCGGGTCGCCGTCCCAAGCACACACTTCGCTCTCTTTCCCTTCCTCGAGCCATCCATCGCCTCCCTTCTCCTTATTCTAACCGCTTCGCCTCCTCTCCCCTCTCTTCTTACCCGTCTTCTCCTATTTCCTTTAGGGTTTCTTCTCCGCCCTTCTCACTCCACTTTCAACGCCGCAATCCAAATCCTTTGCTTTGTCTCGCTTCCTCTCCTCCGGTGAGTTGATCTTATTTCCCTCTTTCCTCGTGTTCGTTTTCCTTCTCTGCTTTTTCTTAGCCTCCTTTTCATTGGTTTTGGTTCATCTCGATTATCCGTTCGGTTCTCTTGATACTTTTTGATAGTTTCCGGTGCTGTTCGGTTGCTGGCGGGCTGAAGATTGCATCTTGAGCGGGGGATCAATGGCGATTTTGAAAGATGACTCTAGGGTTTCGAGGAGGGACAGAAAATCCTCACCCGTGAGCAGAGGGAGCGGTTCGATCCAGGATACAGAGGAGGAGGCCTGTACGAGGAGTGCCAAGGTGGTGTCTTATGCTTCGGAAATTTCAGACGTGGACTCCGGCATGGAATCCGACGAGTTTGATCCGGCTGAGCTTGGTGAACCGGGAACTCAGTTGTGTCAGGTGGGGAACCAGAGTTTTAGCGTTCCCCTCGAGCTCTACGACCTCTCTGCCTTGGGGACAGTGCTGTCCTTGGAGACGTGGAATGAATGCCTCTCGGAGGACGAGCGTTTTTTGTTGGCTGAGTACCTCCCGGATATGGATCAGGAGACGTTTGGGCGCACTCTCAAAGAGCTGTTTTCAAGGGAAAATTTTCACTTTGGGAGTCCGCTTGATACTCTATTCATTCAGTTGAAAGGAGGGCTCTGTGATCCGAGGATTGTTCTTTACCGTCGAGGTTCTAGTTTTTTACAGCGGCATGAATACTACCATCACCTGTGTAAATATCATAATTCTATGGTAAGAACTCTTGTCCGCACAAAGGATGCATGGAGGAAGTGCAGTGGATATGCTATTGAAGAAAGACTTCGGCTACTTAATATCCCGAGGAGTCAGAGGCCTTTGAGCTATGTTGGAAATGATGATGTTAGTTGTGAGATGGCTTCAGAGAGTGGGGATTCTGATAATTGGCATTTGAATAAGCGGTTTAAGAAAGACCAGCAGTTTGTGAAGCCTGCATTTGATATCATGCCCCATAAGATTGACATGACTTACCAGTCAGTAAAGGACACAAAAGAGTACTCAAAGGGTGTATTAAAAGTTGCCCCTTCTAAGGTTTTAGCACAGGAATGCGTTGGATCATCACATGGATATCCTTCAGCATTGAAGCATGGATCAAAACAGAATAAATTTGCTGGGTATGATGTGAAAGCATCCAAAAGAACTAGAGATCATATTAGCAATGACCATGATGATAGGGAAGAAGAATTTGTGGCTTCACAAGGGGACTGGGCTGCAAGAAATAGCCATGCAGTAGCCAGAACTAATATGCTGATATCAGGAAAGAAACAAGGACAACAAAAAAGATACGATACAGACAGTCACAATGATGAAGATCCTGAAATCGATAACAATTTTAGCCAGGGTTGTGGGGGAAAATGGAACTCAGGCCAAGAAATAACTTCTTATATTCATGATTCTTCTGAACACACCAAAGCTAAATATTTTGACAGAGTTTGGGTGTATCCTTCAACCCGCAGTGACCGAAAGAACAAGCTAATCGATTCCATGCAGCTAAATGAGATACATGAGGAAGCCATTTCCTTGAGTCATTCAGCTAAATCAGATAGGATTGGCAAAGAATACAGGGCTGGTAAATCTGGAGCTGGTCATGAATTAAAAAATAAATCTTATAAACATTCTTTAGTACAGATGGTTAATTCACCTATTCAGAAGGATTCTAGATCCAGGATATCACAAGGGAGGATGAAAAAAAATGAGACTCAGTATGAGAATAAGGGTGTGACATATTTGAGAGACAGCAGTATGATATCTGGAAGTGAGGAGACAGAATCTGATTCATCTGAGCAGGTTGAGGATGATAGGTTCCCGATTGCTACTAGGAAGTCAAACAAGCTCATGAAAGGTGATAACAAAGTCTATGCTGGCTTCCCTGATGTGAATAAAAGTGGACATACACCAGAATCAAATTCTGTGAAAGGGAAGAATGGAGAACCTACAAAAAAGGCACTATTACAGCACCCAAGTGCAAAGCTGAGAAATGCAGAAAAGAGGCATAAAGCAATGGCTGATATGCATCATTCTCCAGAGCAATCCTTGTATGCTGATGATTATGGTGGTGGGGTGATGGATGAACATAAGGAGAGTTTACATGGTATGCCCAAGTCACGAGGGAGCAAGAAATTAATCAACAAGTTAGTGAACATGATGGAGGTTTCTGATGGTCCAAGGATTGATGCTGCTCAAGAGAGATCGGATATGCCCCTTATAGGTTGTAACTCTTTGTCTAAGAAATCTAAACTGACAGTTAATGCTCATCTCTTGAGCGAGCAAGATGAATCTGTCCACCTACAGGACAGTCCAAACCTACAGGTTGATGACCGTGTTGGTACCAGGAAGGGTAAAAGGAAAATAGATGTTGAAACTGAGATGCTGAATGACATTAATCCGGATTTGGTAAGATCAGGGAAGGTTTCAGGAGATGGCGAACCTAAAGTTAAGTCACAGAAGAAACCATTTACCATTATCACCCCAACTATTCACACAGGGTTTTCATTCTCTATTGTACATCTTCTTTCAGCTATAAGGAAGGCAATGATTACTCCTCTTATTGAAGATACTGCACGGATAGCCTCCCATCTTCATGACAACAGTGGACCTAAAATTTTTACAGATGGTCAGCACAAAGTACATCAAATAGCAACTGACATACATATTTTGCAATCATTTGAGAATATGGGCAAACATTCCACAGGATCTGGAGAGGATACTGGGTTTCTTTCTCTCACAGTTCAAGAGATTGTTGATCGAGTTAGATTAAACCCAGGAGATCCATACATTCTTGAAACACAGGAACCACTTACTGATTTAGTCCGAGGAGTTCTGAAGATTTTTTCATCTAAGACGGCACCTTTGGGGGCAAAGGGTTGGAAACCCTTCGTATCATATGAGAAATCAAACAAAAGTTGGTCATGGGTAGGTCCTATTGCTTCTTCCTCACACAATGATAATGGAGAAGAAGAAACTTTAGCAGATGCATGGGGTATTCCTCACAAGATGCTGGTAAAGCTGGTTGATACTTTTGCTAATTGGCTTAAAAGTAGTCAAATTACACTTCAGCAGATTGGAAGTCTCCCACCTCCTCCTGCTTCATTACTTTTGAACGTGGATGAGAAAGCAAGGTTCAAAGATCTAAGAGCCCAAAAGAGTCTGAACACTATTAACCCCAGCTCTGATGAAGTAAGAGCATATTTTCACAGAGAGGAATTGTTACGGTATTCTATTCCAGATAGAGCCTTTTCCTATACAGCTGCTGATGGGAAAAAATCTATTGTTGCTCCACTAAAAAGGGGCGGTGGAAAACCAACCTCAAAAGCTCGGGATCATTTCATGCTTAAGCCTGATCGACCACCACATGTGACAATTCTTTGTCTTGTTCGAGATGCAGCAGCCAGACTTCCTGGTAGAATTGGAACTAGAGCAGACGTTTGTACCCTATTAAGGGACTCTCAATACGTTGTTGAAAACATCTCTGATGCACAAGTGAACCAAGTTGTGAGTGGGGCTCTAGATAGGTTGCATTATGAACGTGATCCTTGTGTGCAATTTGATAGCGAAAGAAAATTGTGGGTTTATTTACACAGGGATAGAGAAGAAGAGGATTTTGAGGATGATGGCACTTCATCCACTAAAAAATGGAAAAGACAAAGAAAAGATTCACTTGATCAATCAGACATGGGGCCCGTTAATGATGTGGATAGTGCAGCCTTGGTTGGTGGCTCTGGGTTGGATGATGAACATAATTTCAATGTTCTCACATCACCAATCAGAGCTGGGGGAATAGCTGAAGTTTCTTCTGAAGATGTTGGTCTAAATATAGATAATACTAATGCTTGTATTGATTCTACCACTATAAAAAAGGACCATGATAATTGGGGTGGTCTAGGGTCGAATCCATTGAGGGAAAGATTGGTATGTCAGGAGAACTCTACAGATGATTTTGATGATGGAACATTTGGTCAAGAACGGCCAATTAGTCTTCAATATGACCTTACTATGAAGAATAGATTATACTAAACTTTATCAGCATGTTTATGTTAGATAACATTTGTAACAAAATTATAGATTCTTCAAGGGTCAAATTGTCTCCTATCTGCATGTGTTAATCTTTTTTCTTTTTCTTTTCTTTTCTTTTTAGTTACTTCAGTTATACTACTTGTTATAGGTTGGAGAGTACTAGTTCTTCCGCTGCATCCTGATCCTTGATCTATTGTCAAATTTAAAGTGTTCACTGCTCATTTGTATGCTCTCAATGGTGATTCTGATTCAGTTACTTTTTTGTTTTTTTAGTGTTTCTCCTTTTCCTCACCATTATCTATCAGTTTGATTCCACAATTTGATCACTAGAATCTCAAGCCTTAAGGGACTCAAACCAAGTTATCGATGAAGAATTCTACACTCTTGCCTTGTGATTGATAACAAGGAATTTGTGGACCGTTGTTATCTTCGTTGCAATTATAGAAGACATTTGGGTACTTACAGATTTCTAGGTCTATCATTAAATTCTTCATTTTTGAGATAGTGCAAATCTATTCAAGTAATTACTTTACAATACAGCCTTAACTGCACTGATAGGATCAGTAAATTAATATTGACTGGTTAATCTTACACTTATATGACTTCTTTCATTGTGAGTGTTGGTATGTACTCTGTTCATGATAGTAACCAGTTGGACTAATGTAGCAAGGTTGGTATACGTTTTCTAGTCTGGCTAGCACAAGATATTACTGTAAATATAACAGCAGGACATATTACTGGCACTAACATTCTGTGATGAAGATGGTTTTTAGATAGAGTGGAATCCGAAGATTGGCATTGGTTTGAATCTCAAAGATTGTGTTGAATTACTTGTGTGGCTTAGTATCATTAATCTTAAAATATATGTTTTGTTAGATGTGGACATTCATTTATGATTTACCATTATAAACCATTGTAATCTGTCTGCATCCTTAATAATGCTAAGTCAGCATTTGCTTTTATGAAACGTTGTGTTTATAGTTCTGAAATTGCCATCTAGGTTCATGTTTAATTTCTTTATATTTCAGAAATTCAAGTTTCACCCATTTGAAACCCCTTTATGTCCAACATATGAAACAGCTTTTACCTCAAAGTTCAACACGAGAAACATTGACTGATAGCATACATTTACTTATTTTATATGCAGGTATTTGAATTAGTTTCCAGTCTGATCCTTTTCCTGGTACGATAAAATTCTTTGCGAAGGTTATTAATCTCCTCAAGCAATTTGTCTGTTCGAGATGGTTGATAGCTAGGTTGTTGCTGTTGTGGTGGATAGCTTTGTTATTGTCCCGATTGATAACTTTGACGTTGCCCAATGGGTTTCCCTTGATCTTGGTTCTTTTTGTAAGAAAAGTTTGGATGATTCTTCCAACCTAGATTATATGTATTGGAGTATGAGTTATTCTGCCGTGTGTTGAAGTTGTCAATAGCGCCACATTATTCGATTTGAGCTAATTGAGCAGAAATAGCTCCAAGCGGACAAGCTTCTTAAGCATGTTATGAACTTTCACATGATTCACATACTCCAACCACTGTGTTCACCGTGTTAGTTCCCTTAGACTCAAGCTTCTATATTAAGGAGTCCATTTTTGCTGGTATAAGAGTTAAAGCATCAACACCATATTGGTTAAGGGCCGCTCTTTATTATTTCTTCGGCTTCATCAAGACTGTTGTTCATAAGTGCTCCCCAGCCGCAGAGTCAAGAGATACCTTCATATGATAATTCATTCCATTCTAGAATGTGTGGATCACTAATCATTTTTTCAAGTGGTGTGGACATAGTCTGAGCATATTTTTAAATCCATCTCATGCTTTATAAAGAGATTCTATGTCAGTCTGAAGCTAACAATTAAATTTCACATATGTGCTATTTTGTTAGGTGGGTAAAACTTATCATGAAATAGTTACTCACATTATTCTCATGATGTAATGCTATTTGCAGGTATTGAAGAAAGCCATAGTTTCGTTTTGTCCCTTAAAGAAAAGCCAAATAAGAGTAATCTAACTGTTTCCGCTGTTACTCCATTCATCTTTATTGTTCCACATATTTCATAGAAAATTTCTAGGTGTCGGTTAGGATCCTCGTGCGGTCCTCTAAACTGATGTTGTTGCACCATAGTTATTAGCTTTATTTTAAAATTGTTGGCTTCGATAGATAGTCTTGTGATTGCTAGACCGGAGTCCTCGAGCATCAGGTGCTGCATAATCTTTGAGAGGTTTGTTTGCCATTTCTATTCACTCTTATTCTTCTTGTTGCTTCTGTAGGTTTCTTTTTCTTCGTAAAGTCCTATTGATCTCAGGTTTAAGAGGTAATAAATCTCTTACAATATTAGATCTATGCATATAAGAACAAAATTTAATCAAATCAAAATGTAGAAAAGAAAACAATGTTTAGACTAGCTCAATGTGTTCGTCAACTAATGTTAAACGCACAATCCCCGACAACGATGTTAAAAATTTATTATACAATCCGCAAGTGCACGGTTGTTGTCACGCCCCGAGGAGTCCACGCCAGATGAAAATTCGATAACATCTCCCCTGTACCAGTGACAATATGAATCCTGAGACACATATATCCATATACTCGACCCACACGGCCGGAACAATATAATACAGAATAAGAAAACAATCCACGCAGTTTATAATGCAACCTCCGGCTGACAACAGATATTACTAAAAGAACACAGCGATATATAAATCATCACAGATAACCTACTCCATTACAACGAGGAAAACAAACTCCATGACGTAATGTAAATACCGTAGCGGAAAACAAGAATAGCAAACTCAAATGCTTGACATAAAGTCCACAAATACAACCACACAGTCCACAGTACAACAAAACTCAATAAGAAACTAAAAGTCTAAAAACTAGAATCTGTCACGATAAAAGGGGCTAGCGACTGGAATCTCCCGACGGTCTCAACTTGAAATGGTAATATCAACGGGGTAAGTTCAATGAACTCTGTAGGTAACCAATAGATATGTACAGGAACATATAACTACCAGCAATAACCTAAAGTACGGTATTCTAAACCATATAATAAAATGCATAACTGAATAAACTGTAGAAACTAACAACAGGCATGTAATACAATTTCATGAAACAATAATAAGCAATGCAAAATTGAAATAAACTATAATCACCAACAAGTTCTATCTGAGCATAAAACTATGAACATTCAATAGGTAAAGTAAGTCAGACCAAATAAGAATGTATCCTGTATGCATGTCAATCATATGTAGTCACCAAAATGCAGCATCCAATATGCAACAATCAGATACAATAAATGCAATCTGTGCATATGATGCAATATGACATGGTCTCCCCTGACACCAGCCAACCATCTCACACGCGATGGTGAGACCGAGTGGGTAGGGGTTTGACAACCGTACACTTTGACATCACTGCTCCCGAGTGACCAAATGGATGAGATGCTGTCAGAGTACACCTCTACTCCTACCTCAAACATAGTGAGGGAGCGCAATGCTCTCATCTCCCTGAAACAATCCAGAGAAGGGATCCCTGCCCGCTACCATGCTGTGTCACACTACTTATGAGCGGACCAACGGAGCTTGATAGAGCAAAATGCCATACACATCCTGAGTTCTATGCCACTACCCATGAAGTAGTCACGTTGTGTGCAAGCCATGTAGCCCGCGATGTGCTCAACAATAATGGAGTGGACAATCGTCTAGCATGCAATCATGCAGGATGGTGCACAATGCTACAACATGCCAATCATGAACATATCCTCATTCATAATATATGTGCCGAAAAGGCAAACACATATATAATAATGATATAAGTAACATGAATCCAAAATCACATATCAAATATGTATAACAACTAATCCAGTATACAGAAGTACTATATATATCTATCTCTATGAACATAGATACACATGGCAGGAGATAAGAGCATACAAGTCTAATGTATATCAGCTAACAGTAGAAGCATGTAACAGGTATCAAATAAGCTAAAAAATCAGGGAAATGATAAATCTACCAATTACTCCTAGTTATATATATATACTACACATATCATAAGACACTATCAAGAGATAAGTCAAAGAGTACCCGCCTTTATAGAAGGTAGTATCAAGCTAAATCTGGCGTCGAGACACTCATCTCAAATCAGAGTCTTGCATCGATCAATATACATATATTTTTATTTAGCTAAAATTCATAGAATTAAATAGCTAAATAAAATCCCCAAGACTAATTTAGGGAAAATCCTAATCAACATAACCATTTGCATACCTAAATAAAATCCAACGGTTAATTAGGGTTAGTTACCTTAACCCTAATTATTCCAATAGATTAAAAACCTAAACCTAAATAAATATATACATGATCAACCATCTAGAATAATCAAAAAACCATGATCTATAACAAGATCAAAAGCCCTACACCTTACCTTAATTCACAGCCCTCCCTTCTGTTGATTAAAGTTGTTTGCTGTTGGACAAAGAACACCACAGAGCACTACTTCACCTCACAACTGTGATTGTTGATCCACAGCAGGGATTGTTGCTGCTAGCAACAAGATGAGTTGTTGGATCAAAGAAACCACATAATATACGCTCCCTGCTGGAATCTTTTCCACTCAAAGATCACTGCTAGGGCACAACTTCGTGTGGCGATGATTGATCGGAGCCGAAGGAAGAGACCTAAGGCACGGGTGCAGAACAGAGGAGGGACAGTGAGCATAGAGGAAGATCTAAGCCCAAATCACAACCTAGGTAAAACACTTACCTTCAAGATCCTGCTAGGGCACATCGCCACAAGAGGAAAAGGAGAAATCGGCGAAAGGTTTGACGCTGAGGCTTGCGGGAAATCAGAAAAGAGCAAGATAGCTCACCCTTGAAGCTCCGAGGATAGATCTATTCCGACAATGCTGAGGGAAGAAGAAAAGGTCTAGCGAGAAGCAAGCGATCAGTCATGGCCTCGATGAGATCAAATCGAGAAGAATGGACACGACAAGGGATCCACAACGAAGAGACTCATGTGGCAGCCCGCGTCCTACGGCCGGTAATCGCCGGAGATGAGAAGGTAGAGGATGGAGAGAGATCAGAGCAAGAGGAAGAAGAAAGAGTTCGGCGTCGAGTCATCTGCGAGAGAACAGAGAGAGGAAAGAAGAAGGAGGTCGACACAGGTTCGACGATGGGTTGGGGAAAGAAAAAGGAAAAGAATATATATATTAAAATATTTCCTCACCTAAATGGGATAACCTAAATAGGTTTTTCTCCGAACCCACCGATTCATCCCTTCATACCCGTCGTACGAGCTTCAAAAAATTTTCAGAAAATTTCTAAAAATTCTAGAAAATTCCGTTAAGGTTATTTATCCATTTAACTTTATTATTTATTTGTTGTATATTACAGTTGTCGTCAAGTAATAAAAGAAATCAAACACAGGGATTGAGTTTAAGCACTAGAAACTTTGCACGATGAATTAGCTTAATGATCGAGTGTTGTGAATTGTTGCACTAAAGTCAAGAAAGAAGTCAAGACAAGAGAGAACTTGAGAAGAGAGTTGGTTGAGGAAACTTAGTCGAGGGAAGCATTTTAGGAATTCAGTTTTGTTGTGACGCTAATTAATGTACTAAGAATTGTCATCCCCCACCCTCTATCCTCATACACATGAAGTCTAATTCAATACCGACATTACCTCATAACGGTTATGTCGGAGTGATATCTCTATTAGTATCTAATGCTCTTAAGTAGAAGAGTTAGCCTAAGAAGTCCGGTTAAAAGGATACCCTTGTCACTAGGGCTCCCCGGTCATACGCTCACTAAATTACGCAGGGCACTAACATAGGATTAGAAATAACCAATTAAGCCTAATTCAATGATTCCTTGTGGAGAATTATCCTCTATTTCAAGGTAATACTCTAGATGTTCGATTAAAGGAATACAGATGGTTAGGACACCCTGTCATTTATTAATTTCGTAGTTATAGAAATATTAATTTTATAGTAATAGAAATATATGTCCTACCGTGACAGAATTTGTAACTTACTATCCTCTTGCCTAGCAGACAAAGATTTACATCTGTGGAAAGACTGATTCATTTGGATCGACACGAGGATCCAACTCCATTGCATTGCCTCCATGTTGTATATTTGAAGCAGGTTGACCTCTTTGCTTCTCTCATGGTCTAACCCTCTTCCCGTTGAACCCCCTTTCTCTTCAATCCACAAAGACAAAATGTAGGACTGATGCCAATAGTTCATCACAAAAGAAAGGACTTACCGAACAAAGATCGCTAACTAAAACTAAATATAATAGAAGAAACTATTTTTTCTATATACTTTCCCTAGTTCCATTGCTACCGCGGGCTTACGCAATCAATCAGATCATATGGATATTCCTTCAACTATGAATCATTTAATTACTTCGAAAGAAAATTCTACAAAAATAGTTTGGATAAATAAGCTTTATGTAATTACCAAGAATTTGGACATGACAAAAATCCGCTTTGAAAATTCACCATAGAATTATATTATTAATTCGTTAACGTCAATTGTATCCACCTATCCATATAGCTCATCTCATCTTTTTTTTATAGTAGTTTTTCTTCTGGCAATAGAAGTCATATCACATTATATCATAATTTATACTTTTTTTATTGTATTATAGAAAACAAAAAAAAACATGAGGATTCCCTATAAGGATATGGGATATGTACATAAAAAAGACTCATCTTGGTATATGTGCAACAGTTCTTGTTTTTGGGGTGTGGGTTTGCATATACACATATCATATATTTTGTTATATTTAAATTGATTTGTTATGCTAGTAAGGAAATGCAAATACCCTTGTCACTAAGGCCCTCAGCCATACGATGTAGGGCATCCCCTTTACAGGGTGAATAAATCAATAAAATTATTTGATCAAACATGAGATTTAAGCACAAATTCTTCACACACACATCCAATCAAATAGATACAAAATATAAAAATGTCATACGGATAGGAAATTGACAAATTCAAAGAGTATATATCAATTACACATCAACTACAACCTTAATCCTAAAACAAATGAATCTATTGCATAACAAGAGGAGATGAATCCAAAGATATAGAAATTGTAAGCTTAAAAAATCAATTTACGAAGAAGAGGGAGAAAAGCTTAGCCAAGACGACGAGAGGTCTTCGGATCCAATCCTATGCTTCCGGAGACGAAGGAGAGGGCGGAGACAACTTCAAATCTTCAATTAGAGTGCAAAGAATGATCAAATCTAGACCAAGATCGGTCCTCCTAAAGGTAAGACCTTCCTCCCCTTGAAAAGGGTAAGAATTCCCTTTTAATAAAGAAGGGTACGACCTCACGGTCGTGCCTTTTGGCTAGGGTGTGAAGCTGCTCTGGAAAATGGCATGGTTTGACCTTGCTTCGCCTTTGTAAACTTGGGACTATGCCATTTGGCACGACCTAACCTTGATTCAGCCCTAGAAAATGGCACGGCCGTAACCACAAGACCTGCCCTTGATTGTGCTCTGGATGGGGGATAGGGCCGTGTGAATCCACACTGCCTGCCCAGGATTAGCTTATGGTAAAGGAGCACGACCGTGCCAGGAGACACGGCCAGGGTATGTTTGCTCTCGGGTCAGGGGACATCACCGTGTGAAACCACACGGTCGGGCATTGTTCTTCTAGGATCGCTTCGAAGCACATCTTAACTCCATTTTCACTCTGAAAATGCATCCTGTCAATAGCAAAACAAACAAAGAGCAGATCTCCAATAAAGAGAATAATTATGCTGAAAATATAAATAAGTGTGTAATAGTATAGAACATACTCAAATAGAATGAGAGAATGTGCGTCAAAGCATGCAACATACTCGATTCTTAAATGTTCTTTATCGCTCTGCATTTGCTTTGGGCTCTTGTCTGCCATCTATATCTAGTGCAAAAGCCAGGGTTGCAGGTACCGGTGGACTACTTCAGACTGATCCCAGCAAAACTCAGGTCACATTTGACATGAACATTATGCTTTAATTTTATCACTTTTCATAACTAAATTAATGCAAATAGTTATAAAAGTTAATAAGAACAAAGTCCTTAATCTTATTATTCAAAGGGGAAAGGAATAGACTTGTGACTGGGAATCCTCTTTTGATGATTGTTGCTATGTGAATGTGAATGTAAATGTCTTTCAGTGACCTCATATGCTGAACTGATGATATAGATGTATACACTACAATTTTTTGTCACACATTATGATGGTAAGACAAGGTTGTTAGTATGGAAGGTGTTGAAATATTAATTCTACAAGAAAACTGAGGAAAATAAATATTTCCTTAAAACTAACTTATGGGACAACCTAGTAGTTGATTACCAAATCGCCAAAATGCAGTGAGAAGGATAGTTACCGTCAAGGCAGCAGGGAAAAAAAGATGCTAAATAATTAGAATATGCCACAGCAAAAGGAAGCACGCTAAAGAGAACATTACTACAATATGCTTGACTTCCTCCAGTATGCTGAGATTTGCCAGATTTGCAGCTGCAAAAGACAACTGAATAAATATCATTTAACAGAGTGCTCATCCAATAGACAACAAAACAGATGTAATATTGCTATAATGAAGATATTGCAACATGTTCTGTAGCTATATAGTCATGTACCTAGGATATCTGGATAAATAACTAGTTTGTGATCCTGCAGTCAATGTTGTGTCAACTCGTGCCTTTTCATAAAAAAATTATGGAGCTATTGATTGATATTCTTGTTAAGCATCAGGAGGAGGATCACAGGCACACACTTCTTTCATAATGTTAATTAATATATCTAAATATGTTGTCGCCCCAGCTTTGGTTGTGTTCATATTTCGTAGATATCAAGTTATTTGCCTACTCCAAGTCTGAGACAAAGGTTCAAGTCTTCAAGTGGAACAATTTATTTATCGATCAATTTTATTTAATATCCATTAGGTTTACAAACTATTGGACGATCATTTCGGTAGAATCCAGACAAGTCTTGTTTTGTATCCATTAGGTTTAGTATGCAAATATATTAATAACTATTTAAGTCGAATTAGAGACCAACCTTATCTAATATCCATTAGGTTTAGTACACTAATACAATCATTTGTAATTAATTATAGATATTGAACAATCAGATCAATTGAATCCAAGATCAATCTTATTTAATTTCTATAATTTAAGTGCACAAATATTAAATCATTGATCAAGCAAGTATTCATTTATGCATATGAGTAGAGTGAGCATTATCATTTTTTCTCATAAAATAATAATCTATAATTTAATTTCTATTCGCATTCTACCTTACTATTAAATCCATACTCATTTTAGTCATTTAACTTGATCCCGTCCGAATGCTGAATCGATGGACGTTGAGCACGTGACACTCTCTGAACTGATGACGTGGATCTTTGACCGGCCGTATGGAGCTCCGGCGACCCTGCAAAGAAGTCGGGCCGGGAAGGGGTTCCCGGCGACGACCCTCCGACGCTCAAGTCAGACAAGAGGAAACTATGAAGTGACTTCCAATATCAGAGATCGCGTACCTCCGGCGAAGTCTAGGGGCTCTTATATAGAGCTATGAAGAGGCTCATGCACACATACCGAGGCGAACACGTGTCCTCTTACCGAGCTATGAAGAGGCTTGTCAGAAGAGCTTGCCTGACACCATACTGCTACAGTCGGAGCACCTCTCTGATAGGACAACAAAACCTTCTGTCGCAAGGTTCTACGTATGACCTGGTCGTTAGACATGCCTGTTGTCAGAAGATGTTCCTGTTGGTTGCTACTCGGAAAACCTAGAGGTTCCACTGTACAAAAATTTTGTACAAAGGTCTGAACCTTTTCCTAGCTACCATGTGTTCTTTTAAATTAAATTTTGGATCGCCTGCGGAACTTAACACATTTGATCCAAAACTTAATCTATTTGTTCTTTTAGGTTTTGACTTGGATCTCCTGCGGAACTTAACACGTTCGACCCAAATCACCTTAAGTTATTAATTCCATTAAATATTAATTTCCATAATTAGTTCCCAGTACTGACGTGGCGAGGCACATGGCCTTCTTGGATATGAGAGCAACCACCACCGACTAGACAAAACCTTTTATGGAAAGCTAATATTTAATTTCCTAAAATAACTTTAGGTTAACCGAAAAGAACAATCAAATCACAAGGAAAAATAAAACAAAAAAATATATCATTGAAAAACATATTCGAAATACTAGAATCGTAAGCCTCTTGTATTTGGTATTATTTCCATAAATAACTAGCATGATGCGGAAAGGAAAAATTACTAGTTATACCTTCTAGAAAGACCTCTTGATCTTCTACCGTATTCCTCTTCTAACCTCGGACGTTGTGTGGGCAACGTTCTTCCGAGATGAGAAACCACCAATCACCTTCTTCTTCCTTGCAAGTTTCGGCCATCAAAACATCTTCTAGGATGAAGAGGTTCGGCCACCACCACCATGCTCCAAGGGATGCTAGAAACGAGGCTTGCTTTCTCTCCTTCTTCTCCTTCCTTGATCCGGCCACTAACAAAAGCTCCACCAAGAGATAAGTTTCGGCCAACAAGAGGAGAGGAGAGAAATAGGGCCGGCCACACCACCAAGGAAAAGAGGGAGAAAATAGAATAGAGTCGTTCGCCTTGAAGCCTCCTCTACCCCCTCTTTTATAATCCTTGATTCTGGCAAATAAGGAAAATTTAATAAAAATTTCCTTAATTCTTTTTTCCATTGAAAAGGAAAAATTATTTAATTAAAATAATTTTCTTTCTCAATTTTATTTGGCCACATAAAAGCTACAAACAAGGAGAGTTTTAATTAATTAAAACTTCCTAATTTGTCTCCAGAAATTTATAAAATTTCTCCAATAATTTAATCCCTTCATGATTGGTTTATAAAAAGGAAATTTAATAAATTAAAATCTTTCTTTTAAACATGTGGATAAAAAGAAAGTTATCTCTAAAAATTAAAATCTCTTTTAATCTACAAATAAGGAAAGATATCAAATCTTTTCTCAATCTTTTGTAGAAACTAATAAAAGAGAATTATTAATTTTTAAACTTTCTTTTAAATCATGAACATGGTTAAAAAGGAAAGTTTTCTTAAAATTTAAAATCCTCCTTTAATCAACAAATAAGGAAAAATTTCAAATTTTAAACTCTCTTTTAAATATGTAGATGATTTACAAATAAGGAAAGTTTTTACCAAAAATTAAAACCATCCTTTTAAACTACAAATAAGGAAAGAGATTAATCTCTTCTCTTAATCTTTTATAGAAAACTATAAAAGGAAATTTTTAATTTTTAAACTCTCTTTTAAAATCATGATATCCACATAAGAAATAATTTTAATAAAAATTCTTTTTAATATTCTAGTGGCCAACCACCTAAGCTTGGGACCCAAGCTTTGGCCGGCCACCTACATGGCTCATCCACTTGGTCTTGGTCGGCCCTAGCTTGGGTTCCAAGCTAGCTTGGCCGGCCCCATTGGATGGGTAAGAAGGTGGGTATGCGGTGGGTATAAATCTCTATATACTAGAGGCTACGATAGGGACCGAGAGGAGGAATTGGTTTTGGTCTCCCGATGAAATTAAGCATCCCGTGTTCGCCCCGAACACACAACTTAATTTCATCAATAATAATTCATTCCACTAAAGAATATTATTGAACTACCGCACCAATCCCAAATTACATTTTGGGCTCCTTCTTATTATGAGTGTGTTAGTCTCCCTGTGTTTAAGATAACAAATGTCCACTAATTAAGTAAGTTACTGACAACTCACTTAATTAATATCTAGCTCCAAGAGTAGTACCACTCAACTTCATCGTCATGTCGGACTAAGTCCACCTGCAGGGTTTAACATGACAATCTTTATGAGCTCATCTTGGGGACATTATCAACCTAGATTACTAGGACACAGTTTCCTTCTATAATCAACAACACACACTATAAGTGATATCATTTCCCAACTTATCGGGCTTATTGATTTATCGAACTAAATCTCACCTATTGATAAATTAAAGAAATAAATATCAAATATATGTGCTTGTTATTATATTAGGATTAAGAGCACACACTTCCATAATAACTGAGGTCTTTGTTCCTTTATAAAGTCAGTATAAAAGAAACGACCTCTAATGGTCCTACTCAATACACTCTTAGTGTACTAGTGTAATTATATAGTTAAGATAAACTAACACCTAATTACACTACAACCTTCCAATGGTTTGTTCCTTTCCATCATGGTCGTGAGCTACTGTTTATAATTTATAAGGTACTGATAACATGATCCTCTGTGTGTGACACCACACACCATGTTATCTACAATATAAATTAATTGAACAACTACATTTATCATAAATGTAGACATTTGACCAATGTGATTCTTATTTCTAGATAAATGTTTATACCAAAAGCTAGGCTTTTAGTATACACTCTAACAATCTCCCACTTATACTAAAAGACTAAGCTGCCATATCTGCTGCCATACATCTGATTCTCATGCCTTTCAAAAAGCTCTTGCCTTAAGGACCTTAGGTTATCATCTGATGCAATCTAGGCGGCAACAACTTCTCCTCGTTATACAATTTCTCGTATTGGGTAGTACTTGCGCTCTATTGTGTTTACTTGCCTTATAGACTCATGGTTTCTTCGATTTTGTTACTGCACCATTATTATTACAATAAATTGTAATAATCTTTGGACAAACTAGAAATCATATCTAAGTCTATCTTGAGATAATTAAGTCATTCAGCTTTTATGGCTACCTCAGAGGCTTGCCATATACTCAGCTTCTATGGTGGAGTCCAGAAAAACACCTATGCTTATTACTCTTCCATGACTTTTCCTCCTAAAGTAAACACAAAACCCCGAGGTCGACTTATTATTGTCCCTATCCGATTGGAAGTCAAAATCCGTGTAACCCACAGGGACCAAATTAACTGCCTTGTAAGCTAGCATATAATCTCTAGCGCCTCTAAGGTACTTTAATATATGCTTTACTGCAGTCCAATGTCCTTGTCTAGGGTTACTTTGATATCTGCTAACTATGCCCTTGGCAAAACAGATTTCTGATCTCGTGCATAGCATACATTAGGTTGTCTAACTGCCGAAACATAAAGAACTGCCTACATGTCCTCAATCTCCTTTGATGTCATCGGAGACATCTCTTTAGATAAAGATACTCCATGCTTAAAAGGTAAGAAACCTTTCGAGGAGTTTTGCATGCTTAAAACGAGCAAGGATTTTCTGATGTATGAAGCTTGGGATAAGTAAAATATTCTTTTCTTGTGATCCCTTATTACTTTGATCTCAAGAATATATACATTCTCCCAAGTCCTTTATATCGAATTGTTTGGACAACCATATCCTTACTTCTGACAACATTTTGATATTGTTTCCAACTACCAAAAATGTTATCTATGTATAGTACAAGAAATACCACCACGTTTCCATCACACATTTTGTATACACAAGACTTATCCATTTACTCAATAAATCCATAGGTCTGGATTACTTTGATAAACTGGATGTTCCAAGATCTTGAAGCTTTGTATCAGTCCATAGACTGATTGAGCTTGCACACAAGATGCTCTTAGCCCTTTGCAATGAACCCTTCTGGTTGTTTTATATGGATACTTTCTTCAAGACTTCCATTAAGGAATGCTTGTCTTGACATCCACTTACCAAATAGATAAAAGAATCTGGATAGACTTAAGCATGGCTACCAGTGAAAAAGTTTCCTTTTTCATCTAGCCTTGCTTTGAAAGTTTCTACCTTCCTGTCTATCCCTCTTTTCCTATTATAGACCTTTTTATACCCAAAGGCTTTTACACCATTTGGTGGTTCTACAAGCTTCCAGATTTTATTAGAATACATATATTCTAATTCTGTTATTCATTACTCTTTGCCAAGATATTGCATCTTTATCTTGGAGTGCTTCGTCATATGTCCGGAGATCAGGTTCATGTCCTCCAGGGATCGAGTCCAAAAACTCTCCCAAAACATGAATCTTTTAAGGTTGCCTAACAACCCTCCCACTACGACAAAGTACTTTCTGTAATTGTGTATCATTTGTGATACGTGTTGCAGTTTCCTTGTGGTATCTCATCTTGTACAATTGGTACTAGATTAGACATGTCTTTTATTATTTCCTTAAGAACAAATTTTCTTATGGGCACATGGTTTATTACATAGTTATTTTCTAAAAATCGGTCATTGATGCTAACAATGACCTTCTGATTTTTAAGACTATAAACCTACTTTCATTTCTCTAGGATAACCCACAAACAAGTGAATTCCTGTCCAACTTATCATTGTCTCTCTTCAGCATATGTGCTAGACTACCCGAATCCGAATATGCTTTAAAATAGGCTTACGCCTATTCAGCAATTCTATATGAGTAGAGAGTTCTGACTTTGGAAGGTACTATGTTCACTTCCGTTTCCAGAGTATATCCTTAAAATGAATTTGGTAAAATAACTCATCATCAATCTACTTATTTCCATAAGAGTCCTATACCTTCTTTCTACTACACCATTCTATAGAGGTGTACCAGGTGCAGTTAGTTTGGATTGAATCCCTACTTCTGATAAGTGACTCCTAAATTCTCCCAAGAGGTACTTGCCACTATGATCTCACCATAGTGTCTTTTTTACTTTGTCGTTTCTCCACATCAGCCTAGTACTCTTTGAACTAATCAAAGTACTTAGTCTTGTGGTACATTAAGTAAATTTATTTGTATCTTGAATAGTTGTCTATAAAATAGACGAAATATTCAATACTACCTCTTGTCTGTATAGTCATAGGATCACACAAATCAGAATGAACTAATTTCAACATATCTTTGACTCCATACCCCTTAGACTTAAAAGCTTCTTGGTTATTTTTCCTTCCAAGTAAGACTCGCAGGTTGGAAAGATTTCCACTACTAATGAACCCAAAAGTTCATCAGCTACCAATGAATCCTACTCAAGTTAATATAACCTAGCCTTAGATGCCAAAGATATTAATGGTTCATTTCCGAAGGTTGCTTTCTCTTAAAATTAGAAGATGTGTTACTAATTTCCATTTGTTGCATCGTGAGAGTTATTGGATTTATAAATTGCCAACCAACGTACCAGAACAGATAGCTTTCCTCTTTTCCTTAATAACAACTTTGTTATTAAAAGAGGCAGAATATCAAGTTCTTTGAATAGTTTAGAAACTGAAAACTAGTTCTTTCTAAACTTGGTGCGTAAAGACAATTACTCAAAAATCCATGTTTTATTCTTATCAAAAGATAAACATCTCCCACTGCAACAGCTACCATTTTTACAGTAGTGCCCATGTGGTCGGTGTTTTAATTTTCATTTAGTTGCCGGGTTTCCTAGAACACTGCAATGAATTGTGAACATGATTGATGGCATCTGTATCTACACTCCAGGTTCTGGTAGATAACACCACTAAACATGTTTCAACTAATGAATTAAATACACCTATATTGTTCTTAGTTCTAAGAAGACAGTCTACCTTAATGTCCAAGTCCTATTTCCAATCATTACAATTGGGACTACTAAGTCTTTTCTATAGTATGACTACTAGGGGATTGACTAACATTTGAAATCCTAAGAATCACAAAAAAATATTTGGTCAAGACCAACATCTCAAAAATCCCTGTGAATTTTATATGCCACGTTAGTGTGGACGTATACAAATTCTAAAAGGAGATTTTATCCATTAATTTTATTATCTTGTCAACGTATGACAAATAAAATTAATGGTTGGTCTGTCTTTGATCAAATATTTGGTCAAGACTCTAAATTTAAAATAATATTGATTCCTCAAACAATACTATTTAAATTTACCAACACCTCAAAACACCGTGAGTTTTGCATGTCACGTTAGTGTGGACGTATACAAAATCAACATTTGTAAGAGGAGGATTTTACCCATTGACTATCTTGTCAATATAACTTTTTGACAAATAAAATTACCTCAAACATCATGAATCTTGTATGCCACGTTAGTGTGGACGTATACAAATTCAAACATTTGTAAGAGGGGTTTATTAATTTTATTATATTGCCAATCTAGTTTTATGACAAATCAATAGTTGGTTTCCCTTTGGTCACACAAGTGATAGTAGTGACTCCGTTAGGGAGGATACTATTAAATGTGTCTAAGTGTATACCATTACTTGACACTAAGTCCATTAATAAGATTATGCCCCTTCAGTTGGGGAAGATCACACGCTCTTAATTAACTTCCTATAGTCATCCAAAAATGAAAGTCTGTTCTAGTGATCCACAAATAAGCTCATCCGTTATGGAGGAAGGCACTCAGAGCCAACACGCAAGCTTGTTTGCATCACTTACAAACCAGTAATGGAGACCATGGGATTTACTTAAAAATCCCTCTCCCACTTAGTTATTTATAAATTAGGAATTTTAACTATGCTAGCCTACTAAATATGTAAACCAACATGCACACACATCACAATATAAAAGCAATAAATAGAAAATCTAATTTTCAACTATTATGACTTTTATCTCTAGTTGTCCTCCGTGTGTTGTCATCCCAAGCTGCTGCCATATTTGGCCACCGCCACCGGGTCTAGTTGTCGCATCCATCTTGCTCCTAGTTCCACTGCGCCTCTGGTCCTTAGAAGGTTCCACGCTTTGCAAGATTCGATCCGCGACATAAATAGAATTTTACATTTTTGATCCTATATTCCATAAAAGGAATGTACATGTATCTAGATCAAAAATAAAATCCTAATAAAACTAAATACAGCTCCTGCTGTATTTTATAATACAATCATGCACACACATATAAATGCCCTTGACATGTCCAAGGATCCAATCACACACATAATAACTAAAAGCCATAATAGTTGGATCCTGCATCCACAAAGTTAGCACATCCTACTATTAACCTGCCTAAATTATGTATGACATGTGCATAATTAACCTAATACCAAATACACAGAGGCAAAACCCTAGCTCTGATACCAATTGTTGGTTGCTACTCGAAAAACCTAGAGGTTCAACTGTACAAAAATTTTGTACAAAAGTCTGAACCTTTTCCTAGCTGCCATGTGTTCTTTTAAATTAAATTTTGGATCGCCTACGGAACTTAACACATTTGATCCAAAACTTAATCTATTTGTTCTTTTAGGTTTTGACTTGGATCTCCTGCGGAACTTAACACGTTCGACCCAAATCACCTTAAGTTATTAATTCCATTAAATATTAATTTCCATAATTGGTTCCCAGTACTGACGTGGCGAGGCACATGACCTTCTTGGATATGGGAGCAACCACCACCGACTAGACAAAACCTTTTATGGAAAACTAATATTTAATTTCCTAAAATAACTTTAGGTTAACCGAAAAGAACAATCAAATCACAAGGAAAAATAAAACAAAAAAACACATCATCGAAAAACATATTCGAAATACTAGAATCGTAAGCCTCTTGTATTTGGTATTATTTCCATAAATAACTAGCATGATGCGGAAAGGAAAAATTACTAGTTATACCTTCTAGAAAGACCTCTTGATCTTCTACCGTATTCCTCTTCTAACCTCGGACGTTGTGTGGGCAACGTTCTTCCGAGATGAGAAACCACCAATCACCTTCTTCTTCCTTGCAAGTTTCGGCCATCAAAACATCTTCTAGGATGAAGAGGTTCGGCCACCACCACCATGCTCCAAGGGATGCTAGAAACGAGGCTTGCTTTCTCTCCTTCCTTGATCCGGCCACTAACAAAAGCTCCACCTTCTCCTTCCTTGATCCGACCCGGTTTAGTTTTCTTTAATAAACTGCCCTCTTCCAATAAGCATTGGAAAGAATATTATTTCTACCTCCGTCTTCCCGAACGGGCCTCCTTCCGAACCCAGTGGCAGGTCGGACCGCCAATCTCCCCTGAGCTAAAAAGGTTCAAGACCCGACCGGACTATCTTCATGCTGCCAACATGCCAGCTGGTCTGAGGGTCGACATCAATAAGTTCTTACCAGAAGGGGTGATGTACATATTTGGCTTGAGCCCGATCCGGACTCCCCTCCTGAGCAGCTTCGGTAAGAATTTTACTTGTACATTTGCCTTGATTGCTAACTGATTTTCTCCTTTTTCCTTTGCAGCGGACATTGTCATGGAGTCCGCGATGGCCGACATCTTGAAGAGGAAGGCGGTGGCGCTTGAGGCCGCAGCGGCCAAGGAAATGGAGGCGCTTGGCATTGAGCCGGTCGGCTCACATAAAGGGGAGAGCGGGACTCACGAGGAGTCGGCCGCTCAAGCCTCTCCCCAGGATGTGGCAAGAGGGGCTACCCCCAGCGGGGGACCAACAGTCCAAGAGGAAGGCTCCGCTCAGGAGGAAGAGCACCCTATTCAACAAAAAAGACGCCAAGTGGAGACACCACTCCGCTCGGCCACCTCCGCGGTCCAGCCGACCGAAAGGACCACCGCCGATTCTCGCGGCAAAGCTCCAGCGGTCGAGGCGATTTCGTCCGATCGGACCCCATCCCAGCTGGATGCGTCGACGGACCCTCTCGAGGCTATTCCAATCAGCGCCCTTTCGCCCGCTCCCCGTCGGGTCGAACGTTCGGCCATTTTATCCCAATTTTTTGCGCCGGCCTCCGATCCTTTCCCGGCTTCCTCCCAAACGACTCCCAGTCGGCACCGAACCATCCGGGTCTCTTTGCATCTCCCCACTGAAGAGTTGATGCCTGAATCTGATCGGCCAACCGCGCCCGAGCACATGATCACAATGAAGGGGCCCCTAGCCGAGATGTGGGACGACGCTCGGGCGCGCGTCGCGATGATTCCGCTCAGCAACCTGGCCAATAGCCACATGCAGCAGGTCATAGGGGTAAGTGTGTTTTCTTCCGAAGTTTTTTATGCATTCTTTCCGATCGGCTATTAACAATCTTGCTTATGCCAGAGATGGGTTGAGGAGATCGCCGTATGGAACCGTCTGACCATGGTGGACGAAGAATTAAAGAGGCTGAAGGCTCCAGGCGGCCCGTCCGGCTCCCAAGGTCCATCATATGCCGAGCTGCAGAAAGAGCTCAAAAGGCCCAAGACTTGCTGGTGGCTGAGCAGAAGAAGACGGCCGACCAAGTTCACACTTTGGTCGAACTCGATCGCCGGAACAAATCCCTGGATCGCAAAATAAGCCTGGCCACCGAGCGGAAGAAAACGGCTATCTCCGATCTGGAGAAGAAGAATGTCGAGGCTCAGGGACTGGAGCAAAAGGTTAAGGAGCTGATGGATCAGCTGGTCGGTGAGAAGGCGGCCCGATCGGATGAAGTGAAGAAGCTTGAGGCTGCCTTGCAAGAACATCAGGCAGCCGTCGATGCTTCCCGAGCGGCCCTCAAAGAATACCAAGATGCTGAGCCAGACCGGGTCGCCGTCTTGAGCTGAATTACATCCGTTCGGTCGAATTCTCCGAAAAAGTATGCGAGCGGATGTATACTGCTTTTGAGCTCGCTATGACGACCACCACAACTTATTTGAAGTCCAAGGGTCATCTTCCCGACTCCTTCCTCATCCCGGCCCAAGACCAAGCGATGCTCCTCAGCACCATCCCTAAGGATCTTTACAATTTTCTAGAATAGAAGTTTTTATGTAATTCGGCCGCTCGGCCAAAGACTACCTTTTTTGTAATTAGGCCGCTTGGCCTTAATTCCTCGATTTTTAATGAAAAATTTATTTGCGTTGTGCAACTTCATTTTTAATTTGTATGCTTGTGGGTGATTGGCTGGAGTCTATGACACACAACTTGGCCAACTAGGCCTCCCGAGCGGGCTTGGGTGACATTCGACTTGTCACTACTTTCCCTTGCCGCTTATCTTCAAACGTCTTTCGTTCCGGCCGGAGGGTTTATAGTCGCCGGTGCGACTCTCGATTTTTAACGTCGGAGCTCGACGGTCTTCTGGACGGATGGACGGAGGGTTTATAGTCGCCTGTACAACTCTCAATTTTTAACGTCGGAGCTCGACGGTCTTCCGGCCGGAGGATTTATAGTCGCCGGTATGACTCTCGATTTTTAACGTCGGAGCTCGACGGTCTTCCGGCCGGAGGGTTTATAGTCGCCGGTACGACTCTCGATTTTTAACGTCGAAGCTCGACGGTCTTCTGGCCGGAGGGTTTATAGTCGCCGGTACGACTCTCGATTTTTAACGTCGGAGCTCGACGGTCTTTCGATTCGGCTGACGATGCCTTATACTTGCGCTAATTTTCAACTTTTTTACTCCTGCATTTCAAATATACAGCCGAACGGAAAATATACAGCATACACTACATTGGCACACCTTTCACCCTGCCCGGTAAGGCTGGTGGTGGTTCGCGCTCCATGGTCAATCCAGTTGTCGTCCGTCTTCATCCTCCAGATAATAGGCACCCGAGTGGAGCTTTTCGATGACTTTGAAGGGGCCCGCCCATGGTGCCTCTAGCTTGCCAACGTCCCCGACCGGCTTTACTTTCTTCCACACTAGGTCACCGACCTGTAACGCTCTAGGGATCACGCGCCGGTTGTAGTTCTGCTTCATTCTCTGCCGGTACGCCATCAACCGGACGGACGCCTTGGCTCGCTCTTCGTCGATCAAGTCCAACTCCATATTCCTCCGCTTGGCGTTGTCATCATCATAGTTCTGGATCCGGACGGACTCTACGCCGACTTCAACTGGGATAACTGCTTCGCCGTCGTACACTAAATGGAATGGCGTGACTCCCGTTCCCTCCTTTGGGGCCGTGTGGATAGCCCATAGAACGCCCAACAGCTCGTCCACCCAGCTTCCTCCCAAATGGTCGAGCCGAGCCCGAAGAATGCGAAGAATCTCCCGGTTGGCTACTTCGGCTTGACCATTGCTCTCGGGATACGCCACGGAAGTAAAATGTTGTTCGATGCCATAACTTTTGCACCATTCTTCGAGCTGCTTCCCGGCGAACTGTCGTCCGTTATCAGATATGAGCCGGCGAGGAATGCCGAATCGACAGATTATATGCTGCCAGATAAACTTTTTGACCATTTGCTCTGTGATCTTCGCCAGCGGCTCGGCCTCCACCCATTTGGAAAAGTAGTCGACCGCCACCAGTAGAAACTTCCGCTGACCGGTCTCCATAGGGAACGGACCCACGATATCCATTCCCCACTGATCGAACGGACAGGATACCGTAGACGCTTTCATCTCCTTTGCCGGTCGGTGGGAGAAGTTGTGGTACAGGAGAGTCACGTCGCGACGGTCCGAGCGGCGCCTTCTTGCAGTGTTGGCCAGAAGTACCCAACCAGCAGGATCTTCCTAGCCAGCGATCGTCCGCCCGGATGTCCTCTGCACGATCCTTGGTGCACTTCCTGGAGGATGTACGTCACGTCTTCTGAGCTCACACATTTCAAAAGTGGGCGGGAGAAAGCCTTCTTGTAGAGTTGGTCTCCAACGAGTGTGAACCGACCGGCTCTCCTCCTCAATAGCTGGGCTTCCTCCCGGTCGGACGGTGTCGCACCCGAGCGCAGAAACTCCATGATGGCTGTCCTCCAATCGCTCGGGAATGTGAGGCCCTCCATCCGGTCGATGTGCGCCACCAAGGATACTTGTTCGATTGGCTGCTGGATGATGACCGGTGATATTAAACTTGCAAGTTTGGCTAACTCATCTGCCGCCTGGTTCTCTGCTCGGGGTATCTTCTGGCTGATGACTTCTTTGAAGTGGGTCTTGAGCTTTTCAAAGGCCTCAGCGTAAAGCTTGAGCCGAGCATTGTTAATCTCAAAAGTGCCCGAGAGCTGCTGGGCGGCCAGCTGAGAGTCTGAATGGATTGTCACCCGACCGGCCCCTACATGCCGGGCGGCCTGCAAGCCGGCTATGAGCGCCTCATACTCCGCTTCATTATTGGTGGCTTTGTAGTCCAGCCGGACGGATATGTGCATCCTTTCTCCTTGGGGAGAGAGTAATAACACACCAATCCCGCTCCCGAGCCGGGTGGACGATCCATCCACAAATATTTTCCACATAACTTCGGGCTCGAGATTTTGCACTTCGGTAACAAAATCTACTAAGGACTGCGCCTTTATCGCCGAACGGGGTTAATACTGAATATCAAATTCACTCAACTCCGTTGTCCATTTGATGAGCCGCCCGGACGCTTCGGGATTCAGCAGCACTCTTTCCAATGGGTTATTTATCTGGACGATGATTGTATGTGCTAGGAAGTAAGGACGAAGTCTCCGAGCGGCGAGGACCAAAGCAAAAGCCAGCTTCTCGAGCCCCGTGTAGCGAGATTCAGCGTCTTTTAAAATATGGCTCAAGAAGTACACGGGTTCTTCTCCGCTCGTCCTCACTAATGCCGAGCCTACTGCCTGCTCGGTTGAAGATAAATAAATACAGAGCGGCTCACCCACAGTTGGTTTGGCTAGCACGGGCAAAGAGTTCAGGTATGTCTTCAGCTCTTCAAACGCTCGATCACATTCCTCGTCCCAATGGAACTTAGTAGCTTTGCGCAGGATCTTGAAAAAAGGGAGGCTCCGGTCGGCAGTCTTGAGATGAATCTTGACAACGCAGTTATCCGACCGGTCAAGCGCTATACTTCCCTCAGATTTCTTGGGGGCGGCATATCTTGCAACGCTTTTACCTTGCTGGGATTTGCCTCTATGCCCCGCTCGGTCACTATATGGCCCAAAAAACGCCCGCCTTTTGCTCCGAATAAACATTTCTGAGGGTTCAGCTTGACTCTATACTTCCTCAGCGTTGGAAGGTCTCCTCCATGTCCGCAAAAAGATCAGTCGCTCGGACGGACTTGATGAGAATATCATCCACGTACACTTCTAAATTTCGTCCGATCTGCTCCTTGAATACTTTGTTCATCAAGCGCTGGTAAGTTGCTCCTGCGTTCTTCAATCCGAACGACATTACATTGTAGCAGTAAGTGTCGTCGGCTGTGACGAAACTAACCTTCTCTTGATCCTCTCGGGCGAGCGGCACCTAATGGTAGCCCTGATAGACGTCTAGCATGCATATTAACTTGCACCCGACTGTGGAGTCCACCAGTTGATCAATTCGAGGCAAAGGGTAGAAATCTTTTGGACATGCTTTGTTGAGATCCCGGAAATCAATGCAAACCCTCCACTTGTTGCCTGGCTTGGAGACTAGCACCACATTCGCCAACCAGCTCGGAAACTGCACTTCACGTATGTGGCCGGCCTCCAGGAGCTTCTCGATCTCCGCTCGGATGATGGCGTTTTGTTCGGCGCTGAAGTCCCTCTTCCTTTGCTTCACCGGCCGAGCATTCGGTCGGACGTGAAGTTCATGCTGTGCTATACTTGGCAAAATTCCCGGCAGCTCATGCGTCGACCAAACGAAGACATCGCAATGTCTCTGGAGACATTTGATCACCTCCTTTTTCTGGCTTGCCTCCAGATCGGTCGCAATGAATGTGGTGGCCTCCGATTGGGTCGGGTGGATCTGCACCTCCTCTTTTTCTTCATAAACCAAAGAGGGTGGTTTTTCGGTTATGGCGTTTACCTCGATCCATGGCGTCTTCCGAGCGGAATTAGCTTCGGCTCGGACCATCTCGACGTAGCATCGCCGAGCCGCTAGCTGGTCTCCCCGCACTTCTCCAACTTTATCTTCGACCGGGAACTTAATCTTCTAGTAGAAAGTGGAAACGGCCACTCGGAACTCACTGAGCGCTGGTCGCCCCAAGATAACGTTGTATGCTGAGGGAGAGTCAACCACGACGAAGTTTGCCGTCCGCGTCCTTTTGAGCGGCTCTTCTCCCAGCGAAATAGCCAGTCGGGCCTGTCCGACCGGCAGAACTTCATTGCCCGTGAACCCGTAGAGGGGGGTTGTCATGGGCAGCAGCTCAGCTCGATCAATTTGCAGTTGGTCGAAAGCCTTCTTAAAGATAATGTTGACCGAGCTGCCTGTATCGACGAAAACGCGGTGAATAGTATAGTTAGCTAGTACCGCTTTGATGAGGGTGTCGTTATGTGGCACTTCGACTCCCTCTAGGTCCTTGGGCCCAAAATTGATTTCGGGCCCGCTGCCCGTTCTTGACTGCAGCCGACCGCATGGATCTGGAGCTGCCTGACACTTGCCTTCCTTGCTCTGTTGGAATCACCTCCGGTCGGTCAGCCTGCGATGATGCTGATTTCGCCTCGGGATGTGTTGCTTCTATTTTCTTCCTCCCGAGCGGACGGCCTAGGCCGCTCCTTAGACACCTGAGGATTGTCCTCGTGCCTCTGAGGATAATGCCGCTCGGGAGACTGTTGCTGTCGCCTGTCGGATATCTGCCGATCGGCTTCATGGTGTCGCTGTCTCCTGTCGGATGATGGTGATCGACGACGGCTACTCCGAGGAGCGGGGTGGGCGATCAGGGGAAGGCTTCGGCAATCTCGTGTGTTATGCGTGTCGGTCCGGTGGAACGAGCAAAACATGAGGGTCCATACCTTCTTTTTTTGTTTGGGCCGCTCAGCGGCTACCTCTTGGACGACGTGGGACCTCGCGTGGTGAGGGCGGACTGTTTCAGCCCTCGGTCCTCTGGGCGGCTCCTGGCGAGTGACAGCCTTCCGCTCGGCATGGGCTAGCCGTTCGGTTGAAACTTCTTTTCATCGGGCCGCCTGGGCTTCCTCCACATTAATGTACTCATTGGCCCGGTGTAACATATGATCGTAGTCTCGAGGCGGCTTCCGAATAAGCGAACGGAAGAAGTCACCGTCCACGAGGCCTTGCGTGAACGCATTCATCATCGTTTCTGAGGTGACCGTTGGAATATCCATGGCCACTCGGTTGAATCGTTGGATGTACGCTCTGAGCGGCTCCCTGGGCTCTTGCTTGATGGCGAATAGGCTGACACTGGTCTTCTGGTAGCGCCGACTGCTTGCAAAGTGATGGAGAAAAGCGACGCGAAACTCTTTAAAGCTGGTGATGGATCCGTCCGGCAGCCTCCGGAACCATCGTTGCGCCGATCCCGAGAGGGTGGTAAGAAACACCCGACATTTCACTCCATCCGTATATTGATGTAGGGTAGTTGTATTGTCGAACTTACCTAGATGATCGTCCGGGTCGGTGGTTCCGTTGTATTCACCGATTGCCGGGGGCACATAGTGCTTTGGCAGAGGGTCCCGCATGATGGCTTCTGAAAACTGCCGGTTGATCCGCTCGAGGGAGGTGTCCGTTCGGGGAGCCTTGCCTTTTCTGTTGTCTCGCATGGGCGCCTCGTCGGATGAAGATCCTCGATCACGGTTAACTGTTGCGACTTAAGGAGGCGTACGGAATAGGGCCCGATGAAATGGAACCGTGGCAGGCGGTGCTTCCGCTCGGCCTCCCGACGCGGACGTCGCTTGTTGCTCCATCCGCTCGGCTTGCACTTTTTGCTTCTATTGCTCCACGAGCTTAGCTGCTCTTGCCTCAATTAGAGCGTCGAGCTCCTCCTGGGAGAGCATCACGGTGTGCGGTCGTCCAGCTTCGTCCATCTCTTCCGCTCGGATGCAGGTGCGTTCCCACAGGCGACGCCAATTTGATCCCGTCCGAACGCTGAATCGATGGACGCTGGGCACGTGGCACTCTCCGAACTGATGACGTGGATCTCTGACCGGCCGTATGGAGCTCCGGCGACCCTGCAAAGAAGTCGGGTCGGGAAGGAGTTCCCGGCGACGACCCTCCGACGCTCAAGTCAGACAAGAGGAAACTATGAAGTGGCTTCCAATATCAGAGATCGCGTACCTCCGGCGAAATCTGGGGGCTCTTATATAGAGCTATGAAGAGACTCATGCACACATACCGAGGCGAGCACGTGTCCTCTTACCATACCTCAGTATGGGCTTGTCAGAAGAGCTTGCCTGACACCATACTGCTACAGTCCGAGCACCTCTCTGATGGGATAGCAGAACCTTCTGTCGCAAGGTTCTGCATATGACCTGGTCGTTGGACATGCTTGTTGTCAGAATATGTTCCCCGATGTCCCCTTGTCCTTGTCTTCTTTTACCCGCGCCGAGCGCCCACCTGCTCGGCAAGCACCTTATCGGTCCGAGCGGGTGGGATGCCCGGTCGCGTGCTCGGCTCGGCTGAGATTGTCCGTAGCATTGCTGTTTTATGCCGTGGCCAAGCGGGTAGCCCGCTCAGCCCTCACCCTGAGTGTCGGAGACCCGACTCCCCGCCGGGTTGTCCTTGATTCTGTACTGATCCGTTCGGCCGGTTGACCCGACCCTTATCCTGTCAGCTGAACCTCACACTGCCCTTGACTTTTGCCCTCCACGTGGCGTTGATTCCCTTCAAAGGGGATCTCCTGTCTGTACCGCCGGATCATAACTAAATGACACTCTATATTTAATATCCATAGGATTTAGTACACAAACATAAACATCAACAAATTGAATTATGAATATTAAACATCCTTTTCAATCAAATCCAAAACAATATCCTTTAATTTTCATTAGCTTGAGTATACAAACATTATCATTAACCATTTGAATTATGGATATTAAACAACCATTTCAGTCTACACAACACTGAGATAAATTATATTTAATATTCATGGATTTAGCACACAAACATAATTATAAAAAAAATTAAATTATGATGAAAAACTAATTCAATTCGATCCAAGATCAATCTTATTTAATGCCCATCAAATGTAGTACACAAACATGGCCATGGGCAAAGCAAATGCTCTACAACTTAAACTTCCTCATCTCTCATATTTAGGTGAATTTCAACTGATAAACCGGTGTCTTGTTCGGAAAAAAGAGACCAAAGAACTTCTCCAAATCCGCCGGACCTTTTTGATTCTCGTTGAACAATGCGAACAAGTAGGTCTCAATTGCAACCTCAGGCTTCTTTGGTGTCTCTTTCACGACATGGTTGATCAAATTCTGATTATAAATGTATGCATTGTCAACTGATGCTCCAAAGTCACCTGTGGACGGCCAACCACTCTCGGAGACCACCACATCCACACTTGCCCCTCCAACCTTCTCCAAAGCCGCATTGACCGCATCTAACATTGAATCAAATAGATTTTGGTATCCAAAAGGTCCATCTTGAACTATCATGCACCCTGATCGCATTGAACAAGGCATAGTCCAATGAAATATCATTGGAGTTATCCTTGTACGCGAAGTAAGGGTACATGTTCACAAGGAGTGGAGCCTCATTCACTGCGAGGAAATGCACAATGGAGTTGATGATCTCTTTTGTCGCGTCCGAGAAATCCCCAGCCGAAGGTGGATATGAAACCCCGAGCACGGTGGTGGCCACCGAAGTGGTAACTTTGATAGTGGTAATGTTGTTCGCGACGAGCGCACTCTGGACATTGGACATGGCAGGGAGGACGAATTGAGCCATATCACTCGGAATGATCTCATTGCCGACGTTGATGTAACGAAAGTTGGCATTGTTGATGTGGGGGACTATGTTGGTTCCGACCCAAGTTTGAGCCGCCGAAATATCAAGGGCCAATGGTTGCACGTCTTGATTGAGTGTCCCGACTATGAGACCTATGTTGGATCCAGCCAAGGCGGCAAGCACATCAGGATACGGTTCATAGATTCTCATGCGATCGATTTGATTGGACTCGAATAGAGCCACAACCTCTGGAGGTGGTGGCAAGTTATCGCCAAGCCTTCCATAACAAACTCCAATAGCAGTCACTCCTGCCCAAAATTCATATTAATAAATAATAATTAATTACATGAGCATTTTGAAAATATTTAAAAATATAGAGAAATATTAATAATAATAAAGATTTATAGAGTTTAACAAATAATTACTATCAAGGAGAAAGATTACTTGTTGGAACCATAAAAGCAGTCGAGACGATTAACACCACAATGACAATGGCAATGGAAGAATAATGAATGTTTGACGTAGCCATGGTTTCACTTTCGTAGTGGATAGAACGAAAAACTTGTCTTGTAGAAGTAATGTAAAACTTTAGTTATATAGAGATGGGACATAGTGGTAACTTTTAAGGTTATTTGGAAATGTGGGGGAAAAGAAATAAAATATTAATAATGATTCAATGTGTTTCCCTAGCAAGCAATATTGTTTTTTGTAATAAATAAGCTACTAATTAGTTTTATAATAAATATAAAATATTAAATTCGTGTAAATCCTATATATATATATATATATATATATATATATATATATATATATATATATATATATATATATATATATATACATGATTTTTGAGATACTGCGCGACACGTACAGTGCGAGACTGTGCGCGTCGCGTCGTATATCATGATTTTTTTGTTTTTTTTTTAAATTTTGATTAAAAAATATATTAATTTTGATTAAAAAATAATAAAATATATTTTTTAAGATTTTATTAGTAGGATTCAGGCATCCTAATTAGAATATAATTTTTCAGTTAATTTTTTTTTTTTAAGATTTTACCTCTGGGGTTTAGATTTTCCAATTGGATTATAATATTTAGTTAAAAAAATAAAAATGAATTAAATTTAAGTATTTATGAAGTATTGTAATATGTTAAGGGGATATCTTAAAGTATTAGCTGTTATATATAGAAATATTATTTTTTAATTCAAAATTTCTGTGTTGTGTTATTTTTTTTATAATTAATTTTTGAATTGAAAAAATAATTAAAATATTTTTTTAAAATTTTATTTATAGGGTTCAGATTTTGGGTTATAGTATGAAAGTTATTTTTTTTAATATTTTACCTCTAGGGTTGAGGCTTTGGGTTATAGTATCAAAGCTATTTAGGGTTCAAGTTTTGGGTTATAGTATTAAAGCTATTTTTTTTAGATTTTACCTCTAGGGTTCATGTTTTGGGTTATAGAAATTAAAGCTATTTAGGGTTCAGGCTTTGGGCTATAGTATCAAAGTTATTTTTTTTAAGATTTTACCTATAGGGTTCAGGCTTTGGGTTATAGTATCAAAGCTATTTTTTTTTTATATTTTACCTCTAGGGTTCAGGCTTCCCAATTAGGTTATAGTGTTTGCTTTTAAAAAAAATTAAAATAAAATTAATTTAAGTATTTATTGAGTATTGTAATATGTTGAGGGGATATATTAATGTATTAGAAATTTATATAAGAAAATGTTGAATTTTTTAAATTCAAAATATTAAAAAAATAATAACTAAAAAAAAGAAACTTGATATTGTGCGCGACGCGCACAGTCGCGTACGGTTTTGATATCCTACGCGCCCGCACAGTGCGCGACTGCACGCGCAGGATATCAATCGTTTTAGTTTTTTTTGTTTTTTTTAATTTTTTTAATTTTGAATTAAAAAAAATAATTAAAATAGTTTTTAAAAAATTTATTTCTAGATTCAAGCTTTGGGTTATAGTATCAAAGTTATTTTTTTTAGATTTTACCTCTAGGGTTTAAACTTTGGGTTATAGAAATTAAAGCTGGCTTTGGGTTATAGTATCAAAGTTAAATTTTTTTAGATTTTACCTCTAGGGTTCAGACTTTGGGTTATAGTATCAAAGTTATTTTTTTTTTTATATTTTACCTCTAGGGTTCAGGCTTCCCAATTAGGTTATATTATTTGATTTTAAAAAAAAAAATTTTAAAAAAATAATTTAAGTATTTATTGAATATTGTAGTATGTTGAGGGGATATATTAATGTATTAGAAATTTATATAAGAAAATGTTAAATTTTTTAAATTCAAAATATTAAAAAAATAATAATTAAAAAAAAAGAAACTTGATATTGTTCGACGTGCACAGTCACGTACTATATATATATATATATATATATATATATATATATATATATAAAAAAGAAAGCAAACCCCTAAATATATTACTTTTTTTTAAAGGTCTTAAAAACCTGCATTTATATTTATTTTTATCCTATGATATATTATTATCCATAATCTGGGTCGATGCTATTAAAAGAAAACAATGAAAGTTGAAATTATAGGTACTATTTTTTTGAGAATATTATTTATTTGTTTTATTAAATTATAATATTATTTTGAAAGTATTTAAATAAAAATTAAGATCATAGTTGAAGTTTTGATAGGTTAATGTAATTGTAAATTGACATGAATTGTGCTCATAAACATTTGTTTTTTTCAAAATGCCAAGCTCAATATGTCAAGCATTGCTTATTAATGTATTTTATATTTACTAAGAAACTTGAATAAATTCTGGTATTCGTGAACATTTTATTAGTGGCAACGATAAATATATCATTTTTAATATATATATATATATATATTTATTTATTTATTGAGTAATCATTAAGAAAGGATATTTTTAATAGTAAAATAATGAATAATCGTTAAGGACGAATGGATTGTAATGATATAATCAATCACACGAGGATTATATTTCTCATTGATAGATATTGATCTTGAGTGAACTATCAACGAATGAATCATCGATGATTTAACGTTGATATTGATCCTATCTAAAATCATAAAAGAAGACGTGCTAAGTAAGTGACTTTGAGGTTGATCCGAAGAAGACTTTGAACTGGCTAAAAAGGATTTTTGGTACCTCCTTCCTCTCTACGTACATCAAAGAGAGAACAAAGAAATTATTAGAGCGAGAATTAGAGAGGAGGTCTTTGACGCAGACATTCCGACGCTCAAGTCAGTACGGTGGTCGAGCGAAAAGTAGAGAAGATAAATAGTAGATGAGTGCGGTATGTAAAATATATTGCGTCACGTACCTGACCAAAGAAGATGACTTTTTTTTATACCATCTCTCATAACCTTCATAATAATGAGGTGGCGGAGAATGTTAAGTGTCAAAAGTTGTCGAGTAATGGAAAACGTACAACCTGAGAGATGTACAGTCATTCTCCGAGAAATCTTTCGTTACTTATATTTGAATTGCCTTTTATAACTTACGCCCTTAATGAGATGGTTAAGAGAATATGTTGTCATAATGTGTCGGATGATGGAAGGTGTATAGCCACTTCCGAGGAAAGTTCCATTGAATGCATATGTTTCAATAGAAGAATATTCTCTAACAAATAACTGTTACTCTCAAACGAGTTGTTGTGATTCTCTGACAATGTTGTCTCCTTGATCTTTAGCTGACCAACTATATATTATACTGGCATATCAATATATAATAAGTAGGGCACTAAGTCATATAAGGTCATCCGACTCTTGGGCCTCTTGGCTATGCCTTATATGACTTGGTGCTGGGAATATGATATTAAAGTAATCTCATAGGTCCGACTAGTTCTATGACTGAACGATCATATGCTAGGAGACTTGACTTTGAAGAATGGAGAGCCATATCCATGAAGATATGATTTGTACCTTGGACCAATTGTTTGTATGTCTTGAAGCTTGCCCTTGAAATGCTAACCAGGGATTTGAAAGTCTGGTCAGCTATATGTCCGAACGGGCTTGTAGTGAGAATTATCTTGTATAGTACCTTATATATGAGGTAGGGATGCCCCCTGTAAATCCGCCTAACATTATGACTGCCCATCAACTAAGAGACTCACTCTCAGAAGTCTGACCAATTCTTAGACTGGCCAATTGTATATTGAGAGCTGTAACAAAGAGCTGGATCCCATATACTTGACCGACTCTCGGGCCGTTCTGGTTTTACACTAAGATAGTTTTGTCAAATTAAATGTGCATTTAATGAATCATTTGTTTAGTGAAGCCAATCAAGTGCCATCATATCTTATCAAGTTATATTACCTTGCTGTTTCCTTTAGAGGGCAATGAATTTTGATAAACTAATATTTGAGATATTTTAAAGATTTGAGAGTTCTATGATTAGTTTGAACCATAATCTTATAAAAGGTAAGTTGTGATCTTGCAGTTGCAGACTAGCTATTGCGCATGTGAGTGAAAATGGTTAGTACACTAGACTGGAAATCCTTTTGAAGAGTATCTTCTGACAAAAGATGATATTTATTCAATAGATATTTTGTATGTCTTGGATTCCTTTGATTGGAGAAATTTCGTGTTTAATCAGGCAACTCCAGTGTTTGTTGTTTCTTAAGGGTTTGTGCTCAATTCCTTTGGCCTTTTCCTTCGCTCTTTATGGTTCAGTTTAAGTTTAATATTTGTGTGCAACAACAGTTATAACCGACTGCCAGTTAGCGGTTGATAATGTTCCCTGTATTGGCTTGTTCAGGTAATTTAAATCAAAACTAACAAAATAGATGGAAATTTTAAATTGAAATTGACAAGCTTTCAAATTAGATCAAACTGGTTTTATTTAAATTGATTGGCACTAAAAAGTTATAAAATAAGTGTTAGATTCTATATCTGTATGTATAATATATATACACATACAAATACACAATTAGCTTGTAACCAGAAAGATTGTCAATTAGCTTTTCATTTGATTGGCTTATAAGCGTCCTAAATTTAAAGCAAATCATAATTGATTTTTTTCTTCTAATTTTTAAATGAAAACACCTTTTTTATATATGTTTTTGTTTGGTTTTGTGTGGTTTTTATTATAATTATATTTTTGGGATTTTGGATGCTAGCTGGTAACGGAAAAAAAAAAATTGAAATTGTCACTTCGACGGTCCTTTAAGATGACTCTCTATTATCTTGAAGGTGATAAATTATGACGATGAGAAAAAATTGAAATAATATTATGTACGAGAATCGATAGAGATTTATTGACAGTAACATCTATGTTGGCTCTTATTTTAAATACTTACACCAAGTAGGTGTTTGCTATTTTCAAAGGTACTACTTGAATGAATAATTAATTAGATATTCGCTGCCCAGCCCTATTTAAATATCTATTTTGTATGATAAATCACTAGTCAAATTAATGGGCGCCATTAGTATTCAGTATATTATGCAAATTCAATTTTAATCTGAGTATTATTAATCATAATTGGATGTCTAAATTACACTTCAATAACATAGATATCTAGTTATTAGATTCGATTATCAATATTTTAGTACCATCAGCCTACATACTCAACTACTCTTACGAGCATCTAAAGATATAAATGCACTATTTAGTTATAGGACTATCCGTGGGCGACTGCATCTTTTGTTTAAGGTGCTATTTGAATTGACAAGTAATTAGATATTCATTATTTAAATCATTCATCTCAAGATTTTTTCAAGACGGGCTCGTGTAATTTCTCAATACAATTATCTTTTGCATGGAATTAGATGAACCATGATATATTTCACATATTAGAATTTGATCTTATGACTTATTACAATAATACCACATATAAATATCAATGGTACCAACTCTAGGGGACATCTACTTTGTATGATAGATGACTAGTCAAATTAATGGGAATTACGATTCGAAAATTAGCTTGTTTATTAAAGGCTAAAGGCAATTTGGAAAAAAAATCTAAGAAAAAAGGAAAACAAAAGGGCGATCCTATTAATTGCCCGTTAATCAATTCAAAATCCGATCTAGTTACCAACAATCCAACAAGTATTTGAGTGTCATTCGTCACTGAACTGATTCGATTCCCTTACCATTTCAACGATACAACTGTCACGCGTCAGTCTTTTCCTTCATTTCAGGTCACTGAACTGATTCGATTCCCTTCCCATTTCAAGGATACAACCAGAATTTGACTGTCACGCGTCAGTCTTTTCCTTTATTTCAGCAATCCTTCAAGTATTTAACTTCCACATTGGCCGTACGCCCTGCCCCACCACCTTCTGAAAGACGCCTTTACCTATATTTTTTCCAGGAAAGAGGTTACTTCCGTCATTCTATAATTATTTATTCTATAAATGCTTCACCTGACTAATCAACTATAATCACGACCGTTCAAACAATCCCGACCTTTCTCTTCTATGCTCCATCCGACCTTTTACATCAAAATTTTAATACAATACTAGTATGATCGTGCACACGCGTTACGTGTGTAATATAATAATTTATAAATTATTTGAGTCTTTGAAAATCCGAATTATTTAGATTTTCTAATGTCACCCTTATAAATCAAGAATTAATTATTTGTGTAGATTGGTCAGAGAATTCCAACAACAAACTAATGTAACGGACTTCCCTATGTAAAAAATTAATTTAATTTAATATTATACTTATCTTAGTAAAAAAACTAAGAAAAGTATATTTTTTAATATCGTTGGCCTAACATATTTATAGAAACTTCTTTGATCCAAGTGTTCTCAATTCTAAGATGTGGGACTAAAGAGAACTATATTTTTTTTATATAAAACAATTAGAGAAAATGATGAGAAAAATTCATAATAATACGTCGCAGCTGAGTCTCGAACTCTAGATCAATGATTGTTTCGCCTGTGGAATTACTAATAAACCTTGGAATTATTTTTAAAATGAATAGAAAAAAGGACAATAACGTAAATTCATTTTAGGCTTCACCAAAGTTAGTTAGTAAAGGGGGGAGATTTTTAATAAAATAGTAAGATGTAGATATATATATCTTAGTTAGTAGTCGATTTTTAAGAATTAATAATTTAAAATTTATCTCATCATATATCTATGAGATCGGTACTAGAAAATTATTAATATAACAGATCTATATTTTTTTAATACACTGTATATTCGTATCAAAATATATAAAATCATACCAATTTAATAATATCTAAAAAAAATTATATAATACCATATCAAAAATTTTAATATTAATATAAAATTTATATTAAAATTTTTTGATATCAAAATTTAATTATATATAATATGAAAATTTATATTATACCAAAAAATTCGATATAACGAATTTTCAATATACCTAAAACTCGGTATAGTATCTGATCCTGTATGAAAGTAGAAAAGTTGGTTGATTGGAAATGGTGGCTCTGATGTTGACCAAATGAATACTACTCGTTGTCCTAAGATGCCTCTGAAATGCTCCTGCGTCTCAAAAAGAGCGTTAGTTGCCAGGTCAGGGAAGGATTCTCGGCGTTGGTCCTCTGACGCTCAAATCAATGATCGAATAGAGTCGAGTAAAATGAATGAATAGTAAATAGTAGCTAGTGGTATCACATCTTGTGAGCGTACCTATGCCTTATAGATGGAGACCTCTTTTTATAGTATCATTGTTTATATACAAATCTCAAAGCGTTTCCTCAAAAGGGCAAACTATAAAATACTCTGACACCTTTCTCAAAATAGACTCGCAATTTATGTGCATGGCATGGAAAAAACTTCTAGTGCACAGCTTGCTTACAGAATATTCTATATCATTCGAGACATAAAATGCTTAAAAAAATAATATGAGACCGTTGGGTTGAAAGATTTACTATGTGTGAAGCTGATAATTTGACTGAGTCTCTCAAGTGCCCTGATCGACTGCCACTCAGAGGTAATGTCTAGTTGGGTTAGAGAACTATAGCCAGAGATCCGAAAAGACCCGGCCTTCGCTCAACCTCTTCATTGAGTCAGGAAGCTCGGAAAGACTGAGTATCTAACTAGTCTAACTGGATATATGGTCCGATTAGCTAGATCACTCTACCAAACTGATTAATTATGCTATTCTTAAACTAAGGATAAAACTCGTCTTAAATCCGACTGGACCCTTAATCCGATCAATTTGATCGGCTATCTTTCGTCCGAATGAACCAACTACACGGACTTCCAAGGTTAACCATTCTTTGACTGTGACTGCTATGTCAGCCGACCTCCTATACTTTGATCCTACTCGGGGATCCCACCCCAATCATCGTATTAGATATAAATTTTTATTATATCGATTTTTTATTCAATATTATATGATTTAAATTTAAATATACCATCCTATTTAAATTTAATTATACCATACTGAACCATTCCTAAACACACATTCTCCAATATTAATGCAATCATGTGAATAGAAATACACATGAACGACACACTACTCTGAGTTAACCTAGAGACGGATTGATGAAATGCTGAGAGCGAGTGAATCATCTTTTACCACATATTAACACTAATACACAAATCCCATCATAACTTAGATGGGATCAAAACTCGGAACAAAACTCAGAACTCCGAAGATTATTACTATTTTCTATCGTGATTCTTATTGTCTCGGAGAAAATTGAATCAAATATTCTATTTATATTATTATTTGATATTAATTTTTAGGTCCTAATATTCATAATATATACCCCGCCAAAACGTGGATTGAACTACATATATAATTTTCTCAAAGTTATTTGCCAGTCTATTATGAATCTGAGGACCTAAACATTTTCTCAAACTATGAATTGCTATTTTCATAATCTCAGGACCAAACCAAAGTTTTTCTCAAACTATCTTGCATCTTCAAATACCTAGAAGATTCCTTCCATAATCCAATCGACTTACAGATAAACAAACTAGCTGGAATTAAATTGGAATACGGTACGGATCATCCTCAACTACGTACTTCATTATTGCAGGAACCCTTTAATTAGTAAACTACTACATATGTTAATCGGCAAGATCTGCACCCCCATAGTTGATCGATCGAGCGTAGGTACGTACGTACGTACTATCCCACCAAGACATAGATGGCGTAAATGATTCCAGGTATGTAACCTAATATCGTCAACAACAGATCGATCCAAAACTCCACCTGCAATTTTAAGGAAGAAGAAATTAATTCGATGGAACAGAAAAGATTAATTAACATGTAAGAGCATTTTAATTGATGAATGAATATACTGACGCCGCAGCCGTAGCGTAGGAAGACTCCAACGGGCGGTAACAAGATGGCCAATACCACCTCCAGTAGCGTCTCAGAACCCATCGCGATATGGTGTGATATGATCTAGCGATCGACGATGCTGCTTGCTCTGTAACGCGCGGCTCGACTCAACAGCACGTACGCCGTCCTGTTTTAGGATAATGGAAGAGAGGATAGGACTTGTTCAAGGTTGATTACTGCTGGTGACAACGAGAAGGGGGTTTATCAGTTCTATTGCTCGTGAAGGGGGAGGAGAAGGCATGCGTGCCGCGTGCCGATCTGCAAGGCTACGTGCTCCCCCTCTGCAACTGCAAGGGAACAGCTGTTTCTAATATCCACGATCGAGGAGCTAAGAATAACTATTTTGTTCTTTTATGTTTTTTAGGTATTTTAAAATACTTGTATCTTTTATTGTTATTCACATCAAAAGCTTATAATATTTTAAGGTAAATCGAATTTGTCATATCCCAATTTTAAAATTATCAAATTCCATATCTCAGACGTATTTTAGTACTCCTTTTAAATCGATTGATTATTACTATATAATAATCAATTAAGAATAATTCTATAACTTTGTAACATTCTATTAATCAATTATTATATTATTACAATATATTACTATAGTATAATATTTATTATGGTTATAATATTTTATCCTTTTAAATTCATGATCTTTTTGTTGATTCCGGTAAATTCCGAAGTATGCAAACTGATCGTCGAGGCTAGTGTTCGACACTATCTCCGTAAACGATATTGCTTCGCTACGGTGCTTAACGGATTGTTGCAATTCGTTCCCAAGATACAACGACGACAATCGTCTCGGAATCGTAGCACTCCGACTTCCGAGACCAGCGAACCTTCTCGTAGGCTTCTTGGACTCTTGAATGCACAAGATGAGTGAGTGAATACTTGAGGAAGAGAAGATTAAGTTGAGTGATTTGATTCCAATCTGGAGGGTTCTATTTATACAGAAGGAAGAGGCTTTAGGGAGGGGTGTGACCTTTGGGTGGATTAATCTGGGCCGTCCGGACTGAAGAGTTATAACCCTTCACATAGCCCCTTTAATCTCATCCATCAGATCTAAGAGTTGTGACCCTCAGATCTATCAGCCATCGGATCTGGATCCATTGATCCGATGCTTCAGATCATGTCTCATCCCAAGCCGTCAGATCGTGACTCATTGTGATCCAACGCTCTAGATCGCATCACAAGCGATCCACCATACTTCTTTAATCAACGTTGATCAATGGCTGCCATCCGTTCGCCCAACCAACTGTCCAGTCATCTCCCTTTGCCCACGAGGATGCCACATAGGCACTGCCATGTCAGGTACTAGCCTGACATCCGTTCGCCCAACCAACTGTCCAGTCATCTCCCTTTGCCCACGAGGATGCCACATAGGCACTGCCATGTCAGGTACTAGCCTGACACGTCACCCGAGTGCCATGTAGGCACTGGAATGTCACCTGGAGCATAAATTTAAGCTCCTCGCGACGGTGCGAGGGTGCAAAGTGCGCCTACAAAGCGCCCAAAGCGCCCATTGCGCATGTGCGCACGTGGCGGGTGGCGGGCTCACAGGTGCGAGCACCTGCTCGCCCCTGAGCAGAGAGTACCTGGTACTTTTCTGAGTTAACTCCAATAACTCAACATCATTAATAAGTAAGGAATGCACATCGGAAATTTCCGATGTGGGACTATTCTCCCTTGCATTTCCTTAATGAATAACCAACGTTATTTTGGGCCGACTTTGAACATTAATTTCTCATTCACCCTTAATCGGTTTTGAGCAAATTAATAGTCTAAATCTATCTACGCGAAACGTAGATTTCAATTTTGAAGTCAATTACGACTTTCAACAATTGATGGCTTCCGATTTTTCCTCCTCAAAATCGTATTGGTCCATTTAGGCCCCAATATCCAACACTTTCCAATGTGAGATTTTGATTGAATACAAATCGCTGCAACGAATATTCATGATGAGTCAAAGAGTGTCTTGTTTGTTAAAAAAAAATAGTTTTATAAAGACAAAGGTATGGTGAAAGAAAGTATTCTATATCATTAAAAAGCATCTAAGAAGATGTTAAAATATTATAGATGTGACAAACTCGATCATATTAGAAGGAATTGTCGAGTTAAACTGAAGTGAGAAAATGGTGCAAATCTGACCTAGAAGTCAAAACAGCCAAGGGAAGATTATTGGAAGAATTTCTCTTACATGTTAAATGAAACGTGAAGTATTTTCAATCTGGTATACTCATGTGTCTGATTCTCAAAGGACTCAATTGGATGCTAAGGTAATTAAATGTATTTTCGTCATAACCGACGAATAAAGAAAGGGCTGGTAGTTCCTACGACTAATAAACATATTATATCTCGCGATGTTATCTTTGATGATATCTTTTCTCATAATTCTAAAGATGCCTATAAGGAAATAATACGGTAACTTTGCCATTGTCCCATTTCTCAAAAGATTTGTCGACAGAAAATCAAGGAGAAAGGGAGAGCTTGTGTTCTACCTAAAATGATGGTTCTTAGGAGGAGACAATCAGCTAACGCTTGAGACTAAATGTTGTGCGGTCGTCTCATTATCGAGATGATAATTTTGTCACAAAATTTTCTTGCTTCTTTGTGAATCTTATTGATGATGAAGAACCTTCTTCTTATGATGAAGCTAAAAGAGTGAAAGAATGTGAAACTACTATGAAGGAAGAAATGGATGCCCTATAGAAAAATCAGACGTGGGACTTGGTTCTGAAACCTTCTAAAGTGCAATCGATTTTGTATAAATGAGTCTTTCGAATAAAAAGGAAGGATGACTGGAGCATAGATCAATTCAAAGCAAGGCTAGTAGCTCAAGATTTCTCTCAAAACTAAGGGGAAGATTATGAAGAAACATTTATCCCTGGGGCAAATGTACCATTCTAGAATTTGTGGCTAGGCTTGGTTGGAAATTGTGGTAGTTGGACGTTAAAAATACTTTCTTATATGGAGAGTTTGATAGACATATTTATATGGAGTAATTGCTTGGATTTGTTTCCAAGTATCATCCAAATTTTGTGTGTAAATTAAACAAGGTCCACTACAAATTAAAGCAAACTCCACGTGCGTGGTACAGAAAAATTACAAAATATTTAAGATTATGCAATTACCTAGCTTCTGAAGCGAATTCGAGTCTCTTTATCAATAAACATCAAGGACTTATGGTGGTCATTCTGTTGTATGTGGACGATATAATTCTAACGGACAACAATTATGCAAAAGGCACTCTCCTTCATGAAGAACTTTTGGTGCATGTTGATATGAAAAAACTAGGGGAGCTCTGTAATTTTCTTGGGCTACAAATTAAAAATTTGGATAAGGAAATTTTTATGTTTCGATTCATCTATGCCAAACGGCTCATCAAGAAGTTTAGTTTGATTGATGCGTAGAAGCGGTCAACACCACTTGATGTGGGTGCAAGACTTGGTCATGATGAAGGATGTGTTTGTTCGACCCTCGTCCCTTTCATGCACTTATGGGAAGTCTTATTTATTTGACAATAACAAGGCCAGATATTGCTTTATTCATTGGTGTGGTCAGCCGATATATGCAAGAGTTAAGGAAGCCACACTTTGAAGAGGCAAAGAAGATCTAAAGTATGTTAATTCTACTCTTAACATAGGCATATTTTATGAAAGGGTGTAGAGTTTTCCTTGCAAGGATTTGCATATGTTGATTTTGGTGGAGACTTGGATGATCGGAGATCAACTTCTGATTTTATATTTCTACATAGAGTTACAAGTGTATTGTGGTGTAGCAAAAAGCAAGGGTCAATATCTCTATCCATGACTAAAGGGGAGCATAAAGCCTCTGCTCATGCCGCTCAAGAGTGTATGTGGCTTCGTAGACTCTTTGAGAATCTGTACATGCCCATTGATCAACCCATTCCTATCAGATAATCTAAGTGCAATCAAGCTTACATCTAATCCTGGCTTCCATGCGAGGAAGAAACATATCGAACTTGAGCATCATTTCATTCGTGAGAAAGTGCTAGACAGGATTATTGATATGGTCGTTGATTCTGTCCAAAATCAGTGAAGGTGATGAGCTATGGACGTGCCTTTGGTGTTGACTTGATGAAGACTCCGTGCTATCTTGCAACACAAAGAGCGTTAGTGCTACGCTAGGAAAGGTGTCTCCGGCGTTGACTCTCTGACACTTAAGTCAGTAATTTATTTGGGAGAAGAAAATAGTGGAAGTAGACTATAGCTAAGAGCGTGTGTAAATATGAAGTATCACCTGCCTCCACTTGTAGATGGAGACCCCTTTTATAGTGTCACTGTTATATTGTGCACACATTTCAAAGCATTAGCACATTTTTCAAAGCTTTCCTAAGAAAGGGCAGGCCATAAAGTGCTTTTGATACCTTTCATTAAACGATTGTGCAATTCTCTATGATTTGACAGGCTGAAAGCTTCTAAAGTACGATTTGCTCATGGGATATTATTTGTCCTTTACAACACAAACTTCCAAAAGAGTACGATATAATAGGTATGTGGGTCCCAATATAGGCCGACGGGCCACTACTCAACCAAGAGATCGCCAGCTCATCCTTACAAAATGCTGGAAACAACTTATTCTTCACTCGGCTCTTCATCTTGCCGAGGAGGCATAATATGTCTGATCGGATAGGGAGGTAGGTTGGGTAAATTAGTACTTAGTTTCAAACCTTATCTACAAGTTGTGAAGGACAATTGCTTGGATGGCCCAATCAGCCCTTCACATTCGACCGGCGTAGCGAGGCCCGCTCGGTCAATCTTGCCTGGTCAACAGTTCCAAGTCTATTTGACCACATGACTTTGACCTCTATCTCAGTTGAATTTTTCTACTTTGACCTACTTTTTGGAGGTCCCGTCTTTATCATCAGATTACAAGCCTCCCCCAAATCTAGCCAAAGGAGGCTACAAGTCCGACTGACTGGACACTTAGTATTTGATCCTGTTTGAAAATTGGAGGGTGGAAAGATGGGGATGAGGCTACTAAGTGACTGACTATAGAACGTGCTCCGCTTTGTAAAATAAGTAACGTCAGTGCCGAGTCAGGGAAGGGGTTCCCGGCATTAGCCCTCCCATGCTTAAGTTAGTCACCGGAAGTGTAGAAGGAAGCGGAGCAACAATAACGCAAGCGCAAATAGTAATGACGCGTACCTCCGCCGGTGATGGACCCCCTTTATATAGAGCCCTGGTGGGCGACATGCACATTCCTTGAGGCTTGAGCACGTTCTCCAATATGTCATATGAAGGGACCTGTCAGGAAAGTACCTTTAACAACATACCTTAACATGACATGCATATCCTTGACAAGAAAGTAGAAGCTTCCACTGTACGACCCGTCTGTCGACCATGTCTTGTGTTAGCAACACTATCTACGAGAAGGATATTGAGAGATATGAAAATGATCCTGCTGCTTGGTCCAGTGGGGTAACTGTTGGTGCAAGAAGCACCAGATGATCGAACCTGAGTTTTGATTATGTCAAAGGGTCTAAAGTTAAGTTGTCTTGTGATCTAAGAAAGTTGATTGAGTTTGCAGGAAAGTCTTAAGTAGTCTTAGACAAAAGTTCTATTGGATTCTAGGCATGTGAAAAACCCTAGGGGATGATGACCCTAGGTCCTAGGGGACGGTAACCCTAGGTGATGGAAAGTCTTAGCTACGGTTAGGCAGGTGGAAAATCCTAGGGGGTGGTAGCCCTAGGTTCTAGAAGGTGGTAACCATAGGCGCGCCATGCTTATTTAAAGGCATTCTAAATAATGCTATGTGATATGAGATCTGTGCATTGGGCACTGGTGGCAAGCTGGTCGGCAAAATGGATCCTTGCTGGAAAGCGCCCATCGGCTGGTGGTTCGGTTGATGCCCAATGGGACCCTCCACTTGGGCCCCATATTCAACTTGTTGGTCGGTCGTAAATATAGCCGAGTCTTTCAACATTCAGCACTCTGCTACTACTTGCTGTTCTTATTGCACCATCTTTGCAGCTCGAGCGTTTATCAATATCTCCAACTCTTCTGGGGTTAATGTTATTATGGTGAGCTATCCAGCGTCCTCCATCTCCACATCTCGGATAAAGGTGAGATTCTCACAAACAATGTCAATTAATATGATCATGTCCGAAATCGGTGAAGGTGGTGAGCTAAGGGATGTGACTCTACTGTTGACTATTTGAAGACTCCACGCTATCCTATAACACAAGAAATGTTAGTGCCGGGACAAGGAAGGGGTCCCCAGTATTGGTCATCCAACGCTCAAGTCAATGATCTATTTGGGAGAAGAAAATAGTGGAAGTAGACTGTAGCTAAGAGCTTGTTTAAATATGAAGCATCGCCTACCTTTGCCTGTAGATATAGACCCCTTTTATAGTGTCACTATTGCGTTGTGCACACATCTCAAAACATTAACAAGTTTTTTTGAAGCTTTCCTAAGAAAGGATAGATAAAGTACTTTTGACACCTTTCCTTAAACAAGCGCAAATCTCTGTGATTTGATAGGTTGAAAGTTTCTAAAGCGCGATTTATCGGTGGGATATTCTCTATCTTTACAGCACAAACTTTCAAAAGAGTACGATATGACAGATATGTGGGTCTCGCTATAGGTCGATCGATCGTCACTTGACCGGCAGATGTCCAGCTAGGTCTTACAGAATTAATGCTGCAATAACTCATTCTTCACTCGGCTCTTCATTTTGCCAAGGAGACGCAATATGTCCAATCAACCCCTAGGTTTGATCAGATAGGGTGGTGGGCCGGATAAATTAGTACTTAGCTTCAAACCTCATCTACAAGTTGCAAAGGACAGTCGCTCGGGTGGTCTGATCCCCCCTTCACATCTAACCGGTGCTACGAGGCCCGCTCGACCAACCTTACTTGGTTAGCAGTTCCAGGTCCGTCCGACCACATGACTTTAACTGTTTGACTTTTATCTTTACAAGTTAGCTGGTCTTTCTTAAGTTGACCAACTTTCTTGGGGTTCATTTTTATTAACGGATCAATCGCAGTTAAAAGTGAAAATAATATCGTTGATATTTTTATAAAATCACTCCCAAAGGGTATATTCGAAGATATGTGATCAAAGCTCAGATTAATTCTGTCAATGTCATGGGAGAGTGTTAAATTATAAAATGATATTTATAGAAGATTAAATTAATTTTAGTCTATTGCTTGTTTTCGAGAAATGTCCCTGAGTTCGTACGTTTTAGATGGTTTTAATGTATTATTGTTTTTCAAGACAATTTACTTCTAATTGATAGATATGAGTCTTGTACCTCTGTAATGGTTGTCAAAATTATCTGATTTTTTTACATTTTCTATAATTCCTTAAAATTTCTTATCAATAGAGTTTCCTTCACAGTTTGCCATTACGATTTTCTTGGAGTATCGGGAGTTTCCTCTATTCTGATTTTCTTTACCCCTGCTGGTGGAGTTGGCGGCCAACGGGAATGAGCCGTATTCTGATAGCCTACCTACGCTTGCTGGCTCGCTCGTTTACATGGTTTTCGCTCTGCTCATTAACTATTTTCTGATTCATGGTTAGAACTCGTGGCTTTGCTGTTTCCTACTGTTATACCTTTCCACTTGATGTCGTCTTTTGACTTTGGAATCTACACAGGTCATCTTGATCGTAAACAATTCTGTTTTAGCAAGGAATGTTATCATTGATTTATAGTTATATATCGTAAGTATTCCTTAATTCTGCGCTTGTAATTGGATTCATGATGAAATAGAGAAGGGAAATATCTTTAATTGTTTCGTTATTTTGAATGATTAGATTTGAACTTGTTTCAGTGTTTGCATCGCTAAAATTGTGATTGGAATTGGATTTCCATTTTTATTTTAAATTTTGCTTTTAAATCAATAGAACTAAAAATTTACCATGCCACTGTCACTTCTGTTACACGCTCATGGTTAGGAGTAAAATGGCAGTAGTTCAGGAGCATCTATGAGAAAGTAGTAAAAATCTTTTGCTTATCATTTTTCAAATATAAAACTGGTGCGTATTTTCAGAGGGTGCAGATTTTTTGTAGTTTGTTTTTTTACAAAAAATAAAAATCAGAATAAAGTGTATCCGTCTTCTTGACCATAGAGGATATGAGTCATAGAAGTATATAGGTTATTGCTTTTCATGCAAAAGTTACGTATATTCTACTCTTTTTGTTTTTTCTTTTCTTTTAGTGTTTTGCTTACGCTGTCCAAATTTAAAATCAAAATAGACAAAGTCACGTGAAAGTGTTCCTAAGACTAAAATTCAACTCTAGCGGCCCCATATCTCTGCTAAATCGTTTTCTCACACGATAGATACACACATTATTATCTCGAGTCCACAGAAATGATAATAATGGACTGTGATGAATGAGATGAGATTCCATCGACACCAGTCATTAAAAGCATTACTTGATTCTTTAGCTTATCTATTTTAATTGTTTCAAAGTCGAGTTCCATGGCGATCTTTAGCAGCAAGCTCGTCCTTTCATCCATTGTCCTGATCTGTTTTCTTTTTCCGGCGCCGGCAGTATCCACCGGCATCGACCACTGTGAAGGCACTCTGTACCCGGAGCTCTGCGTATCCACCCTCTCCGCCATCCCGGACATCCACGCCAAGTCCCTCCCCGACGTCATCTGCGCCACCATCAAAGCCTCCAAGACCGCCGTCAATGCCGCTAACAAGAACTGCTCCATCTACCTCCGCCACCACAGCTACACCCTCGATGGCCGCCAGCGCTACGCCATCACCGACTGCCTCGACCTCTTCTCGCAGACCCTCAACCAGCTGTCCGCCGCCTGGTCCCACCTCTCCCGTGGCAACGCCTCCTCCCGCGTCGAAGACGTCCGCACCGTGCTCTCCGCCGCCATCACCAACCAGTACACCTGCCTTGACGGCTTCGCCTACGTCGGCCACGATGGCGGCTACCGCCAAGTCATCGAGGGCCGGCTCTACCACGTGTCTCACATGATCAGCAACTCCCTGGCCATGGTGAGGAAGATACCGCGGAAGGTGCCTCGCCGTCGGGAGGCCCTGGATGGGTACGGCTCGGTGGACGCCGCCAGAGGGTTCCCGGAGTGGGTGTCGAAGAAGGATCGGAGGCTGCTGCAAGCGGCGACGAATGAGACGAGTGTGGACCTGGTCGTGGCGAAGGACGGGAGCGGGAACTTCACGACGGTAAGCGAGGCAGTGGCGGCGGCGCCAAACAACAGTAAGCAGAGGTTCGTGATCTACGTGAAGGCGGGGACGTATCTGGAGAACGTGGAGGTGCCGATGAGCAAGAAGAACTTGATGTTGATGGGCGATGAGATCAGAAAGACGGTGATCAAAGCAAGCAGGAACGTGGTGGATGGATGGACCACCTTCCGATCGGCCACTGTCGGTCAGTAAACTTTAAAATTGAATTCGATCTGTTCTCCTCCTCTGCATTTCCTTAGCTTGCGCCATAAATAGACAAATTCTTGCTCATGCTTAACCGCGTCCTCTGTAAAGCTTCCAACGTTACGAGAACGACTCCAAGCGCTGCAGTCCAATATTCTTTCGCCCGCAAGCAGCACTTCTGTGTCATCTCCTTTGGCGCCAAATTATAAATTTTGTCACAGATCGGACGAAAGGGACTGATCAATTATTGGAAAAAATAATATATATTATATATTATACTTGATGCGGTGACAAGGGTCACCAAGTGCGGGTCAAGATAGAAGTAATCATCGTGCGGGTCAAGGATAGAAGTAATATATGATGTGGAGGTTAAGATCAATATAGAGGTCTAAGTCAAGATGGTTAACAATAGAAAATTAATGGACTCATCAAAGATGGGCCGAGTGGAGATCTATTGCAATGGCCAATAGGGCATAAGGTGTTCGGTCGGCAAGGGGCATATTTGAGCAGAATGCCCGAACAACCAAGAACACTACGGTAAGAACATCAGATGTTCATATATCACAAAGCGAAGGAACATTAAGACGATCGGAGTGCTTGTCCAGTCGGATAAAAACAATCAACTGAGCCAAGGGATTATGAAGAAAATCGACAGGGTGGAGATCCCGACCACGTGGCTCCCTCACTCGGCTAAACAATGGGACCCCTCTCATATCTTCTAATATCATTTTGGGAGATAATGTCGTTGACAATGAGACATGATTAATAGGCGGATCGTATAATGGAAGCTTCTATTGTCTTGTCAGGATTTGCATGCCCTGTTAAGATATGATGCCAAAGCCACTTTTCTAACATGTCCTTTCATAGGACAATTTGGAAAACATGCACACGCCTTGAGGTGCGTGCACGTCGCCTGCTGGAGTGCTATATAAAGGGGGGTCCATGCACCAGTGGAGGTACGTATTATTCACTATTTACACCTGTGATTAATGTTACTCCACTTCCTTCCATTTTTCTGGTGACTACTTAAGCGCCAGAGGGCTAACGCCAGGGATCCCTTCCCTGGCTTGACATTGACGTTTCTTGTATTGCAGAGTGGAGCAAGGTCTACAAGTAGTCAATCCAGAAGTCACATCCCCAGCTAGCTTTCTTCATGATTTTCGGACAAGATCATATTGGCGTCGTTTGCTAGAATGTAGCCTGTATCGAAACGCGAAGATGGAGGGCATTGGACGACTCATGACAGTTACATTAACAAAGGAGGAATTAGATATATTGATATAAGCCCGAGCAACAAAAATGGTAGAGCAGCAACAATAGTAGGCGCTAGTTGAGCGCTAAGTACATGAGTCTGCGGCATCAGCAGCGGGGCAGTAAGACGGATATAAAGATCGAGCGGAACATGTATCCGTTCGGAGCTAGAAAAAGAAGCCGACCGACACATATGGGGGCACACCTAATGCGTCGATCCCCTTTCATCGCGCGTTGTTCTAGATTCCATCAGAGGAACAGTGCTAAGCTGACAAAGAACCGGGATCCTCTTCGGACGATGCACCCGTTAGGGATGCACTGAAAGGGAAAGCACCAAGAAATGATGATTCGCTTGAGTGGATCAACCGACAGTTCTCTCAGGGGATCCCTGGATGACCCCCTGCCTTGACATTACACCCTACTAACAATTGGGGAATACAATGGAATGACCGATCCGGGTGACCACCTGGCCAAGTTCGATAATGCGGCCACACTACATCAGTGTTGGAGTGTATACTGAAAGCCTAAGCTTTGTAAACATTCATTATGAATAAAGAATCACATTTGGTCTAATTATCTACATTTGTTTGTAGTTGTTCATTTAATTTATATTGTAGATAACATAGTATGTGGTGTCACATACAGAAGATGATGTTATCAGTACCTTATAAATTATAAACAGTAGCTCACGACCAGAATGGAAAGGAACAAACCATTAGAAGGTCGTAGTGTAATTAGGTATTAGTTTATCTTGACTATATAGTTACACTAGTATACTCAGAGTGTATTGAGTAGGACCATTTGAGGTCGTTCCTTTTATACTGACTTTATAAAGGAACAAAGACCTCAGTTATTATGGAAGTGTGTGCTCTTAATCCTAATATAATAACAAGCACATATGTTTGATATTTATTTCTTTAATTTATCAATGGGTGAGATTTAGTTCGATGAATCAATAAACTCGATAAATTGGGAAATGGTATCACTCATAGTGTGTGTTGTTGATTATAGAAGGAAACTGTGTCCTAGTGATACTAGGTTGATAATGTCCTCAAGAGGAGCTCATAAAGATTGTCATGTTAAACCCTGCAGGTGGACTTAGTCCGACATGATAATAAGGTTGAGTGGTACTACTCTTGGATTTAGATATTAATTAAATGAGTTGTCAGTAACTCACTTAATTAGTGGACATTCGATATCTTAAACACAGGGAGACTAACACACTCATAATAAGAAGGAGCCCAAAAATATAATTTGGGATTGGTGCGGTAGTTCAATGATAGTTCTCTAGTGGAATGAATTATCATTGATAAAATTAAGTTGTGTGTTCGGGGCGAACACGGGATGCTTAATTTTATCGGGAGACCAAAACCAATTCCTCCTCTCGGTCCCTATCGTAGCCTCTTATTTATAGAGTACTATACCCACATATACCCACCTTCTATACCCATCTAAAGGGGGCCGGCCAAGCTAGCTTGGGAACCAAGCTAGGGCCGGCCTAGGTAAGGTGGCCGGCCCTAGCTTGAACCCAAGCTAGTAGGGCCGGCCATAATTAATTAAAAAGAAAATTTAATTTTAATGTTTATTATTATGTGGAAGATTTAATTTAAAAGAGAATTAAAATTAAAATATCTCTTTTGTAAAAGATTTACAAAAGATTAAAGAAAGAGATTAGATCTCTTTCCTTATTTGTAGATTGGAGAGATGTTTTATTTTCTCTTTAAAATTATTCACATGTTAATAAAATTAAAATTATAGATATTTCCTTTTATTAACCATGAAGAGATTTTAAAGAGAAATTTTATTTTTTAAAATTTCCGGAAACAAATAAGGAAAGTTTTAATTGTTGATTGAAACTTGTCCAATTTGCTTCCTATTGATTTGGCCGGCCATCATTGTTTAATTGGGGAAATATTATTTTATTTTCTCAATTAAATCATGTCAAGGAAATTAAGGAAAATTTATTGTAATTAAATTTCCTAATTTACCTAGGCCAAGGAATATAAAAGAAGGGGTGAGGGTGCCTTCACAAGATACAACATCTATTATTCCTCTCCCTCTTTTGTTCCTTGGTGTGGCCGGCCATCATCTCCTTCTCTTCCTCTTGTGGTGGCCGAACCTCTCCCTCTCCCTTGGAGTTCTTGTGGTGGCCGGATACTACTCGGAGAAGAAGAAGAAGAAGGAGAGAAAGCTAGCATCTCTTGGAGCTTGGTTAGTATTTTGGTTTTTCTCCTTGGTAAAGCTTTTCTTTTGTGGCCGAACCTTGCTTGGAGGAGAAGAAGGTGGTTGGTGGTTTCTCATCTTGGAAGATCGTTGCCCACACAACGTCCGAGGTTAGAAGAGGAATACGGTAGAAGATCAAGAGGTTTTTCTACAAGGTATAACTAGTAATTTCTATTTCCGCATCATGCTAGTTATTTATGGAAATAATACCAAATACAAGAGGCTTACGTTCTAGTATTTCGAATATGTTTTTTCGAAGTTGTGTTCTTTTGTTTCTTTCTTTTCCTTGTGATTTGATTATTCTCTTTGGTTAACCTAAAGTTATTTTAGGAAATTAAATATTAGCTTTCTATTAAAGGTTTTGTCTAGTCGGTGGTGGTTGCTCCCATATCCAAGAAGGCCACGTGCCTCGCCACGTCAGTACTGGGAACCTTTTATGGAAATTAATATTTAATGGAATTAATAACTTAAGGAGACTTGGGTCGAACGTGTTAAGTTCCGCAGGAGATCCAAGTCAAAACCTAAAAGAACAAATAGATTAAGTTTTGGATCAAACGTGTTAAGTTCCGCAGGCGATCCAAAATTTAATTTAAAAGAACACATGGTAGCTAGGAAAAGGTTCAGACCTTTGTACAAAATTTTTGTACAGTGGAACCTATAGGTTTTCCGTGTAGCAACCAACAATCAGTACACCGAACGGAGTGAAGTGTCAGGTCTTCCTCACCACCCTTTCCAGATCAGCGCATCGCTGGATTAGACGATTGTCAGTCAGATCAATCCATAGCTTCAAAGACTTCCAAGCGGCATTCTTGCACTACTTCACCAGCAGTCGTCACTACTAGAAGACAAGTGTTAACATGTTTGCATTGAAGCAAGGGCCCAAGGAGGCATTAAGGGCCTATATTAAGCTGTTCAACTAGGTGGCAATAGACATTCCATCGGTCTCCTTAGAGATATTGGTAAATGCCTTCGCCCAAGAACTTACCGAAGGGGAATTCTTCCGCTCCCTCATTCAAAGGCCGCCAAAAGACTTCGACCACCTACTTAGGTGGGCCATTGAATACATAAATATGGAGGAAGCCCAGGCAGCGCGAAGGAAGTACTTGTCGAGCATACTACTCTCATGGAACAACGGTCAACTACTAATCATCAACCACTAAAGGGCCCCCGATCGGGAGTAGCATAGTCGCATCCGAAGCTAAGAACATATGTCATGCAGCATGTAGCAGCAGGTCGCTCGAAAACTGTGAAAGGCAAGTCATGGACGACGCACAATACACGCGACTACTACGACCTGCCATCGATTTCCCGTCGATCGGCTCCTATAGGATACCGTCGTCGCTCACTGAGTCTCGAGCGATGACATCAATGTCAGTCAGACGGGCGAAGTGAAGAAGACAGACTGGCGGACGAACAACGCCATCGTTAGCCTCAAAGAAGAAATAACGCAAGTCTCGTCCGAGCTTCTGTTAAGAAAACTAGGCCCTCGGCTCAGGAAGAGGAGAACCAAAATAACACCGCTCGGGGTGAAATTGAAATGATCGCCGGTGGGCCGACCAGCGGTGATTCCAATCAAGCGAGAAAGTTGCACCCTCAGCGACTAGAAATACATGTTGTTGGATGTAGTAAGGAGAAGGCTGAGGGACCTGAGCTCAGTTTTAGCCCCCGAGACCTAGAGGGAGTGGAGATCCCTCACAACGATGCCTTTGATCATCCAGACGATAATAGCTAACTATACCATTCACCAACCTTTTGTTGATATAGGTAGCTCGGTAATTATAATCTTTAAGAAGGCGTTCTACCAACTGCAAATCGACCGGAGTGAACTGTAGCCCATGATGACTTCGCTCTACGGGTTCACATGCAATGAAGTATTGCCGATCGACTAGAATTGGTTGGTCATATCGCTAGGAGAAGAACCTCTTAAGAGGACCAGGACAACAAATTTCATTGTGGTGGATGTGTCATCTGTCTACAATGTCATATTAGGTTGACTGGCCCTAAATGAGTTCTGAGCGGTGATATCCACCTTTTGCCAGAAGATCAAGTTTTTAGTAGACAACGAGGTGGGTGAGGTTAAAGGCAACCAATTGCCCGCTCGGAGGTGCTACGTCGAGATGGTCAAATCCAAAGCAAGGGTTGCGCGGAAGAGCCTGCGTCTAGAAATGAAGGCCATCATGGAAGAACCTCCCGTGCTGGTCTATAAGGAAAAGGAGGTTCAGATCCATCCCAGCCGATCAGAAGCCACTACATTTGTCGCTATCGACCTGACATATGAGAAGAAGGTAGAGCTAGTTGCCTGCCTTAGGCGAAACCATGATATGTTCGCCTGGTCAACACACAAGCTCCCGGGCATCTCGCCAAGTATAGCTCAGCACGAGCTTCATGTTCGACCAGACACTCAACCAGTGAAATATAGAAAGAGGGACTTTAGCTCGGAGCAGAATCAGATTATCCGAGTGGAGATGGAAAAGTTATTGGAGACTGGTCACATCCGTGAAGTACAATTTTCGAGCTGGCTTGTCAACGTCATGTTGGTCTCCAAACCGGGCAACAAGTGACGAGTCTACATCGACTTCCATGATCTGAACAAGGTCTACCCAAAGGACTTTATCCCTTACCTCGGATAGACCAAATGGTGGACTCCACGGCGGGGTGTGAGTTGATTTGCATGCTCTACGCATACCAAGGCTACCACCAAGTGTCGCTCGCTCATGAAGATCAAGAGAAGGGCAGCTTCATTACGGTCGATGGGACATACTGCTACAAAGTCATGCCGTTCGAATTGAAGAACGTCGGTGCCACCTATTAAAGATTGATGAACAAGGTGTTCCGATGGCAGATCGATCTTAACATGGAGGTATATGTCGATAACATCTTGATAAAATCTCTCCGAGCCGTTGACCTCTGCGCAGATATCGAAGAATGTTACCAAACTTTGAGGGCATATGGAATCAAGATGAATCCAAACAAGCACTTGATCGGAGAAAGGAGTGGCCGCTTTCTGGAATATATCATCACCAAATGGGGGATCGAGGCGAATCTGAGAAAGGTGAAGGCACTGCAGGACATGCCCCTGCCCCACAACTTGAAGGAGGCCCAATGGCTGACCGAACGGATCACCCTATTATTGAGATTCATCTCTAAATTGTCCGATCAGAGTCACCCATTCTTCAAAATACTGCACTGAGCGACGAAGTTCCAGTGGGACGCGGAGTACGATAAGGCGCTGGAGGAACTCAAGGAGTACCTTACATCCTTACCTATATTGGCGAAACCTAATACCGGCGAGCCGCTCTAGATTTATTTGTCATCCATAAAGCATGTGGTTGACTCGGAGTTGGTGTGGCAAAATGACCCTAAGCAACAACCTGTATATTTTCGAAGTCATATATTAAAAGATGCAGAATCCTGCTACATCAATCTTGAAAAATTGGCATACGCGCTAGTACTCGCCGCTAGGAGACTCCAACCGTATTTTCTATCACATCCGATCATGGTGATGACCAACAACGCACTGGGAAAAGTCCTCCTTAACCCAGAAGCATCTGGATGGCTGATCAAATAGACCACTGAGTTGAGCGAGTTTGACATACAATATCAACCGTGAATGACAGTCAAAGCACACGCCTTGGCTGATTTTGTTATCGAGGTCTAGAATGTTGAGCCGGACGTAACTTGGAAGATCTATGTAGATGGTTCATCCACCTAGCAATGAAGCGGAATCAGCATCCTCTTGATTTCGCCTTGGGAGAGTAGGGTGCAGTTATCAGTGCAGTTGGATTATCGGGCTACAAATAATGAAGCTAAATATGAAGCCTTGATAGCTGGCTTACATCCAGTTCGGCATGTAGGAGCCACAAGAGTCATCATCCACCCAGATTCTTAGCTGGTATCTTAGCAACTATTGGGCACGTTCGAGATAAGTAACACCTGACTCAAGTTATACGCCGAAGCTTTCGAGAAGTTGAAGACTAGCTTCCAAGAAGTAGTTACACAGAAGATCCCTCGGTCGGACAACCAGACCGCTGATGAGCTGGCTAAGTTAGTTAATTCGTTATCACCAATCATCATTGATAAGCCGATCGAACAAGTCTTACTGGTGGCATACATTGACAAGATATATGCGATAGAATTCCCATACGACTGGAGGACGTCGCTGATAAAGTTCCTCTGATCGGGTGTCACACCAGCTAATCAAGAGAAAGCTAGTCTGTTGAAAAGGAAGGTCGGACGGTTCACCATGATCAGGGATCAGCTATATAAAAGAACTTTTTTAAGGCCGCTTCTCAAGTGCGTCAAATCAGAGGACGTTGAATATATCTTGCAAAAGGTTCACCAGGGCTCCTACGGAAGTCACCTGGGTGGCAGATCACTGGCCCGAAAGATCCTGTTGGCAAGATACTTTTGGTCCACCTTGCAAGATGACACCGCTCAGACAATAGCCACTTGCTTGTCGTGTCAAAAGTATCATAATATCATGCACCGACCCATTGAGGAAATGAAAGTGTTAGTACCCCGAGGTAGTTTTGATGTGGCAAACCAAATTAGAGTTATGTCCTATTATGTTTTGATGCCCTGTGCCTAAGTGTGCAGGAACTTAGGAGCACAGGAAGTCGAGCGAAAGATGCAGCTAGCAAGAAAGACGACATGAGAGAGAGTCAACGGGCTCAGTGCGTCTGAGGGACGAGGTGCTGCGGAAACGTATGTTGGCGGACGAGAAGGAAGCGCGCGACATTTCCAAGGGAAAAGAAGCGGGAGCGGAAGGTTGCTCAAGAAGGCCGAAAAATTGGTTCAGGTGAGTCATATTCTGGATGATCGAAATCACCCAAGCGAGCTGAATCAGAGCAAGAGCCCGAACTAAAAAGTCAACCAAAAACTTGACTTGATTTGGGTGTTCGGACAGTCCGGGCGCCTAGATCACTTGGGTACCCCTAGGGCGCTTTGCCCAATGGGGGCTTGGATAAAATTCAACGTGTCGAAATCCGTTGCGATCTGGATAAAAATTTATCCATGTCAAGGCGGCTGGAACCCTTCCAGGAGCCTTGATCAAGGCTATAAATATAACTTTGATCCGAGTAGTCCAGAATCACTTGTACACGAGTTTCTTTAAGTGTTCTACTACTTTGTGTGCTTCCAACACTTGTAAGAGACTTCTTCACCGACGACGAAAGGAAAATTTGATTAGTGCTTTAAAGTCTTGGATTAACAACCTTCCCGATTGTAGTCAAATAAAATCGGTTGCTTCTTTTTTTATTAGTTTATCAATTCTTTTTATACAAGTGTTTTATTATTTCAAAAGATTGAGAAAGTTTTTATTTTCTTTTTGAAGGGCAATTTGTTGGACCCCGTGATAGTTTTGATGTGATCAACCAAGTTGGTTAAGTCCTGCTTTGTGTTTGATCCCTGTGTCTGAGTGTGCAGGAGCTTAGGAGCACAAGAAGTCGAGCGGAAGACGCAGCTAGCGAGAAGGACGGCACGGGAAGGGAGCTGATGGGCTCGGTGCATCCGAAGGACGAGAGAGCTGCGGAAGAGTACACCGGTGGACGAGAAGAACGTGCGCGGTGTTCGAGGGACGTTAAGCCGGGGAGGAAGATTGCTCGAGGAGAAGGCCGGGAATTGGGTTCGGGTGTGCCCTATTTCGTTTGGCCGCAATCACCCAAAAGAACGGAGCTTCGGAAGCCAAAGCGAAGAAGAAAAGGAGTCAAAAGAGGTTGGAAATTACTGTAGCAGGAACTTGAAGGCGCCTTAAACATGCATTGAAGGCGCCTTCAACATTGAAGGCGCCTTCAACATTGAAGGCGCCTTCAACATTGAAGGAGCCTTCATGCTTGTTGAAGGCGCCTTGAGCCAGGTTAGAATGACCGTTCGAGCACCGGATATAATTCTATCCACTCACCGAGCTGGAGGCGCGTTGGACCTTGTTGGAGGCGCCTTGGATCCTCGAGATAGAATTTCCAGAGGCTATTTAAAGACCCCTGGAGCTAGGAATTAAACAACAACTCAAGCAATCAATCGTGTAACCATTCCTAGCAATAGTTCTAAGCTTTCAAAGTGTAAAAGGCTTCTCCGCCTTCAGTAAAGGAGATTCTTTTTAGTGCGTTTCTCATTGCCGTGGATTAACAACCTCCTTGGTTGTAACCAGGTTAAATTCCTGTTTCTTTTCTGTTTACTGTTTTATTTACTATTGCACTAATTGAGTTGAAAACACGAGGAGGGTATAGTTTATTTTTAGTTTTCAGCAATTCACCCTCCTCTTGCCGGCCTCCGCTGCACCTACAATTGGTATCAAAGCCAGACCGCCTCAGAAGGACTAACAGTCGACTGAAGCACAACGATCAAGACTATGGCCAGAGCAAATATTCATCTCCCGAAGTTCGACGAAGACTTCGCCACATGGAAGCGCAAAATGGAGGTATTTTTTAAAACCGAATTTGACATTCTTTTAATAATGAAATATGGCTATGCAGTTCCGAAAGATAAGGAGGAAAATACCTGGACAAAAAAGGAGCAAGCAGATTTCGTCGCCAACAGAAAGGATGAGTTCCACCTACTCAGCGTTCTGCCGCCTCAGGAGGTAAATCGGATCGGAAGCTATGACTCCGTGAAAGATCTCTGGGAAAAATTCCTGGAGCTTCACGAAGGTACCTTCGAAGTAAAACTAGCGAGGCGCGACATCCTCCGGACCCAGTTGATGAACCTCCGGATGAACCAAGGTGAGAAGGTAGCGCAACTCCAAGCGAGGATCAAAGAGCTGATTACTCAACTCAACAACCTTGGAGAAGAAGTAACGAACCGAGACTCAATCCGGTACGCGCTCAATGCCTTCCCGAGAACTCTCGAATGGGCCTCCTTAATAGATGCGTATTACATCTCTAAGGACTTCGAGGTAAGTACTTTAGAGCAATTGTTTTCCACTTTTGAACTTCACGAATCTCGAGTTTCAGAGCCCAAAGGAGTAGAGAAGACCAGTCAGAACATTGCCTTAAAGGCAAAAATGAACATTTTTGGCTCCGAAGCCTCGGTCGACGAATCAGAAGCGGCACTACTGGTAAGACGCTTCAATAAATTTTTTAAATCTAATAAATTTAGATCGCAGAGGCATGAGAGAAAAAGAAGAACTATTCGTTGCTACAACTGCAACGAAGAAGGGCACATCAAGGATGACTACCCGAAATTAAAGAGCAAGCAAAAGGAGAAGGCAAAGACCAAGTACAAGAAACCAGAATCCTCCAAGCACAAGAACCTGAAAGCCACTTGGTCAGACTCATCCTCCGAATCAGAAGTCGAAGAATTCTCGGGAATAACACTGATAGCCAACCATCAGCTAGAAGAAACGTCTAGCTCAGAGATGAGCATCGATAAAGGGGGAGGAACATCAGAAGAAGAAAGCATCAGTGAAGGGGGAGCGTCACCAGATCAGGTAAGTAAAGTACGCAATCTAACCCCGACTCAGTCTTTTAAATTTATCAAGTCTATGTCCAAAGAATTAGATCAATTAGAAAAAGAAAATGTTGAGTTAAATAATATCTTAGATAAATTTAAATCAGAAAATGAAAGTTTAAAATCAGAAATTGAAAAATTGAAATCTGTTGCATGCTTAAATCATTTTCCAAAATCAAAACTAAAGATTTATGGTAATTAAATTGGTACATTAGAAACCATCAGGGTCAACTTAGAAAAGTGCCCAAGTATTATGTACCCCCTAATTTTTTGTCTAATCCTGTAGGAAGGAACCTTTATTGGGTTCTAAAATCTTTGCTGATTTAAATTTCTCTTTTAGTTAAAAGCTTACAGTGAGAAAATTAAACATTGAAATTCTTTATAGAAGTTTTGTCTAAGGAAGTGGTTGTTGCTCCAATAACCAAGAAGGCCTAGTGTCTCGCCACAACCTGGAAGCTAAAATATTGAAAGAAAATGTTTAATTAACTTTCTAAAAAAGCATTAAACAAAAATTAAATAATGCTTTGAAAGTTTTTTCAAACACGTTTGAAAATTTCTAAAAATCGATTTTGACTTAGAAATTATTGTGAAAAATTCATCTGACTTGAAATCTTTTGAAAAATTCAAAAATTTATTTGACTTAGAAAATTTTTTCAAAAACCTGATTCTTATCTAGAAATTTTTTTTAGAAAAATTCAATTTTCTGAAAAATCATTTTTGTTAAATAAAAATTCTCTAAAATATTTTTTGAGTTATCACCCCGTTTTTGTTGTGATCAAAAGGGGAGAGAAAGGTTACAATTTAAGGAGAAAGGTACAAGTTAAGGGGGAGTTAGAAAGTTTAAAATTTTAATATTTTTTTAAAAATGTGTTGCAATTTTATTTATTGCAAAACTTATGCTTAACATGCTAGTTTAGTAATTTTTCTTTAAAAATACTTTTTGTGTCTGTTTTTTACCTTAACTTGAACTTGGGTTGATGCACATCAAAAAGGGGGAGATTGTTAGACCCCGTGATAGTTTTGATGTGATCAACAAAGTTAGTTAGGTCCTGCTTTGTGTTTGATCCCTGTGTCTGAGTGTGCAGGAGCTTAGGAGCACAGGAAGTCGAGCGGAAGACGCAGCTAACGAGAAGGACGACACGGGAAAGGAGTTGACGGGCTCGGTGCATCCGAAGGACGAGAGAGCTGCGGAAGAGTACACCGGTGGACGAGAAGAACGTGCGCGGCGTTTGAGGGACGTTAAGCCGGGGAGGAAGACTGCTCGAGGAGAAGGCCGGGAATTGGGTTCGGGTGTGCCCTATTTCGGTTGGCCACAATCACCCAAAAGAACGAAGCTTCGGAAGCCAAATCGAAGAAGAAAAGGAGTCAAAAGAGGCTGAAAATTACTGTAGCAGGAACTTAAAGGCGCCTTAAACATGCATTGAAGGCGCCTTCATTGCTTGTTGAAGGCGCCTTGAGCTAAATCAGAATGACCGTTCGAGCACCGTATAGAATTCTATCCACTCATCGAGCTGGAGGCGCCTTGGACCTTGTTGGAGGCGCCTTGGACCCTCGGGATAGAATTTCCAGAGGCTATTTAAAGACCCCTGGAGCTAGGAATTAAACAACAACTCAAGCAATCAATCGTGTAGTCATTCCTAGCAATAGTTCTAAGCTTTCAAAGTGTAAAAGGCTTCTTCGCCTTCAGTAAAGGAGATTCTTTTTAGTACGCTTTGTTGGGGTTGCAAGGTTGCAAACATAGTCCCATATTGAAAACACATGGGAAAGATCATGAGTTTATAAGAGAAAAGATATCTTCATTGGCATGAGGCCTTTTGGGGAGAGCTCAAGAGCAAATCCATGAGGGTCTAGGCTCAAAGTGGGCAATATCATGCTATTGTGGAGATATCTAAATTCTTTATTGTGTTAAATATCTTATTAACAGTAATCAAGTCGAGTCTTCCAGCCTTAGTCAAATCTAACTGGACTAAATGACTTAACTTGACTAACCAAGCGAAAGCTGCTGCCCTCTAGGCAATCAGCAAGTAGCTAAAGGTTAGACATTTGGTGAAGGAAATGAGAATATTAAGCATGCTGGTACTTAAGGGCTCTGATACCAATTGTAGGATCGAAAAGAATTTAGATATCTCCACAATAGCATGATATTGTCCACTTTGGGCCTAGACCCTCATGGATTTACTCTTGGGCTCTCCCCAAAAGGCCTCATGCCAATGAAGATATCTTTTCTCTTATAAACCCATGATCTTTCCCATGTATTTTCAATATGGGACTATGTTTGCAACCTTGCAACCCCAACAATCCCCCCCTCAAACAAAGGACCATAGGCTTCCCACGTCCGATCCTCGACCCACCAGATCTTCCTGCCCCTCGGTTCACCCGACCTACTAGGACTTCATTGCCTAGTCGCAACTAGGACTTTCTGCCTGGTGTCTGGTCCTCTTGATCCGAACATAGGAGCCCCCACTTTCTTTGTTCGAGATCAATATTGTACCCACATGGCTCAATCAGACCATAGCTCTTGTGCATAGTCGGTAGTTAAACCTTCTGGCAGTCTGTGCTCTGATACCAACTATTAGGATCGAAAAGAATTTAGATATCTCCACAATGGTATGATATTGTCCACTTTGGGCCTAGGCCCTCATGGTTTTGCTCTTGAGCTCTCCTCAAAAGGCCTCATGCCAATGAAGATATCTTTTCTCTTATAAACCCATGATCTTTCCTATGTGTTTCCAATATGGGACTATGTTTACAACCTTGCAACCCCAACACGCTTCTCATTGCCCTGGATTAACAACCTCCTTGGTTGTAACCAGGTTAAATTCTTGTTTCTTTTTTGTTTACTGCTTTATTATTTTACTATTTTATTTACTATTGCACTAATTGAGTTGAAAGCACGAGGAGGGTATAGTTTATTTTTGGTTTTCAGCAATTCACCCCCCTCTTGTCGGCCTCCGCTGCACCTACACAATTCACCTCCTCTTGTCGGTGATACGGCTCCTTACAGAATGTCTCCATGGTGTCTTGTTAATTTGACCAGTAGGGCATGGATATCGTTGGACCATTTCCAATAGCAACCGGTCAACGCAGATTTCTACTCATCACAGTAGATTATTTCTCAAAGTGGATGGAAGTCGAGCCGTTAGCCAAGATAACCGAGCATATAGTTATCAAATTTATATGGCAAAATATCTTATGTCGGTTCAACTTCCCTCGCCGTCTCATCTCAGACAAAGGAAGACAGTTCGCAGGATGGAAGCTCAAGGAGTGGTGTGAAGGCTATGACATCGCACAAGCTTTCACCTCAGTGGCTTACCTCTAAAGCAATGGCCAGGTAGAAGTCACCAATAGGGAAATCCTCAGAGGGTTATAGGCTCAGCTCGACCATGTTGGAGGCAGCTGGGTCGATAAACTCCCCAGCGTATTGTGGGCCCATCGCATCACACCAAGAGAGGTGACCGACGTCACCCCATTCCATCTGGTTTACAGAGGTGAAGTAGTAGTTCCAGTGGAAGTCAGGGTAGAGTCTGACCGTGTGCAACTATACGATGATGGAAACACCGAACAGAGACTCATGAAACTCGACTTGGTAGATAAAGTACGGGATAAGGCCGCCGTCCGGCTCATGGCATACAGGCGGCGCATGAAGCAGAACTATAACCGGAGATTAAAATTAGTGATAAGTCATGTAGCGACTATGAACACCGGTCCTACTACCGATTGACAGAGAAGATTCTCACGCACAAAAGTAAAGAGGTCATTCAGAATACACCGAAACAGACGGTCGGATGACTCGTCAACTAGTTACATTGACGAGCGGAGGTACAAGAATGCATACTTAGAAAATTTTCACAAAGTGCTATGAGGTGGTTAAGACACTAAACAATCCCATGGGGCCAAACGGTGATGCATGGAGGAACACTTGCAAAATTTAACAAAAGGAGGAAGCGTCGAACGCGCATTCATTCATTTACACATAGAAAATTGTTTACAGAACATCTGGAGAGAGTACAAAAGGCGACTTGTGAAACAGAGAGGAGGGTTACTCGAGATAGTCAAGCACATCGTCCGACAATGACTTGGTCAACTTTTCTTTGTTTATGATCTTGTTGGTCAACACAAGAGGGAGATAACCGCCATTCTTCAGCTATTAGAGGGTTTTATCAATGCCAAAATTGAAGAGTCGAAGCACCCAATCAATGAGCCGGTCGTTGAAGGGGTCCGAATCGAGATAATCATGCTTGAAAACTTCAAACCATCCGGGCTCTGCATTTTGGTAAATTTTGAACGCCGCTCGGGATGCCTCCAACTTGGCTTTCATCAAAGCTAGCTCGGCATCCTTGGCGTCGAGCTGAAACTTAGCAACCACTTGCTCTTTTGATCGACTCTCCCACTCGATGACTAGAGCGGCCTCAACCTCCTTCAGATTTTATGCCAAGACCCTAGCCTCTTTATTTTTAATCTCTAAATTCTCTATGGCACGAAGGTTTCGGGTATTGGCGGAATTGATTTTGGACTCAAAGCTACTAGCCTGTTTATTGAGTCGCTCAATTCGCGAGGCCTACTCGGTACTCTGGTTCTGCTCAACTTGAAATTGTTCAGAGCTCCTGTCCAGATCGGCCTTCAATTGAGCCACCTCTCTAGTCAGCTGCTCCAAACACGCTCGGGAAGCCTCTGATGAGCCGCTCGGAGTGCGCAGCTGTTGGACTTCATGCTCTAAAAAAGCTAGCCTTTGGCACATGACTATGCTCTCAACCCAGAACAATAGTAGCAATAAGTTAGTAAGCGCTGAGCAGGAAATAAGCAAGTAAATAGAAAAGCAATATACATACTCCAGTGACCCTCTGAGTATGAGTGTCCATGAGCTACCCTAGGGAAATACTAGTCGCACAGGCCCAAGCATCGTCCTAGACTTGTGGTAGCGGTCCTTGAATCCTGATCCAATGTTTGGGGGAATGGGGCTCGGCGTTGTCCGGGTGGCGCCACTCATTAATGGGCAAGTAGAGGATGGTCGTTATGTGTCTCTGGCTGCTCGGACCAGAAGACTAAGAAGTCGCTTGACCTGTGGACTTGAGCATTGGGGATGGCAGGATAGTAGATACCTGTGTGGCCGGTAAGGAAGAGTGAGGGGGAATATACGCGATAGGCGGTGCGCATATGGTCCTCGACGACAACCCGGATAGAGAAGGTGTCTGGTCAGATGACACGGGAGTAGGAATTGGGATGACCACCTGCTCGGGAAAGGCGAGTGATGAAGTCTCACCTCACTCAAAGGAAGGGCGTGAATCGGTACGGACGGGGGTCTGCAAGGTGGAAGTGACTGAACGGGAAGAAGCTTCCCCACGATGCCTCTTGTGTCGTATCAGAGGTTCACCAGAGGTGGCCAACTTCGAGGGCACCGCGATCGACAACATTGAAGGTCGATCAGGAGGAAGATTAGCTGTGGCAGCCGCGATATCGCTAGCCGCTGTCTAACTTGCTCCAACCTCTATGGATGGCACATGGCTCCCTCCCACCCCATCGGTCGAATCATCGGATTGCTCGACCGGCTACAGGCTGTGACTCTACAACTCGGCGACGCTTGCGGCATTAATCTCCGCATCCGTGAGTTTGTTCTTGCCGCTCAAACGTGCCCTCGGCATGATTTGAGCTGCAAACAATGAAGAGAAATTAGTTAGATTCAAAGATGAGGATTGGACAAAGCATACCTAGGGTCATGGGTAGTCGCGTGCGGATTGAGCTCAACTCGAACATGTAAAGGACACTCTCCAATAGTAGTTGGTGGATGTGATACTTCTAACCGGCCAAACTGGAAACTGCTTGGAGATAGTCTGATCAATTTCAGTATCTCTTGAGCGACGGAGGTTTCCTTACTTCCATCTGCTAGTCGGTCGGGAAGTTTGGCCGAGCGGGAAAGCGAAAGAAAAAATAGTGTTCTCTCCAGTGCTTATTAGAGGTGAGCATTTTTTTTTCAAAAAAGACAAAGCCCACTTTTGCTTGGAACCAAAAGGTTCCTGGCTCGGACAATTTGGGATAGTAAAAGTAGTGGAATATTTGGGGGACCAAGAGGATGTCGTGCAGACGAAATAGCACGACCACCCCGCACAACAACCTAAATAAATTAGGCACCAATTGGTGTAGGGATATATGGAAGTATTTACACATGACCGAGAAGAAAGGGTGAACCAGGAACCATAGATCGATGCAGAACTAATCCTTGAAAAAGGGTAAAAGCCCATCAGGAGGCGAATGAGGCTGGTCATAGGCTGAAGGTATAGTGATTTGATAATTTGAAGGGAAACGATACGTGAGCTTCATCTGGTCAATTTCATCACCATTGAACTTGGACTCGATTGAGGTATACCATAATCCGAGGACAGGCGAAGGAGATTGAGGGGAGATAGCCATAAGAAATCAAGAAAGAAGCGAGCACGAATTCAACGAAGGAAAGAAAGGAGAGACTTACTAAGAAAGGTCACCGACGAAGATGAGGAGGAAGGGAAGCATCACAGAACATGCTCGAGATAAAAAACACGAGGAAGTGTGAAGACGATGACGAGTAAATAAGAGCTTATAAAGCCTAGTGAACGATCGCTCTGAGTCGTCCGATCAAGGGTTATGAAAAATAAGGACGAGATCTGGCTGTAGAATTTGAAAAGACGCATGTCACATCATCAATGGATATCCGCCTGTCACGTCAAGTGTGCAACGACAGAGCGTGGGACACATGGTAGCCAGCGACGAGAAGCATTAATAAAACTGAATTAAAAGGCATGAGCGATGTGCTCGGCCAAAATGGTGAGAGATTTGCACAGTCTTCAAGAAATCGAGATGGTGTTAGCAACTATTATGAGCGCTCATCCAAGAAAGCGATGAGATGTGAAGAAATCGCTAAGAGTCGCTGCCAACCATCCCGATCGTTACAGATCTCTGACCATATGATAGTCAAGCGACGGCTCAAAACTCAGTCTTGTGAAGCAAGATCTGAGCGGCAGCTACACACTCAGGTCAGTGAGATGAAGCAGAACGGCGACTAAGAAGATTATATAACCCGATTGGAAGGTCACCAAACATGCTACCTATTCAGTCTATCGGACTTACAACCTCCTTCGACTAGACATGAGGGAAAGGCTTGTGATGCGGTGATAAGGGGTCTACCAAGTGAGGGCAAAGGATAGAGGTAGCAGATGACATGGAGGTCAAAGTCAAGGTCAATGTGGAGGTCAAAGTCAAGGTGGTCAACGCCAGAAAGACAACGGGTTCACCAAAGGTGGCTCGAGCGGAGTTCTACTGCAGTGGCCAATCGGGCATAAGGTGTTTGATCGGCAAGGGGCCTGTTCGAGCAGAATGCCCGTACAACCAAGAACACTACAGCAAGCAGATGCACATCATGGAGCGGAGGAACGTTAAGATGATCGAAGTGCTTGTCCGGTAGGGCGGAAAAAATTAGCTGAGTGAGGGATTATGAAGAAAGATTAGTTGAGGTCGATAGGGTGAAGATCCTCGGTCGAGCGACTCCCCCTCTCGACCAAACAGTGGGACCCCTCTCCTATCTCTTAATATCCATTTGGGAGATAATGCCGCTGACAATGAGACATGATCAGCAGGCGGATCATATGATGGAAGCTTCTATTATCTTGTTAGGATTTGCATGCCATGTTAAGATATGGTGTCAGAGATACTTTTCTAACATGTCCATTCATAAAACAATTTGGAAAATGTGCTCACGCCTTGAGGCACGTGCACGTTGCTTACTGGGGCGCTATATAAAGGGAGGTTCATGTGCCGGTGGAGGTACGCGTTATTCACTATTCATGCCTATGCTTATTGTTGCTCTGCTTCCTTCCATTTTTTCGGTGACTGACTTGAGCGTCGGAGGGCCAACACCGGGGACCCCTTCCCTGGCTCGGCACTGATGTTTCTTGTGTTGCAGAGCGGAGCGAGGTCTACAAGTAGTCAACCTAGAAGTCACATCCCCAGCGAGCTTTCTTCACGATTTCCGGATAGGACGGGCTAGGGAAGAGGTCCCTAGCGTTGGCCCTCCGACGCTCAAGTCAGTCACCGAAACAGTAGAAAACGGAACAACATAGCAACAAGGAAAGCACAAGCGTGAATAATAAATAGTACATACCTCCGCCAGTGTATGGACCCCCTTTATATAGTGGCCCAGTGACAATGTGCATGCTCCTTAAGATACGGGCATGCTTTCCTAACTGTCCTATGAAAAGACATGTTAGAAAAGTGTCTCTGACACCATATCTTAACAAGGCATGTAAATCTCTGATAAGACAGTAAAAGCTTTCGTCGTATATTTCGCATGTGGACCATACCCCTATTGTCAGCAGCATTAGCTCACAAAGAGATATTAAGAGATACGAGAATGGTCCCACTATTCGACTGAGCGGGATAGCCGCTTGGTCAGGACTCCTCTGCTCGATCGACATGTACTGCTTTTCCCTGCAATGACTTAGTTCAGTAGATTGTTTTCGTCCAACTGGACAAGCGCTTCGGTCACCTTAACATTCTTCTGATCCGTAATAAGTATTTGATGTTCTTATCGTAATGCTCCTAGCCGGACGGACATTCTGCTCAGACAAGTCACCTGGTCGATCGGACACTGCATGCCCGATCGACAGTTGGCGTCGATTTTCGTTCGGCCATCTTTAGTGAGACTGTTGACCATCGCTCACTACCATTGACCAATTTAATTTTAACTTCCACATCTATTGCTATTTCCACCTCTGATCCAGGCTTGGTGGTCCCCTTTTTCGCCACATCATCTACTAGTGTAATTAAAACCATGTTATGCCGACTTTATTGATTGATTGATCAACACGTAATTAATGAATTTTGTGCATTTGTAATTAACACTAATGGTAAATGAGCAGCGGTGGTGGGCGACGGATTTTTGATGCGCGACGTGACGGTGGAGAACTCGGCCGGGCCAAGCAAGCACCAGGCCGTCGCCCTCCGCGTAGGCGCCGACCTCTCCGCCTTCCACCGGTGCAGCTTCGTGGGAAATCAGGACACCCTCTACGTCCACTCCCTCCGCCAGTTCTTCTACGACTGCGACGTCTACGGCACCATCGACTTCATCTTCGGCAACTCCGCCGTGGTGCTCCAGAAGTGCAGACTCTATGCCCGCCGTCCTCTCCCCGGCCAGCAGAACTTTTTCACGGCACAGGCACGGGAGGACCCCAACCAGAACACCGGCATCTCCGTTCACAGATGCCAGGTCAAGGCGGCCGCCGACCTCTTACCGGTGCAATCCAGCTTCCTCACCTATCTCGGCCGGCCGTGGAGGGAGTACTCCCGCACTGTCTTCATGAAGTCGTTCCTCGACAGCTTGATCGATCCGGCGGGGTGGTCGGAGTGGGACGGGAGCTTCGCGCTGAGCACTCTGTTTTACGGGGAATACAAGAACAGTGGGCCGGGGGCGACAACCACCGGCCGGGTGAAGTGGCCGGGGTACAGGATTATCAACAGCTCCACCGAGGCGAAGGCGTTCACGGTAAAATCCTTCATCGAGGGGGATCAGTGGTTGACTTCCGTGCCTTTTCTCCCTGGATTAGCATAAATAGAATCATCGATCGATCGTTTATAATTAGATGTCTGGATGCTTTCATTAATTAGTTGGGATCTTAATTTAGTTTAGCATTTTGAATAATTTGGCCTAATTTCATCATGTACTCGATCGCTACCTACTACCTACTTCGGAATAAATGGTTTGATTTCTTAATCATTTTATTTAAGTTCTTATGTGGAAATGAAAGTGGGTGATCGATCAGGTTTGGATTCTTTTTCGCTCCAAATTTAATTTCATTTAATTCTGTTTTTATCATAAATTTGGTCGGAAAGAAATAAACATTTTCTACTGCATTTTACGTTTCGGCAATTTACCAAAAGGCGTATTAGGTTTAATGTATTTATCAAAAAACGTATCACCGTTTGGTATTTATCAAAAGGCACGGGTAAGTGATGTGTATTACCGAATATAACCCTCCCGGCAACTCCTCTGATCAGTCATCATTTCCCAGGCATTCGAACCACATTTTTAAATAACTTTGATTTAAAAAAAATAAAATCAATCATTAGTGTACCTCCCCCTTCGTGACATGCGAGTGCAGCTCCGTCTTGTGAAACCCTAGTTTAGTGACCTCAAGTTTTTCTCAAGCGGCATTAAGCATTTCAGTTCAATTAAAAAACATGAGTGTTCGTGATCATAATGGCGCAAAGATGTCGATCGGGTGTATCATCATCCTCTCCACATCAATTAGCTGTAAAGGCTATCATTTTACAAACTTTGTGATATTGAGAAGCTGAACTAGTATGATTTAATTTTTTTTTATTTTTATAAAGTATAGGGTTCAGTTGATGTTGGACAGAAACTGCATTGGAACAGTGTCCTCGGTCACTTTAAAAGTTTTTTTTAAGCATCCAGGAAGAAAGGAACACATAAATGGTCTGTTATTTTACATGACCGACACATAGTACTGATCAAATAGTCACTCTTTCGTATTTTTTTGGACATAGAAGATATGCAGCACATCCGTGGGATTTTGGTAAATATATTTCAAAATTGGGATTCAAGTAGTCAAACCTTTAGATTCTCAGGTACGTGATGAAGCAATTAAACCGTTAGATTTAATGGATTATCTAATTGTCTTTTTTGTTTGTATGCATAGTATGTGAAGAAGCAATTTAAGTCTTCCAAGAAAAAAAAACAAAACGAAGAGGTGGCGTACTTGTTAAAAGCCTTGGAGGAAATAAAGTATGTAAATTACATAGTTGAATAGTCAAGAATATTACATGCTTATCTAATTACATAGTTGAGCTAAGGTTATCAAAATTAAATTTGTAAAAATAATCTCTGATTTGTTTACTTTGTAGGTTTACAAATGATATAGTTTGGGAGGTACCACCCTTTTGTTTAAATTTGTATTCCCTTTTATCTGGTGGGAATGGAGAAATGTTGACAAGAGGGGATGTAATCGACACGTATTGTAAAATTCTATTTAGGGGGGCATTCCCGTCTGGAAGCACATACAACAAGTCAATATATTGTTCAACATTCTTCACAGTAAGGAATTGATTTGATTATAGTAAAAAATAGAATTCTTTTTATTATTTGGTTATGTATGTATGACTTTGCATATTTGTAGTCATTAATGAAATCGTCAAGTAAGTTTGCCTTCCAACACATGATAAAGACGGATAGATGAGATGAAGAGGTAAGGTATATATTTATACCTTTGTGCAGTGATAATGCACACTTCCACTTGCTGGTGGTGGACACCAAATCAATGACGTTCAATAAGTACAATTCTCTAGCAAGTGGAAGTAAATACAAATATGAATTTGAAGCAGCAGTGAGCATCTAATAATAATGTGTATGGTTGTATTTTAATATAAATGCTAGTTGATGGAAAATGAAAATTTCCTCTTCAATCTTCAGGTATCAGATTTTAAATTATATAGTCGTGAGCACGTTGCTGCTATTCATCCAAACTTGGAAAGGCATTATCCGTTTGATAGATGGGTCTCTCGCACAATAGAATGTCCACAACAACAAGCAAGGTAAATCGAGCACAAAGTGTGAATATAAATTATTGATAAAAAAATATTGGCCATAAAAATGTTGTTGTTGTTTACAGCGTTGACTGTGGCTTCTTTGTGATGCAATATGATCCTGTCCGAATGCTGAATCAACGGACGCTGGGCACGTGACTCTCTCCGAATTGCTGACGTAGATCTTCAACCAGCTGTATGGAACTCCGGCGAACCTGCAAGGAAGTCGGGCCGGGAGGGGGTTCCCGTCGACGACCCTCCGACGCTCAAGTTAGGCAGACGAAAAATAAGAAAGTGGCTCCCAGGATCATAGATTTCATACCTCCGGTGAAGTCTAAGGGCTCTTATATAGAGCTATGGGAGCTTGATGCACACAAACCGAGGTGTACACGTGTCCTATACCATACCGCAGCATGGGCTTGTCAGAAGAGCATGTCTGACGCCATACTGCTACAATCTGAGCATCTCCTTGATGGGACAGCAGAACCCTTTGTCGTACGATACTGAGTATGGCCTGGTCCTCGAATATGCCTATTGTCAGCAACAGGGGTTACTAAGATGACGTCCCCACTGTCCCACACTTTTTGACTACCTCTTCCCAGATCAACCATCAAGCCGCTCAGCCAGAACATTCGCCTTTGATCTGGCGTAGGTGGTCGTCCGTCCGGGAAGGTTCAGGGTTGTTGCCTGCTCGGCTCTCGTAGCCTGACACCCTGGCCGAGCGAGCAGACTGCTTGGTCTTTACTCTTGCCTTGCACCGCGGCCGAGCAGACTATCCGCTCGGCCATATGATCTTCTTCATTGGAAATCTGGGCTCACGACCAGATGGTTGTTCTCTCGGATGAAGGTCATTGCCTAGTGATCGGCATGTCCCGCCCACTCGTCGAGCCCATGGGGTTGACCCTCCTTTGACTGTTGACCTCCACGTGTCGTTGACCTTTCCCTCATGAGAGCCCCCCCCGGCCTTACCACCGGATCACAATACATTCGATGTCTCCTATATGATATGAAGATGGACTTCAAACAAGGAGACATGAAAAAGATTAGAATTGATGTAATGGTATCAATTTTGAGGGATAAGTATTTTAAAACATTGGATTAAATATCCAATCTTGTAAGGCAAAAACTTGTATAAAATGTAAATAAACTTATTACGTAGTGTAGGTAGTTTAATATCTTTGTATGCAATCTTTGTTGTATAATACGGTGGTATGTAGTATATGAGAAGATTATAAACTGTCACTGGAATATTAATAATATTGCATAGTGATTAGTCAAATATAAATAAGTCACAATATACAAAATGCGATGCTGGTGCTTATCAGTGGAAAGAGACAATGTATATAAGTTATAATGCACACCATTTCTATCTTCTCAAAACTGAAAACATGGTAACGGTTGGGATTGTTTAAAAAATCAAATAGGCTCGGACCAACAGTCGGTTTCAAGAGCACAATGTCACTAGGTTCCGTGCCAACTGCCACGGAGCAATACCTTATTAGAAATGGGGTATAAATACGTTTTGATACCAGATATATCATCATCCCAGTTAGAACTTCACAGGAAACGTGATTTCAGGTAAATCCAAGTAGGGGAGGGCCATCAATGAGTTTTGGTCAAAACCAACTGATGGACCTAGACACCTCTGATTGGACCCATTTCAGTTCTTGTGGTATTCTGGAGTTGCAAGGACTCCAAATCTGCTGGCAAATCATTATTTAAAACTCTATAGGTGCTGGGAAAAAAATAAAATACAATCAGGCTCCATTGGGCCTGATATGCTTGAATATCAGGCCCAACGTGGGTCTGATATGAGTATCATTTAATAAAGTATTATTCTATCTCCCCCTAATATAAACTCCAAACAATCTAATAGGGGCCTGATAAAAAAAAATAAAATAAAATCAATTTTAAAAGTCACCTTCCATAGGGTAGAAAAGAAAAGCTGTACACTGTTCCGTGCCAACTGGCACGGAGCCATACCTTCTAATCCATGGTGTATAAATTATGTTTGACACCATATATACCATCTCCCCACCAATACCTTCATAGGGGACTTGATTTCATGTAAATCCAAGTAGGGGAGGGCCATCAGTGGGTTTTGGTCAAAACCCACTGATGGACCTAGACACCTCTGATTGGACCCATTTCAGTTCTAGTGGTATTCTGGAGTTGCAAGGACTCCAAATCTGCTGAAAAATCATTATTTAAATATCTATAGGTGCTGGGAAAAAACAAAATAAAATTAATCAGCCTCCATTGGGCCAGATATGCTTGGATATCAGGCCCACCGTGGGCCTGATATGAGTGCCATATCAGGCCCAACGTGGGGCCTGATATTAAAGAGTATTATTTCAAAATAATAATAAATAATCTTACGCATAAATCGAGTCGATTAAATTTAAAATAAAATAATGGGATATCAAGCCCAAGTTTCAATCTACAAAAGCACACACTCTCCTGCTTCGGTCGTCATCTTCTTCTCGAAGCCATTCTACGCAGCTCCGGTCGAGGCGTGACTCTACCTTTACCGGCGTTCAAGAATCATTTTCGTACGTAGATCGGTTGCTCATTTAGTTATGCTTTCTATAACCGTTTAACCTAGGGTCTGTGTGGGTGTGTTAGAATAAGAGTGTAGTCGTTATTACGGGAAATAAGAGTTGTTTTTCTGGGTGTGGTTATACAGTAGCTAGGTTCGCAATGGCAACAAAAGAAGCCTCGACAAGTGTGAGTGCTGATCGACCAAATTATCAAAGTTATGTCAACAGAGGAAGAACTAAAAGAATGAACTGGAAAAGTACCATTTGCCACTTCAGAAAGTTTATCTCTTCTGTTAACCCGACTGTAGAACAAGAACAGAAGATTCGAGGCACACGTTTTTCGTGGATCCTCGACCTCCCTGATAGTTCTTTTGTAAGAGCTCAGGTATAAAATATGTTTGATAACTGGGATCATGAGGAAAAAAACTTTATCTTCCATGGGAAGAAGCTCAATTTTACTAAGGTAGATGTGGGACTGATTCTTGGCCTACCCGACAATGGAGATATAGTTCGTTTCGATTTAAATGAGGCTTCAAGCGCACTGTACATGGAGTTTTTCCGAGAATCGGATTGTTCTGCCAGACATTTAGAGAAACTGATTAGGAAGTCGAGATCAAATGACAAGCTGTACTGTCAGCTGTATATCTTGTATTTTTTTACAACTGTTTTGTTTTATGGGAGTAGCAGTGTTCTCAGAATACCTGTGCTCTCCCTAATTGACTGTGTAGATGATTTTGACAACTTAGCTAGGTTTAACTGGTGCAATGCAGTATACAGTTTCATGGCTCAACAATTAGACTCCATTGGATTGGAGCTTACATTAAGACCAAAACCACAGGTTGCTGATGCAACGCCCAAGGCCCCTTGCTCAAGGGATTTCCAAATATTTTAGCTGTAAGTCCGATTACATATATATCACGATATTTGTAAAGATTATGAATTATTTTTATAATCATATTGTAGGTATGGGTGTGTGAGTACATCAGCATTATTGATCCAGACCATCCAGAAAAATTTCCAAGAATACTACGGTGGAGGTGGCCTAACTATCATGTTGACACAGTAAAAAAAATGATAGACCATGTAACTGTAGATAAAATTTTAATAGATTTATTTCTGACAGAATTAGAGTTGGATTTACTACCAAACCGGCCTCAGCCAGCTGAGTATCTTGAGTTGGTTGGCCAAGGATCTTTACATCAAGCCAAAGAAGGTCTACTGCAGTGTGACGATACGGTAGATTGTATTTTGTGCAAGGAAAAGGATAACAAAATTGAGAGTTTAAAGCAAGAATTACATAAAGCTACTCAAAGTTTGGAGGAAGCTAATAAAAACCTGGCAACGGTGATAGAAGAAAAGGATAGTCTAGTAGCAGCAAAGGATATTGTGATTGCTGATATGGAATCTATGCTTAAAGAAAAGGATCAACAAATAAGTGAACTGCGTAAGGAACGGGATACGAGTGGCACCAAGGCTGACACTATAAATTCTGACGTGGATAACAAAATTTTAAATGTAAAAGACAAAATCATCGTCGATGCCGAAAATAAGATTAAAGAGCTCCAATAAGTCATACAAAGCATATCAGGGGAGCCAAGAGCATCAGAAGGCATAGACCCTGCATCAGAAGGCATAGACCCTAATCTGCCTATAATTCCAACTAATTTTCGGGTAGGCCCCAAAAGAAAGAGAACAAAGAGAAGTTTGATATCCAAATGCACCAAAAAAAAGGCAAACAGCTTGTTCTTACTGTCGAACCAGATGCTCCTGCACCATCAAAGACAGAAAATACAAGTTCATCACAGCTAGAAGCACAATGTCATGAACTTAACAAGGTCAAAACCAAAATATTGAAGGTACGGTTGAGAGTAGGTAAGTTGTTATTTTATAATCCTTAATGACATAGTATTATTTTAATTATCTTAGCAAGCGAAGACATTTTTTAAAAAGAGTCAAGATGATGTGATAGCCGATGCATTATTGAAGCTCAGTCAATTAAGGTAACGCAGTTGCCAATCTAAATACTTAACCCACATGTCAACGAAGGATTATTATTGGAGTTTAATGATATTTTCTATATTTTTAATTTATTAAATACCATTGACTGTATCCTTGTGTGTAGGTGACGGTGCAACCAATATGGACAAATGATAATTTCTCTTTAGATATGCAATCTTTTATGACAATATTTGATTGGACGCAATATACCAATGGGGATTGCATAAATGTTTATTGGAATATTCTTGCTAATGAAGCCAAAAACTCTAACTCACCATACCACCCATCCATATTTTGTGGGGTTGGATTCCGAGTATGTCCCTTATCTCATTGTAAATTATTTACAATATATATTGGATGCAGTCACCTAAATAGCTCTATTATTTGCATAGGACTTGTTCGGAATGATGCACGTGGATGCATTGAAACAAACTACAAAAACTGATGACGACAAGGGCATTAGATATATTTTCTGTCCTCTACATAACCAAGATGATCATTGGCATCTAATGGTCATGGACCTGGAGGAACGTCAAATAATTCATTATAACTCTCTTGGTACCACAGAAAATTACACTTCTGTTTTTAATCAAACTGTAAGTAACAAATTTCTTATATCCAATAATCATTGTTTATGTATTAATTATTATGGTTTGATATTTGTAGGTGTTGTTTTTTAAGGAGCTAAACTGGTCATACTATCACAGGTGGCATAAAGGTTTAGCACCATTCTCCGGGAGAGAGTATAAAACGATGCAAGTTATTGGCCCTACACAAAGCAAATCGTAAGTATTTGTGTATGTTCTATAATAATTTGATTTGGCTTTTTTATGATGGATTGTGCTTTTGTTTTGTAGGTTGGATTGTGCTTTTTTTATAATGTGCTATGCAGAGAGTTTAATGTTCCGGAGATCTACAGACTTTCTACAAGCTGATATGAGAGCTTATAGATTTAGACTTGGACATAAAATCATGTCTGACAAAAACTTTAAACTATAGAAATAATGAACAATTATAATATACTATTCTTGTAATGATTTACTGTTTGTGTAAATTAAATTTATGGTGAATCAATTTATTGTAAATTAAATTTATGGTTAATCAATACCTTATTTATGCCCCATTTCTAATAAGGTATTGCTCCGTGGCAGTTGGCACGGAACAATGCACCACTTTTCTTTTCAACCCTAAAGAAGGTGAATTTTAAAATTGATCTTATTTTATTTTTTTGATCAGACCCCTGTTAGAATGTTTGGAGTTTATATTAGGGGGAGATAGAATAATGCTTTATTAAATGATACTCATATCAGGCCCACGTTGGGCCTGATATCCAAGCATATCAGGCCCAACGGAGGCTGATTTTATATTATTTTTTCCCAGCACCTATAGATATTTAAATAATGATTTGCCAACAGATTTGGAGTCCTTGCAACTACAGAATACCACTACAACTGAAATGGGTCCAATCAGAGGTGTCTAGGTCCATCAGTGAGTTTTGACCAAAACCCACTGATGGTCCTCCCCTATTTGGATTTACATGAAATCAAATCCCCTGTGAAGGTCTTGGTGGGGAGATGGTATATATGGTGTCAAACATTATTTATACACCATGGATTAGAAGGTATAGCTCCTTGCCAGTTGCCACTTATTCCACTTATGGCCATGCTATAGACTTAAACCCTATGGTAGCATCTTCTAATTTTATTTTATTTTTAATTTTTTCATAAGGAGCATGGTAGCACATTTTGAGTTTATAGAAAAGGGGAGATAGTATAAATTTATAAGAAAGGATACCATACTAAGGCCACTTTGGGCTTTATTAAATGATACTCATATCAGGCCCACGTTGGGCCTGATATGCACTCATATCAGGCCCACGTTGGGCCTGATATCCAAGCATATCAGGCCCAATGGAGGTTGATTTTATATTATTTTTTCTCAGCACCTATAGATATTTAAATAATGATTTGCCAGCAGATTTGGAATCCTTACAACTCCAGAATACCACTAGAGCTGAAATGGGTCCAATCAGAGATGTCTAGGTCCATCAGTGGGTTTTGACCAAAACCCACTGATGGCCCTCCCCTACTTGGATTTACATGAAATCAAGTCCCCTGTGAAGGTCTTGGTGGGGAGATGGTATATATGGTGTCAAACATAATTTATACACCATGGATTAGAAGGTATGGCTCCGTGCCAGTTGGCACGGAACAGTGCACAACTTTTCTTTTCTACCCTATGGAAGGTGACTTTTAAAATTGATCTTATTTTATTTTTTTTATCAGGCCTCTGTTAGAATATTTGGATTCACTACAACAAAAGTGACTTTCCGCGGCCCATCATCAACGGCGTGCAGTTAAAGCACACCGTTAATAATAGTTTTTACGGTGCACCTAATTATGTGCGCTGCCAATAATATAATATTTATACAAATGATGGCGTGCAGAAATAGAACGCTGTCAATAAACTTTTCTACGGCGTGCAAAGTGCGTTGTTAAAACTAAATATTAACGGCGCGCGTAGCGCACTGTTAATAATTATTATACATATATAAATCACGACGTGTAAAACTGCATGTTGCTAATAAATATTATAAAATTCTAACAGCATATAATATACACCGTTAATAATCTTCAAACTTTTTTAACACTTTCCATTGAAATTAACAATTCCCCTTCCTAATTTTTTGCAAACTTTTTATACAAAAATAATACTTCCACAATTACTTTTCTGCTAAAATAGTTCACTCCCGAATCTCCCGAACCGCCAAACACAGTTCCACCAAATTTACAATTATTTTTTGCCTTGAAAACCCCTCGCGCGAACCTCTGTCACGCAAAAACCTAACTCGCGCCCTCTCCTCACGACAACTCCCTCCACCGAAGCTTCTCTGTCGAACCCTAAGCTTCTCCGCCGAACATCTCTTCCCATCCTCTCTTAGCCGGATCCCTCTCCGCCGAAGCCCTCCACTAAATCACGCGAACCTCTCTCACGCAAACCTATTCACTAAGCCACTCGCTCGTCCAGTCGAAGCCCTCTTCAGCGAACACCTACTTCCTCCCCGTCGTTGACGAGCCTCCGCTTCCTTCCAGGTACGCAACTCACAGAACCTTCATCTATCAAATTGTGTTTCTGCCACTATTCGATCTATCGCTACTGCTTTCTCCCCTCAATCCATGAAGATACCAACTTTTCCAATGGCACTGTGTCCACCCAAAGATCATATTTGTTTTTTTTAGAAGTCAAAAAAGCTATGATCCCAGGAAGGTGAATAAGCAGTACATCGAGAGTAGGGCAATGTTCCATTAGGGGATCTTGGAGGAAGGGATGTGGACATGAATCTTATTCTAGAAGGGCTTACAAGCAAGCTTGAATAAGCTTCTACTAGTAGAAGATAGACCCACACACGCACACTATAGGTAGGAAGGAGGACTCTGATGCCACATCTTCACTTGACTTCAAGCAGGAAGTAGACCAGCCGAGCCGTCTGAAGCCTTTAAGAGAGTAAGGGCGTAATGGTAGTGTGGGAGTTAGCGCGTAACCTCCAGCCCCCGTCAACTCATTCAATGAATCTTCTTTCATTCACTACGCGGCTTGAAATTGATCTATTTCTGATTTTTTTGTTTGTGTTTCTTATTCATTTTTGGAATCTCCTACAGAGGAGGATAAAGGAATGCAGAGAAGTGATATGTTGTTAGGGTTTTTAATATTCACCATCATTTTTTGATTTAGGTATCTTAGTCTAATCCTTTGACCTCTATTTGCAGTTAAAGCCTATTGCTTTTGGAATTGTTTCTTCACAATTCAATATGCATATTCTCTTGTGAGCATGTTCCAAGCAGCGAATTAAGATCGTGCCTGCAGCCTTGCAAAGTAGGTAAGCAATGAATCTCTTTGATCCAAACAAAATTCTAGTCCCTCCTTGGTTTTCCATCTGTGGTCTAAAAACATGTTTTTCCTCGTGCATGTTATCCTTTTAGTTCTTTGTGTGTGATTGTATAATAAATTTGGGAACCTGGTGATTTTTTTCTTTAGATAAGCATGTAATATTTTCAAGCTATCTTAGGAAATTAATTTCTTTTTGAGTTGGTACTAAATTTCAATACGCCTCTGGAAACTTTGCGTTTGAGGTTTCTTTGCTTCTAGAGATGTTTTAGTTCTGGTTATTTGATGGTTTGTGCTAGGGAGTCATGGAAACTATAATTTTTTACCTCACTTCTATTTACTGACTGCCTATAATTCAACAAAAAAATACTACTTGTTGCATATTACTTACTACTTGTGAATTGATATTGTAATACCCTCATATTTTATGTGTTTATTCATCCCCAAGAAATTTCAATACCGGATCAACTCTATTGTGCTCGGTGGTGTTAATTCTCTTGGATTTGTCTATTAATTACTTTACCCTTTACCTATGAATTTATTGTGTCAGGAAAATAATATGACGTTGTTAGTTTGAAATCCCAAGGACCAGAACCTATAGTTTTCTTATCTTCATCAGCAGAGGCAAAATTTGGTATGCATTTATATTTTTTTCGTCATTGTAGTTGGTTTTATTTGTATTGCCTAGTAGTTAATATTCATAAGGCTTGGTTGTGATTATTAAACATGAATTGTCAATTCTAGTTCGCCTTACTTCATACATGTAGAACGAAGACATCAATACAATTTACTAGGTTGCTGATACTTTTATTTATGTTTTTGAGTTCAGCAAAATATGTAAGTTGATAATACTCAGATATAATTTTTTTGTTCTATTGTATATCATTGTTTTTTATAAGTCCATCTTTTCCTAAAATTTGATGGATTAAATATTGTAACACTAAAATTATTTATAAAAATAGGATAATTTTCTTTTATTTATTTTTTTTTCAGATTATTTTATTAGTATCAAGGACCATTGTTTTCATAATGGATAAGGAATGGATCCATCTTCCTTCAAGGCTTGTACCCGAGTATGAAGAAGGGGTTCAAAAATTTCTTACACAATCTAGGAACTATGCCAAAACACGTGAAGTAATCTTATGTCCTTGCAAACATTGCAAAAAATAAGAAGTATATGAAATTTGACCAAGTGTACGATCACTTAATTATTAACGGGTTCAATCCTTCTTACACAATTTGGGTCTTCCATGGTGAAACTTATACTCCAAATTTTCAATGTCAAAGTAGTTCAAGAGGAATTCAGGAAGAGGAGGATGAAACGAGAGAGGCATATAACTTATATAAAGATGTCTTTGCCTCTGATGAAAGGGTTGGCCACACTATGTCTGAGGCAAGAGATTATGAATTTGCTGATTTATTAGTAGATGCAGAAACTCCTCTTTTCCCTAGTTGTACAACTTACACGAAGTTGTCAGCAATCGTTACATTATACAATTATAAGTCTACAAATGGTCACACTGACAATAGTTTCAATGAGCTCCTTAAGATCTTAGGTGACATGCTTCCAGAAAAAAACACACTTCCAAAGGATGTTTACTCAATGAGAAAGTTGTTAAAACCATTTGATTTAGGATATGAGAAGATTCATGCATGCCCAAATGATATTGTCTATTTAGAAAGGAGCTTAAAGATTTGGACTCATGTCCAAAGTGTGGTTCTTCAAGATGGAAGGTAGACAAAGTCACCACCAAAGTTTGTAAAGGAGTTCCTGAAAAGGTGCTACGGTATTTTCCTGTGATACCAAGATTGAAAAGGATGTTTAAATCAGAACAAAAGGCCGAAGACTTGATTTGGCATTCCAACCATAAAAGTCATGATCATATGATGCGTCATCCAGTTGATTTAATAGCTTGGGATACGATAAATCATAAGTGGTCAGCTTTTGCATCAGATCCTAGAAATCTCCGGCTTGGTCTTGCAACAGATGGATTCAACCCTTTTGGTGATCTTAGTTCTAGATATAGTTGTTGGCCAGTTATTTTGGTAAATTACAACCTTCCTCCGTTGGTAAATCTTATGTTGACATTATTGATTCCAGGCCCGAAGCAACCAGGAAATGATATAGATGTATACTTGGAACCCCTAGTGGAGGATTTGAAGGAGTTATGGTACATTGGTGTGGAGACGTATGATGCTTTTAGCAAGTCAGTGTTCAATATGAAGGCTATTTTGATGTGGACAATCAATGATTTTCCAGCTTATGGAAACTTAGCTGGATGTGCCACAAAAGGGAAATTTGGTTGCCCAATATGTGGTGAAGGCATATCTTCTATGTGGCTTAAGTATAGTAGAAAGTTTGCATATTTAGAGCATAGGAGATTTCTTGCTCCTAATCATCCATTCCGTTAGAAGAAGAAGTGGTTTGATGGGAATAAAGAGACAAAAGGAAAACCTAGGCCTCTGAATGGATTAGAAATTCTTAATGTATTGAAAGACATTGAAAATGACTGGGGTAAAAAGAAAATGGGTAAAGATATTAATAATACAAAGAAAAAGAGGAAGGAGCGTGATGGTTCAAAAAAAGTTCAAAAACCAGTTCAAATGTGGAAGAAGTCAATATTTTTCAATTTGCCATACTGGAGTGTAAGTTATTTTGTACTCTATTAATTGTATTTTATAAATTTTTTATATTTTATGCACAATTTATTTTGAATCTTGAACTAATATATGAAATGTGTTGATGGTTAAACTTGTAGGGGCTCCTGCTACGTCATAACTTAGATGTTATGCATGTTGAAAAGAATGTTTGCGAGAATATCATAGGTACAATGTTAAACTTAAAGAAAAAAAAATCAAAAGATGGTGTTAACGCTCGCAAAGATTTGAGGCACTTAAATATTAGAAAAGAATTACATCCTCAAGAAAAAGGAGAAAACATGTATCACTTGCCGGCTGCACCTTACACATTGTCTAAAAAAGAAATGGACATATTTTGTTCTAGGTTGAAGAAAATAAAGTTACCTGATGGTTATAGCTCAAATATTGGTAACTGTGTTTCTTTAGAAGAACGAAAGCTTATTGGGTTGAAATCTCATGATTGTCATGTTCTTATGCAACAATTACTTTCAGTAGCATTGAGAAGTCTTTTACCAAAAGGTCCACGTAATGCTATATTTTTGCTTTGTGCATTTTACAATGAGTTATGTCAAAGAGTGTTAGATAGGAACCGTCTAGAACAACTCGAAGAGAATATTGCTGAAACTTTATGCATGTTGGAGAGGTACTTTCCACCAGCTTTCTTTACCATCTCTGTTCATTTGACAATTCATTTAGCAAGAGAGGCTCGCCTGTGTGGGCCAGTTCAATTCCGCTGGATGTATCCATTTGAAAGGTAATAAATAATAATCTATCTTTTTACTACTTTAATAATATCATACAACAATTTAGATTTTTCTATCAACATTTATTTCATGTGATTTTTAATTATTTAGATTTATGAAAATGCTTAAAGGCTATGTGAAGAACCGAGCAAGGCCAGAGGGTTGCATAACTGAGTGTTACCTTGCAGAAGAACGAATACGATTTTGTAGTGCTTATATAAAAAAAGCTGCTTGTATTGGTCTCCGATCTAATCGGAATGACGATTTGGAAAATGGAGTAGTGGAAGGTCGCCCCATTTCTCAAGGAAAAGAAATTTTTTTAGAAGAACATTTGTTACAAGCAGCACATCGATATGTGTTGTTCAATACTGTAGAAATTGATCCTTACATACAGTGAGTATTAAATTGCAACCCTAATATTCTTGGTGTATTGCATGATTCATATATTTTAACAATCACTTTTCAATGATTTTAAATAGGATGCACATTGAGGAGCTTAAACAAACAGATCGTCGTTTCTCAAGTAATGAAACACTGTTACAAAAACGACATATGGAAACATTTGCTCAATGGTTATCAAAACATGTTCTTGATAACTCTTCAGATCGGATTCAATGGCTAGCACATGGTCCAAGAAAGCATGTTATATCGTATACAGGTTATATTATAAATGGACATCGGTTCCACACAATTGATGTTGGAAGGTCGACACAACATAGTGGTGTTTCAGTTGAAGCTGATACTATTTGGCAATCTAGTTCTACTAATTCACATACAATAGGAAGACTATCGTACTATGGGGTTATACGAGATATTGTGTTACTAGACTATTATTTTTTCAAAGTACCTGTTTTTAGGTGTGATTGGGCTAATCCTGGAACTGGTATCAAAATGGATGATGGTTTTACACTTGTCAACTTACACCAAGGACTAAGGACTTTTGAAAATGATCCTTTCATTTTAGCATCACAAGCAAAGCAAGTTTTCTATTCTAGGGAAAATGATGAATCAAATTGGTATGTGTTGCTAAAAGCGCCACCTCGAGGTATTCATAACATGGATTTGCTTGAAGAGGATGCATATACATCATCAAAACCTCTTGATGTGTCCAGACTTGAGATTAACATTACTGAGAAAGAACCATATTCCAGAAATGAGTGTGAGGGAATTGATGTTATTGATATCCCATGACTGAACTTTTCAGATGTAGATTTATAGTTATTTATTTCAACAAATAAATATTTTTTTTCAAACTCCACTACTCTTTATTTACTTTTGCAATATATTTTTGTTCTAGTTTACAATATTTCAGTGGTGCATCATGTCATATTACTTATTTTATCAGGTCATTATTTAGCATTCAAATGATGAAAAAAATGGGAAAAAAACGCAGTAGAGAATCTATAGTTGAAGTTCAGGTGATATATTGTAATCCTTTTTAAATTCTTGGTTTATTTTAATAAGTACACTTATGCATTTCAACATCTCTTTATGCTATTTTGTAGGAAAAAATTGTTAATCAACTATCGAGAATGGACTCTAACACTGCCTCTGATTCTTCACAACCTTTGCATGGTAAAGAATCGGTTGATGCAGTAAAATTGATGGGAAAAAGGGACGAGGTCCATCAAAGTTGATGTTGGTTAGTGGCCAACAAAATCCCAAAGTGCTAGAGCGTAATGAGTTCGGACAACCAATTGGAGATAATTCGGTGAAGTATGCATCTTTTCTTGGTTGTATGGTAAAAGAATTTGTTCCATATACATTGGATGGATGGAATGACATAGATGAAGATTTGAAAAGTAAAATGTGGAGTTGTCTTCAGGTAATGTCATCTATCACTGAATTATTATTTTCCAATTCTATAACAAAATTTAGTCATATATTCATGCTTTATATTTTACAGCTACATTTTAATGTTGAGGAGTGGGAAAAGAAAACAATCTTTCAAAAGTTAGGTAAGTTGTAGCGTGATAGAAAGTCCAGGTTGCAGATACTTATACGAGAAGTTAATACTGGCCAAGCAGCTTCACGAGATCTTAGCCTTTTGAAGCCCGAATTTATGGACCAAAATCAGTGGGATATTTTTGTAAAGAAGACACTGTCACTTTCCTTTCAAGTAAGTATTAATTCACTGTTATGGACCAAAATCAGTAAGTAGTATCATATGCTCACTCACTTTAATCATTTGTAGTAATTTTGATTAACTATATATTCTAACCTCTCTTTCATTTGTAGTAATTCTGTTACGAATTTGATTTTGTCCCATTTAGAAGCTATCTCATACCTGACTACTGCATTGTAACCCAAATCAGCCTCTCCACATGAACTAAACTCAGGAATGTTAATAGGACTCCAACTCAATCATTTTCTAGAATGTTAAGGCTCCTTGATGTATCTCGGCATGACTGCTACTTACCCGAACTAAACTCAAACTTACATTAAAAAAAACCGATCCAAATGAGTCTTCTATTTCAACAATTTAATTCATATTAATAACTTTAAAACATGATATCTATACATGATATCCAAATGTTCATAGAACGAGTTAATTGTGTTGTTTGATGAATACTCTAGCAAGATGATTGACATCCTTGTGTAGATGAGATGGTTAGGAATCTCTTCTAGCTTCTCTATATAGGACCACATATTAGTCAATATAAGATTTCTGGTGTTGATTTCAGAAACTTTCTCCTAGTCACACTATAGGTTAGAGTTACATTACCACATCAGTAAGTTTTTTTTAAAAAAATATTGTTTCTTTGATCTGTTAGTGAGGACTCAAATTTTGGAGTGCATTTCCATTCACTTTTTATCTAAAGCCTATATAAGGATGATGTCTCATTACTGCATTTCCACCTTGTTAACTTGACCAGATTAATGTGAGCATAGTGGAATTTACCATAGTTATCATGGAAGGTGTGAGTGGGAGCAGGGCCATCTTTAGTGCACAGTGCATTTACTTGAATATATAAGACATGTGAATGATATGTGTGACAATCTAATCTCTACGTCGTTTTCCACCAAATCACCATTCATATACTGCAAGCATGGTTTATTTCAAGCAATTTGCCTAAGAAGGTTGTAGCCTTCCAATATTAGACCAACTTTCAAATCTTATCCGTTTTTCCGGGTGTATTAGCAAATAAACTTGAACAATATAAAATTACCAACTCAGCAAGCTTACAGCCCTACACAATTTTATCTTGAATTGTTATCCTTACTATGAATTTTTTCTTAGATTGTTACTGCTCATGGTTGTATTTTTCCTTGTTGGTTATCTTTTAATTCTCAGGAGAAGAGCGCCAAATTTAGAGAAATGAGGGTAAAACAAGACCATAATCATACAATGAGCCGGAGAGGTTATGCCCGTTTGGCCAACATGATGGTAAATATTATTATTTATACAACTTTATGGATAGTTTGTTTTAAAGTTTTCTTATTTAAGCAATGATACATCTTTTAAATTTCTTTTCTAATGAGTTTTTATATATTCTATATGTTCCATACTTAAGGAAAAAAAAAGTCCTGCAGATATACCAATTACAAGATCAAAAGTTTGGATTGAGGCTCACAAGAAAAAAAATGGGCAACCTAGTAATGAAGCTGTTGGAGAGAAAATGGTAATAAAACTATCTCTTTGAATTTTGTAAAACGTTAGAAAAATTTGTTATTTACTAAAAAATTATCTGTTTGTTCTATTTGATAGAGAAAAATAGAAGAATGTCCACCTGAATCTTTAAATACAACTAGCATTGTCGATGATGCAATTAGCATTATATTTGGCAAGGAAGCTCGAGGTAGGGTGCGTGGGTTGGGCTTTGGAATTACACCATCAAAAACTGGAGCTTGCATTCAACAAAATGAAACTATTAAGCAACTTCAAAGTATGATGAATAACTTTCAACAAGAAATGCAAGAAATGAGGTCCATGTTTCTCCAAAGTATGAGGCAACGAAATGATGAAGAACAGGTTAGTAAATTAACCATCATTAGATAAAATAAGTTAAGTATGTATAGTTAAATTATTGGATTTAATTACATGATGACATTACTTGACATAATTTGTGTGTCAAATTAGGTTGCTAGTGGTGGCATTAGTAGCGGTATTGGGAATCATATTGATATCAATGGTGCAAAACAATTTCAGGTAATTATATTCAAATTGTATGCCTTATAAACCAAAAGTTCATTGTTTAAGCATCATGTCATATTAATAATTTTATATTGTTTTAACTATATGCAGGCAAAGCTGAAGAATGTGAATAGTGAAGTTGTCCATGATAATCATAAATGTAAGTTACTTCATTGGTGTGGTGAAGGAGTTGTTGCAGAAGGTCGAGTTGCATCCACAGATCCAAAAGCAAAAGTGCATCACATTCCTCTTGGAGGATCTTGTTGGAAGGTTTGGGTTGATAAAGTTCTGGTGGAGAAGGTAGACTTGATACGACCAAATGATGAAATGTTTTATCTCGACGATGCACTAGGAAGCACAGTAGCATGGCTATCTAAACTTGTAGTTTTGTGTGAGTGAGATAGATTCTACTTATTTGAAAGTCATACATTTTTGTTGGATCCAAATCATGTTACTAAGTGAACTCTTGCTATGTTATGTTAAGTGTGGTGCATTTTATGTTTCTGCAAGTTGTGTTTGTTTCTGCATTTTGTGTGTCGACATTTTATGTTTTTTTGCACATTAGGTTTCTGCGTTTTGTGTATATCATTGCATGTTGTTGATAACTCTAACGGCAGCATGCATTGCATGCCGTGAATACTATCTATTGCGACGTGCATTGCATGTCGTTGATAATCCTAACAACAGCTTGCATTGCATGTCGTGAATACTTCAATTGTAAATTGATAACACTAATGACAGCATGAATTGCACGCCGCGAATAATTGAATTGCAGCGTTTATTGCACGCCATTGATTACCCTAACAACAGCATGCATTGTCCGCCGCGAATTCTTCAATTGCAGCGTTTATTGTACGCCATTGATGACACTAACAACAGCATACATTGCACGCCGTGATTATGTCAATTGCAGCGTTTATTGCATGTCGTGGATATCTTTAGACTTTCAACAGTTTATCATTGTACAGGACGCAATGCACGCCGTGGATAGCATATTTGCGCGCCGCAAAAAGCTATATTTGTTGTAGTGATTGTTGAACCCCGTGGTAGTTTTGATGTGATCAACCAAGTTGGTTAGGTCCTGCGTTTTGTCTGATCCATGTGTCTGAGTGTGCAGGAACTTAGGAGCACAGGAAATCGAGCGGAAGACGCAGCTGGCGAGAAGGACAACACGGGAAGGGAGCCGACGGGCTCGGTGCGTCCGAAGGACGGGAGAGTTGCGGAAGAGTACACCCGGTGGGCGAAAAGAACGTGCGCGGCGTTCGAGGGACGTAAAGCCGGGGAGGAAGCCTGCTCGAGGAGAAGGCCGGGAATTGGGTTCGGGTGAGCCCTATTCCGGTAGGCCGCAATCACCCAAGGAGCTGAACCGGAACAAGTCAACTGGAAGTTGACTTGTCAATGGTTCGGTCGACCGAACCCCTTGATCGGTCGACCGAACCCTTCTGTATCCGAAGCCAACTGTTGGTGACACGTTAGAAGCCACGTCAAGCAGCCAACCGTTGGGGAGTTGATCGGTCGACCGAACCTTCTGATCGGTCGATCGAACCGAAGTCTATCCAAAGACCAAGTCGAGCAATCTGATCGGGCCAACTCAGCAGAAGACCGTTGGCAGATCGATCGACCGAACAAAAGGATCGGTCCACCGAACCCAAGCTCGATCCATAGAGACTGCACCTGGATGCGAAGCTGGGTAGGTACAGCAGGTTCGGTCGACCGATCCCTCTCGAGTCAAACTTGATCCCGAAGGATCAGGTGAACTGATAAGCTCGAGAACCCCTATATAAAGAGGGTCTCGGGTAGCTCTTAGAGATATCGAAAACAGTGAACGAATACGAACGATCTCGTAATACAACTCCTGTACTCTCATTTCCTAAGCAACAGTTCTGTGCTCTTCAAGTGTAAAAGGCTACTCCGCCTTCAGAGAAGGAGACTTCTTTTAGTGCACTCTCTTACTGTCTTGGATTAACAATCTTCTTGGTTGTAACCAAGTAAATAGCTGAGTCTTATATTTCTGTTTATGTTAGTTCTGTTGAATTTCATAACTGTTGCTTTATTATTTAAGTTGAAAGCCTTGAGGAGGGTTTAGTTTTTATTGCAGGATATTCACCCCCTTTTGTCGGTCATCGCTGCACCAACAAGTGGTATCAGAGCCGGACCGCCTCAGAAGGACTAACCGCCGACTGAAGCACGAAGATCTAGAAGATGGCCGGAGCTAGTGACTACCCACCTGCATTCGAGGGGGAGTTTGCTTCATGGAAGCAAAAAATGGAGGTATACCTTAAGTCTGATTTTGGTATTTATTTAATAATGAAATCTGGTTATGAAGCACCAAAGAAAGTAAACGGAGAAGAGCTCGAGAAATACCTCTGGAACGAGAAGCAACGTGATGAGTCGATGGCAAATGCGCGGGCTGAATTTCATCTTCTAACCACAATACCAAATGAAGATCTCGACAAAGTCGGAGAGTACAATAGCGCAAAAGAACTTTGGAAAAAGTTCTTAAAGATCTATGAAGAGTCCGAATCCAAGGTAAATGCCGCAACAGCCCCAACAACCGAATTCCATCCTGTTTTTAGGGGGAGAATCAACAGCTGACAAGGTAAGTCAGGTATGGTCTCCACCTTCTGAACAATTAATTACATTAATCGAGAAGGTACCTGAAAATTTTTGCGAATTAAAAATTAAATCTTCTAAAGAATTTTCTGGATTAGAAAAAATTTTGTCGAACGAATCTTTCCAATTAAAAACACCGTCGAAATATTTTTTACCAACTATTTTGTTGAAAGAATTTCTGAAACTAAAAACATTGCCAAAAGATTCTTGTGAGTTACAAACTAATTTGTCGAACGAATTATCAAAAGATCTTTTATCAATTATTTTGTCAAAACAATTTTTCGCATACTTAATATTGTTTTCCTTAAATCTAAAAAATTATGATAAACTAAAGTGGAAATTTAGATATCATAATAAGGTTAGAGAAATGGCAATAACTTGAGAATGAATTTTGTTTTAATAATAAAAAAAAATTATTATTTTCGCCTAAGTTAAAAGCCTTTTCTATAATTCTAAAAAGTAATTTAACTTAGAATTTTTTTTTTAATATTCTTCTGAAAAATTCAAGAAATTCATTTTACTAAAATTAAACGCTACCTAGAAGTATTGAGCAGTTTCACCTAAACTATAATATGAATAAGAGGGTTTATTCATTAGCGGAACTACTGACAGAACTTCAAGTAGCAGAAGGATTATTTCGTCACAATGCTCAAATTCACTATGCTGAAAATGGTTCTACTTCTAAACCGAAAGGAAAGAAGAAGAAGAAACAAGCAGGTTCAGCAAAGAAAGTGAATAAATCTCAGAGTACGGGATTTAAAGCTGGAATGAAGAAGCCGAAGGGCAAGTGCTTCATCTGTAAGCAGGCAGGACATTGGAAGGCAGACTGTCCTCGTAGAAACCAAAACAAAGGTATATCTCATATTCTAGTTGTTGAAACATGTTTAGCGGTGTTATCTACCAGCACCTGGTGTGTAGATACGGGAGTCACTGATCATGTCTGCAATTCCTTGCAGGGGTTCCAGGAAACCCGACGACTATCTGAAGGAGAGATTACCGTCTACATGGGCAATGCTACTAAGGTGGCAGCTGTTGCAGTGGGAGATGTCTACTTATCTTTTAGTAGAAATAGAAATTTGATTTTAAGAAATTGTCTTTATGTACCCAGTTTTAGAAAGAATTTAATTTCAGTTTCTAAACTGTTTTTAGATGGATATTCAGTTTCTTTCAGTAACGATGTAGTTATTAAAAGAAATAAAGTGATTATCTGTTCTGGTGCATTAGTTGGCAATTTGTATACTTTAAATCCAATTTCTTCCACAAAGCAAAACATGAAAATTTATAACTCATCTTCTAACTCAAATAAGAGAAAAGAACCTTCGGAAATGAACCAAGCATATCTTTGGCATCTAAGGCTTGGTCATATTAACTTAAGTAGGATTCAGAGGCTTATAGCCGATGGACTTTTGAGTTCATTTGAGTTGGAAAATTTTCCAACTTGTGAATCTTGCTTGGAAGGTAAAATGACCAAGAGGCCGTTCAAGGCCAAGGGGTATAGAGCCAAAGAAGTGTTAGAGTTGGTTCACTCGATTTGTGTGGTCCTATGTCATCCAGGCAAGAGGAGGTTTTAAATATTTTGTCTCTTTCATAGACGATTATTCAAGATATGGATACATTTACCTAATGCATGAAGTCCGAGTGCTTTGATAAGTTCAAAGAATACAAGGTGATGTGGAGAAACGACTAGGTAAAAGTATCAAGACACTACTGATCCGATCGTGGTGGCGAATACCTCTTAGGAGAGTTTAGGAATTACTTATCGAGGTCGGGATTTAATCCCAATTATTCGCACTGGAACACCCCGAATGATGTAGCGAGCGAAGGAATAGGACTCTTATGGAGATGGTTAGATCAATGATGAGTTATTGAATTACCAAATTCGTTTTGGGGATATGCTCGGGAAACAGATATCGTTCCGAACTTAGTACCTTCTAAATCAGTTCTTCTACTCCCATAAAATTGTGGAATGGGCGAAAGTCTAAAACATATTCGGTTGGGGTAGTCCAACACATGTCTGAAACCAGATCTTGATAAGTTAGAATCTCTACTGAAGTTCGCGTGTTTGTAGGATATCCCAAAGGGCGAAAAGTGGTTTATTTTATAGTCCTAAAGATCGGAAGGTCATTGTTAGCACCAATGCCCGGTTTTAGAAGAAGACTATATAATGGATCACAAGCCCGATGCAAAGTTGTTTTAGAAGAACTTAGAGATGACATGTCTACTTGAGTACCAACGATACAAGATGAAGTACCACAAGAGGCGCAACACGTGTCACACATGATACACAACCACGAGATAGTGCCTCGTCGTAGTGGGAGGGTTGTAAAGGACTGAAGATTCATGTTTTGGGAGAGTCTTGGACTTAATCCGGGTAAACATGAACTTGATCCTGAACATCTGACGAAGCACTCCAAGATATAGATGCATCTTGACAAAAGGCAATGAATTCTGAAATAGAGTCTATGTACTCTAATAAGGTCTGGGAGCTTGTAGAACCACCTGATGGTGTAAAAGCCGTTGGATGCAAATGGATCTACAAAAGGAAAAGAGGGACAAACGGGAAGGTAGAGACCTTCAAAGCTAGGCTTGTTGCGAAAGGGTACACTCAGAAAGAGGGAATCGATTATGAGGAGACCTTTTCACCGGTAGCCATGCTTAAGTCTATCCGGATACTCTTATCCATTGCTGCTCATATGGATTATGAGATTTGGCAAATGGATGTCAAGACAGCTTTCCTTAATAGAAGTCTTGAAGAGAACATTCATATGAAGCAACCAGAAGGGTTCATTGAAAAAGGCAAAGAGCATCTAGTGTGCAAGCTCAATCGGTCCATTTATGGACTGAAGCAAGCTTCAAGGTCTTGGAACATCCGGTTTAATGAAGTAATCCAGTCGTATGGATTTATTCAGTGTCCGGATGAGTCTTGTGTATACAAGAAGTGTAACGGAAATGTGGTGGTATTTCTTGTACTATACGTAGATGATATTTTGTTAATTGGCAACAATGTCAAGGTATTATCAGACGTAAGGGTATGGTTGTCCAAACAATTTGATATGAAGGACTTAGGAGATTGTGCACACATTCTTGGGATCAAAGTTATAAGGGATCGTAAGAAAAGAATGTTGTGTCTGTCCCAAGCTTCATATATAGATACAATCCTTGCTCGTTTTAGCATTCAGGATTCCAAGAAAAGTTTCTTACATTTTAGACATGGAGTAGCTCTATCTAAAGAGATGTCTCCAAAGACGTCAAAAGAGATAGAGGACATGAAAGCAGTTCCTTATGATTCGGCTGTAGGAAGCCTAATGTATGCAATGCTATGTACGAGACCTGATATCTGTTTTGCCGTGGGCATGGTCAGCAGATATCAGAGTAACCCTGGACAAGGACATTGGACTACGGTAAAGCATATATTAAAGTACCTGAGAAGGACAAGAGATTATATGCTAGTTTACCAAGCAGACGATCTGCTCCCTGTGGGTTACACGGATTCAGATTTCCAATCAGATAGGGATAACAGTAAGTCTACATCAGGCTATGTGTTTACTTTAGGAGGTGGAGCCATTTCATGGAGGAGTGTTAAGCAGAAATGCGTTTCGGACTCAACCATGGAAGCTGAGTATGTAGCAGCCTCTGAGGTAGCTAAAGAAGCAGTATGGCTCAGGAACTTTCTAATGGACTTAGATGTGATTCCTGGTTTGCCCAAAATCATCACAATTTATTGTGATAATAGCGGTGCAGTTGCAAACTCGAAGGAACCACGAGCTCATAAGGCAAGTAAACATATAGAGCGCAAGTACCACCTGATACGAGATATCGTGAAGCGAGGAGAAGTTGTCATCGCCAAGATTGCATCAGCAGATAACCTGGCAGATCCTTTCACTAAGGCCCTTCCGGCGAAAGCTTTGGATCGGCATGTGGAGGGAATGAGAATCAGATGTATGGTAGAAGATATGGCTGCTTAGTCATTTGTTTAAGTGCGAGATTGTTGGAGTGTATACTGAAAGCCTAAGCTTTGTAAACATTCATTATGAATAAATTAAAGAATCACATTTGGTCAAATTGTCTACATTTAGTTGTAGTTGTTCAATTAATTTATACTGTAGATAACATAGTATGTGGTGTCACATGCAGAAGATGATGTTGTCAGTACCTTATAAATTATAAACAGACCAAAATGGAAAGGAACAAACCATTAGAAGGTTGTAGTGTAATTAGGTATCAGTTTATCTTGACTGTATAATTACACTAGTACACCTAGAGTGTATTGAGTAGGACCATTTGAGGTCGTTTCTTTTATACTGACTTTATAAAGAAACAAAGATCTCGGTTATTATGGAAGTGTGTGCTCTTAATCCTGATATAATAACAAGCACATATATTTGATATTTATTTCTTTAATTTATCAATGGGTGAGATTTAGTTCGATGAATCAATAAGCCCGATAAGTTGGGAAATGGTATCACTTATAGTGTGTGTTGTTGATTATAGAAGGAAACTGTGTCCTAGAGATACTAGGTTGATAATGTCCCCAAGAGGAGCTCATAAGGATTGTCATGTTAAACCCTGCAGGTGGACTTAGTCCGACATGACGATAAGGTTGAGTGGTACTACTCTTGGACTTAGATATTAATTAAATGAGTTGTCAGTAACTCACTTAATTAGTGGACATTCGATATCTTAAACACAGGGAGACTAACACACTCATAATAAGAAGGAGCCCAAAAATGTAATTTGGGATTGGTGCGGTAGTTCAATGATAGTTCTCTAGTGGAATGAATTATCATTGATAAAATTAAGTTGTGTGTTCGGGGCGAACACGGGATGCTTAATTTTATCGGGAGACCAAAACCAATTTCTCCTCTCGGTCCCTTTCGTAGCCTCTTAGTTATAGAGTTCTATACCCACCTATACCCACCTTCTATACCCACCCAATAGGGGCCGGCCAAGCTAGCTTGGGAAACAAGCTAGGGTCGGCCTAGGTATAAGATTGGGTGGCCGGCCCTAGCTTGAACCCAAGCTAGTAGGGCCGGCCAAAATAAATTAAAAAGAATTTTAATTTTAATTTTTATTATGTGGAAGAAATAATTTATTAAAGAGAATTTAAATTAAATTATCTCTTTTGTAAAATTTACAAAAGATTAAATAAAGAGATTAGATCTCTTTCCTTATTTGTAGATTGGTGAGATATTTTATTTTCTCTTTAAAAATTATTCACATGTTGTAAAATTAAAATTATAGAAATTTCTTTTATTAACCATGTAGAGATTTTTAAAGAGAAATTTTAATTTTAAAATTTTCGGAAACAAATTAGGAAGTTTTAATTGTTGATTGAAACTTGTCCAATTTGTTCTCCAATGATGTGGCCGGCCAATGTAGATTTAATTGGGAAATTTTATTTTATTTTTCTCAATTAAATCATGTCAAGGAAATTGAGGAAATTTTATTGTAATTAAATTTCCTAATTTGCCTAGGCCAAGGAATATAAAAGAAGGGGAGAGGGTGCCTTCATGAGACACAACATCTATTATTTCTCTCCCTCTTTTGTTCCTTGGTGTGGCCGGCCATCCTCTCCCTCTCTTCCTCTTGTGGTGGCCGAACCACTCTCTCTCTCTTGGAGCTCTTGTGGTGGCCGGATACTACTTGGAGAAGAAGAAGAAGAAGTATGAGAGAAAGCTAGCATCTCTTGGAGCTTGGTTAGTATTTTGGTTTTTCTCCTTGGTGAAGTTTTCCTTTGTGGCCGAACCTTGCTTGGAGGAGAAGAAGGTGATTGGTGGTTTCTCATCTCGGTAGATCGTTGCCCACACAACTTCCGAGGTTAGAAGAGGAATACGGTAGAAGATCAAGAGGTTTTTCTACAAGGTATAACTAGTAATTTTTATTTCCGCATCATGCTAGTTATTTATGGAAATAATACCAAATACAAGAGGCTTACGTTCTAGAATTTCGAAAATGTTTTTCGATGATGTGTGCTCTTGTTTTTTCTTCTCCTTGTGATTTGATTGTTCTTTTGTTAACCTAAAGTTATTTTAGGAAATTAAATATTAGCTTTCTATAAAGGTTTTGTCTAGTCGGTGGTGGTTGCTCCCATACCCAAGAAGGCCATGTGCCTCGCCACGTCGAACCGATTATGGAAATTAATATTTAATGGAATTAATAACTTAAGGTGATTTGGGTCGAACGTGTTAAGTTCCGCAGGAGACCCAAGTCAAAACCTAAAAGAATGAATAGATTAAGTTTTGGATCAAACGTGTTAAGTTCCGCAGGCGATCCAAAATTTAATTTAAAAGAACACATGGTAGCTAGGAAAAGGTTCAGACCTTTGTACAAAATTTTTGTACAATGGAACCTATAGGTTTTTCGAGTAGCAACCAACAATTGGTATCAGAGCTAGGGTTTTGCCTCTGTGTATTTGGTATTAGTTTAATTATGCACATGTCATACATAATTTAGGCAGGATAATAGTAGGATATGCTAACTTTGTGGATGCAGGATCCAACTATTATGGCTTTTAGTTATTATGTGTGTGATTGGACCCTTGGACATGTCAAGGGCATTTATATGTGTGTGCATGATTGTATTAAAATACAGCAGGAGCTGTATTTAGTTTTATTAGGATTTTATTTTTGATCTAGATACATGTACATTCCTTTTATGGAATATAGGATCAAAATGTAAAATTCTATTTATGTCGCGGATCGAATCTTGCAAAGCGTGGAACCTTCTAAGGACCAGAGGCGTAGCGGAACTAGGAGCAAGATGGATGTGACAGCGAGACCCGGTGGCGGTGGCCAAATATGGCAGCAGCTTGGGATGACAACACACGGAGGACAACTAGAGAAAAAAGCCATAATAGTTGAAAATTAGATTTTCTATTTATTGCTTTTATATTGTGCTGTGTGTATGTGTTAGTTTACATGCTTAGTAGGCTAGCATAGTTAAAATTCCTCATTTATAAATAACTAAGTGGGAGAGGGATTTTTAAATAAATCCCATGGTCTCCATTACTGGTTTGTAAGTGATGCAAACAAGTTTGCGCGTTGGCTCTGAGTGCCTTCCTCCATAACGGATGAGCTTGTTTGTGGATCACTAGTACAGACTTCCATTTTTGGATGACTATAGGAAATTAATTAAGAGCGTGTGATCTTCCCCAACGGAAGGGGCATAATCTTATTAATGGACTCAGTGTCAAGTAATGGTATACACTTAGACACACCTAATAGTATCCTCCCCATCGGAGTCACTGCTATTATTTGTGTGACCAAAATATACCAACTATTAATTTTATTTGTCAAAAAGTTAGATTGACAAGATAATAAAATTAATGGGTTAAAACCCTTCTTTTACAAATGTTGAATTTGTATACGTCCACACTAACGTGGCATACAAAATTCACGGTGTTTTGAGGTGTTGGTTAATTTAAAATAGTATTGTTTGAGGAATCAATATTATTCTAAATTTAGAGTTCTGACCAAAAGTTATTTGTGATTCTTAGGATGTCTTTCAACCCACTGTCTATCATACTTCAACAGAATATACTTATTGGACCAAACTACATAGATTGGAAAAGAAACCTAGACATTGTTCTTACTGCTGAAAGCTATAAATTTGTACTGACTGAGCAATGCCCTGAAGCACCTACTGGTGAATCTACCCAAGAGGAGATTGAATATCCTAGGAAATGGGTAAAAGCAGATGAGATGGCGCGGTGTTACATTTTGGCTTCAATGTCAAATGTATTGCAACATCAGCATCAAGATTTACCAACAGCTTATGATATTATGAACAATCTCAAGGAACTCTTTGGTCATCAGGATAGGGCTTCTAGGCAAGAAGCCATGAGAAAGATAATGACAGCCACCATGCAAGAGGGTACTCCTGTGAGGGATCATATCCTAAAGATGATGGCTTATCTAAACGAGATACGGATCCTTGGAGGAGAAATTGATGGGAAACCCAGATCGATATGATCCTCCAAACGCTACCTAGAAGTTTTGAGCAGTTGCTGAACTATAATATGAATAAGAGGGTTTATTCATTAGCGGAACTACTGACAGAACTTCAAGAAGCAGAAGGATTATTTCGTCACAATGCTCAAATTCACTATCTGAAAATGGTTCTACTTCTAAACCGAAAGGAAAGAAGAAGAAGAAACAATCTGGCTCAGCAAAGAAAGTGAATAAATCTCAGAGTACGGGATTTAAAGCTGGAGTGAAGAAGCTGAAGGGCAAGTGCTTCATCTGCAAGCAGGCAGGACATTGGAAGGCGGACTGTCCTCGTAGGAACCAAAACAAAGGTATATCTCATGCTCTAGTTGTTGAAACATGTTTAGCGGTGTTATCTACCAGCACCTGGTGTGTAGATACGGGAGCCACTGATCATGTCTGCAATTCCTTGCAGGGGTTCCAGGAAACCCGACGACTATCTGAAGGAGAGATTACCGTCTACATGGGCAATGCTACTAAGGTGGCAGCTGTTGCAGTGGGAGATGTCTACTTATCTTTTAGTAGAAATAGAAATTTGATTTTAAGAAATTGTCTTTATGTACCCAGTTTTAGAAAGAATTTAATTTCAGTTTCTAAACTGTTTTTAGATGGATATTCAGTTTCTTTCAGTAACGATGTAGTTATTAAAAGAAATAAAGTGATTATCTGTTCTGGTGCATTATTTGGCAATTTGTATACTTTAAATCCAATTTCTTCCACAAAGCAAAACATGAAAATTTATAACTCATCTTCTAACTCAAATAAGAGAAAAGAACCTTCGGAAATGAACCAAGCATATCTTTGGCATCTAAGGCTTGGTCATATTAACTTAAGTAGAATTCAGAGGCTTATAGCCGATGGACTTTTGAGTTCATTTGAGTTGGAAAATTTTTCAACTTGTGAATCTTGCTTGGAAGGTAAAATGACCAAGAGGCCGTTCAAGGCCAAGGGGTATAGAGCCAAAGAAGTGTTAGAGTTGGTTCACTCTGATTTGTGTGGTCCTATGTCTGTCCAGGCAAGAGGAGGTTTTGAATATTTTGTCTCTTTCATAGACGATTATTCAAGATATGGATACATTTACCTAATGCGCAGAGTCCAAGTGCTTTGATAAGTTCAAAGAATACAAGGTTGATGTGGAGAAACGACTAGGTAAAAGTATCAAGACACTCTGATCGGATCGTGGTGGCGAATACCTCTTAGGAGAGTTTAGGAATTACTTATCGAAGGCTGGGATTCATTGACTGCACTGGAACACCCCAGCAGAATGGTGTAGCGAGCGAAGGAATAGGACTCTTATGGAGATGGTTAGATCAATGATGAGTTATTGAATTACCAAATTCGTTTTGGGGATATGCTCTGGAAATAGCGATTCAGAACTTAGTACCTTCTAAATCAGTTTCTTCTACTCCCATAGAATTGTGGAATGGGCGAAAGCCCATCTAAGACATATTCGGATTTGGTAGTCCAACACATGTCTGAAACCAGATCTTGATAAGTTAGAATCCCTACTGAAGTTCGCGTGTTTGTAGGATATCCCAAAGGAGCGAAGGTGGTTTATTTTATAGTCCTAAAGATCGGAAGGTCATTGTTAGCACCAATGCCGTTTTAGAAGAAGACTATATAATGGATCACAAGCCCGATGTAAAGTTGTTTTAGAAGAACTTAGAGAGGACATGTCTACTTCATTACCAACGATACAAGATGAAGTACCACAAGAGCGCAACACGTGTCACACATGATACACAACCACAGACGATTGCCTCGTCGTAGTGGGAGGGTTGTAAAGCGACTGAAAGATTCATGTTTTGGGAGAGTCTTGGACTTGATCCGGGTAAACATGAACCTGATCCACGAACATCTGACGAAGCACTCCAAGATATAAATGCAGCATCTTGACAAAAGGCAATGAATTACGAAATAGAGTCTATGTACTCTAATAAGGTGCGGGAGCTTGTAGAACCACCGATGGTGTAAAAGCCGTTGGATGCAAATGGATCTACAAAAGGAAAAGAGGGACGGACGGGAAAGACCTTCAAAACTAGGCTTGTTGCGAAAGGGTACACTCGAAAGAGGAATCGATTATGAGGAGACCTTTTCACCGGTAGCCATGCTTAAGTCTATCCGGATACTCTTATCCATTGTTGCTCATATGGATTATGAGATTTGGCAAATGGATGTCAAGGCACTTTCCTTAATAGAAGTCTTGAAGAGAACATTCATATGAAGCAACCGGAAGGGTTCATTGAAAAGGCAAAGAGCATCTAGTGTGCAAGCTCAATCGGTCCATTTATGGACAAAACTTCAAGGTCTTGGAACATCCGGTTTAATGAAGTAATCCAGTCGTATGGATTTATTCAGTGTCCGGATGAGTCTTGTGTATACAAGAAGTGTAACGGAAATGTGGTGGTATTTCTTGTACTATACGTAGATGATATTTTGTTAATTGGCAACAATGTCAAGGTATTATCAGACGTAAGGGTATGGTTGTCCAAACAATTTGATATGAAGGACTTAGGAGATTGTGCACACATTCTTGGGATCAAAGTTATAAGGGATCGTAAGAAAAGAATGTTGTGTCTGTCCCAAGCTTCATATATAGATACAATCCTTGCTCGTTTTAGCATTCAGGATTCCAAGAAAAGTTTCTTACATTTTAGACATGGAGTAGCTCTATCTAAAGAGATGTCTCCAAAGACGTCAAAAGAGATAGAGGACATGAAAGCAGTTCCTTATGCTTCGGCTGTAGGAAGCCTAATGTATGCAATGCTATGTACGAGACCTGATATCTGTTTTGCCGTGGGCATGGTCAGCAGATATCAGAGTAACCCTGGACAAGGACATTGGACTACGGTAAAGCATATATTAAAGTACCTGAGAAGGACTAGAGATTATATGCTAGTTTACCAAGCAGACGATCTGCTCCCTGTGGGTTACACGGATTCAGATTTCCAATCAGATAGGGATAACAGTAAGTCTACATCAGGCTATGTGTTTACTTTAGGAGGTGGAGCCATTTCATGGAGGAGTGTTAAGCAGAAATGCGTTTCGGACTCAACCATGGAAGCTGAGTATGTAGCAGCCTCTGAGGCAGCTAAAGAAGCAGTATGGCTCAGGAACTTTCTAATGGACTTAGATGTGATTCTGGTTTGCCCAAAATCATCACAATTTATTGTGATAATAGCGGTGCAGTTGCAAACTCGAAGGAACCACGAGCTCATAAGGCAAGTAAACATATAGAGCGCAAGTACCACCTGATACGAGATATCGTGAAGCGAGGAGAAGTTGTCATCGCCAAGATTGCATCAGCAGATAACCTGGCAGATCCTTTCACTAAGGCCCTTCCGGCGAAAGCTTTGGATCGGCATGTGGAGGGAATGAGAATCAGATGTATGGTAGAAGATATGGCTGCTTAGTCATTTGTTTAAGTGCGAGATTGTTGGAGTGTATACTGAAAGCCTAAGCTTTGTAAACATTCATTATGAATAAATTAAAGAATCACATTTGGTCAAATTGTCTACATTTAGTTGTAGTTGTTCAATTAATTTATACTGTAGATAACATAGTATGTGGTGTCACATGCAGAAGATGATGTTGTCAGTACCTTATAAATTATAAACAGACCAAAATGGAAAGGAACAAACCATTAGAAGGTCGTAGTGTAATTAGGTATCAGTTTATCTTGACTGTATAATTACACTAGTACACTTAGAGTGTATTGAGTAGGACCATTTGAGGTCGTTTCTTTTATACTGACTTTATAAAGAAACAAAGACCTCGGTTATTATGGAAGTGTGTGCTCTTAATCCTGATATAATAACAAGTACATATATTTGATATTTGTTTCTTTAATTTATGAATGGGTGAGATTTAGTTCGATGAATCAATAAGCCCGATAAGTTGGGAAATGGTATCACTTATAGTGTGTGTTGTTGATTATAGAAGGAAACTGTGTCATAGAGATACTAGGTTGATAATGTCCCCAAGAGGAGCTCATAAGGATTGTCATGTTAAACCCTGCAGGTGGACTTAGTCCGACATGACGATAAGGTTGAGTGGTACTACTCTTGGACTTAGATATTAATTAAATGAGTTGTCAGTAACTCACTTAATTAGTGGACATTCGATATCTTAAACACAGGGAGACTAACACACTCATAATAAGAAGGAGCCCAAAAATGTAATTTGGGATTGGTGCGGTAGTTCAATGATAGTTCTCTAGTGGAATGAATTATCATTGATAAAATTAAGTTGTGTGTTCGGGGCGAACACGGGATGCTTAATTTTATCGGGAGACCAAAACCAATTTCTCCTCTCGGTCCTTATCGTAGCCTCTTAGTTATAGAGTTCTATACCCACCTATACCCACCTTCTATACCCACCCAATAGGGGCCGGCCAAGCTAGCTTGGGAAACAAGCTAGGGCCGGCCTAGGTATAAGATTGGGTGGCCGGCCCTAGCTTGAACCCAAGATAGTAGGGCCGGCCAAAATAAATTAAAAAGAATTTTAATTTTTATTTTTATTATGTGGAAGAAATAATTTATTAAAGAGAATTAAAATTAAAATATCTCTCTTGTAAAATATCTACAAAAGATTAAAGAAAGAGATTAGATCTCTTTCCTTATTTGTAGATTGGTGAGATATTTTATTTTCTCTTTAAAAATTATTCACATGTTGTAAAATTAAAATTATAGAAATTTCTTTTATTAACCATGTAGAGATTTTTAAAGGGAAATTTTAATTTTAAAATTTCCGGAAACAAATTAGGAAGTTTTAATTGTTGATTGAAACTTGTCCAATTTGTTCTCCAATGATGTGGCCGACCAATGTAGATTTAATTGGGAAATTTTATTTTATTTTTCTCAATTAAATCATGTCAAGGAAATTGAGGAAATTTTATTGTAATTAAATTTCCTAATTTGCCTAGGCCAAGGAATATAAAAGAAGGGGAGAGGGTGCCTTCATGAGACACAACATCTATTATTTCTCTCCCTCTTTTGTTCCTTGGTGTGGCCGGCCATCCTCTCCCTCTCTTCCTCTTGTGGTGGCCGAACCACTCTCTCTCTCTTGGAGCTCTTATGGTGGCCGGATACTACTTGGAGAAGAAGAAGAAGAAGTATGAGAGAAAGCTAGCATCTCTTGGAGCTTGGTTAGTATTTTTGTTTTTCTCCTTGGTGAAGTTTTCCTTTGTGGCCGAACCTTGCTTGGAGTAGAAGAAGGTGGTTGGTGGTTTCTCATCTCGGTAGATCATTGCCCACACAATGCCCGAGGCTAGAAGAGGAATACGGTAGAAGATCAAGAGGTTTTTCTACAAGGTATAACTAGTAATTTTTATTTCCGCATCATGCTAGTTATTTATGGAAATAATACCAAATACAAGAGGCTTACGTTCTAGAATTTCGGATATATTTTTCGATGCTGTGTTCTTTTATTTTTTCTTTTCCTTGTGATTTGATTGTTCTTTTTGGTTAACCTAAAGTTATTTTAGGAAATTAAATATTAGCTTTCTATAAAAGGTTTTGTCTAGTCGGTGGTGGTTGCTCCCATATTCAAGAAGGCCATGTGCCTCGCCACGTCAGTACTGGGAACCGATTATGGAAATTAATATTTAATGGAATTAATAACTTAAGGTGATTTGGGTCGAACGTGTTAAGTTCCGCAGGAGACCCAAGTCAAAACCTAAAAGAACGAATAAATTAAGTTTTGGATCAAACGTGTTAAGTTCCGCAGGCGATCCAAAATTTAATTTAAAAGAACACAAGGTAGCTAGGAAAAGGTTCAGACCTTTGTACAAAATTTTTGTACAATGGAACCTATAGGTTTTCCGAGTAGCAACCAACAGATCGAACCTAGGGATCGGTCGACCGATCCCTCTCGAGTCAAACTTGATCCTGAAGGATCAGGTGAACTGATAAGCTCGAGAACCCCTATATAAAGAGGGTCTCGGGTAGCTCTTAGAGATATCGAAAATAGTGAACGAATACGAACGATCTCGTAATACAACTCCTGTACTCTCATTTCCTAAGCAACAGTTATGTGCTCTTCAAGTGTAAAAGGCTACTCCGCCTTCAGAGAAGGAGACTTCTTTTAGTGCACTCTCTTACTGTCTTGGATTAACAATCTTCTTGGTTGTAACCAAGTAAATAGCTGAGTCTTATATTTCTGTTTATGTTAGTTCTGTTGAATTTCATAACTGTTGCTTTATTATTTAAGTTGAAAGCCTTGAGGAGGGTTTAGTTTTTATTGCAGGTAGTTCACCCCCCCTCTTGCCGGTCTCCGCTGCACCAACAAGTGGTATCAGAGCCGGACCGCCTCAGAAGGACTAACCGCCGACTGAAGCACGAAGATCTAGACGATGGTCGGAGCCAGTGACTACCCACCTGCATTCGAGGGGGAGTTTGCTTCATGGAAGCAAAAAATGGAGGTATACCTTAAGTCTGATTTTGGTATTTATTTAATAATGAAATCTGGTTATGAAGCACCAAAGAAAGTAAACGGAGAAGAGCTCGAGAAATACCTCTGGAACGAGAAGCAACGTGATGAGTCGATGGCAAATGCGCGGGCTGAATTTCATCTTCTAACCACAATACCAAATGAAGATCTCGACAAAGTCGGAGAGTACAATAGCGCAAAAGAACTTTGGAAAAAGTTCTTAAAGATCTATGAAGAGTCCGAATCCAAGGTAAATGCCGCAACAGCCCCAACAACCGAATTCCATCCTGTTTTTAGGGGGAGAATCAACAGCTGACAAGGTAAGTCAGGTATGGTCTCCACCTTCTGAACAATTAATTACATTAATCGAGAAGGTACCTGAAAATTTTTGCGAATTAAAAATTAAATCTTCGAAAGAATTTTATGGATTAGAAAAAATTTTGTCGAACGAATCTTTCCAATTAAAAACACCGTCGAAATATTTTTTACCAACTATTTTGTTGAAAGAATTTCTGAAACTAAAAACATTGCCAAAAGATTCTTGTGAGTTACAAACTAATTTGTCGAACGAATTATCAAAAGATCTTTTATCAATTATTTTGTCAAAACAATTTTTCGCATACTTAATATTGTTTTCCTTAAATCTAAAAAATTATGATAAACTAAATTGGAAATTTAGATATCATAATAAGGTTAGAGAAATGGCAATAACTTGAGAATGAATTTTGTTTTAATAATAAAAAAAAATTATTATTTTCGCCTAAATTAAAAGCCTTTTCTATAATTCTAAAAAGTAATTTAACTAAGATTTTTTTTTTAATATTCTTCTGAAAAATTAAAAAAATTCATTTTACTAAAATTTTTTGGAAAATTTTTTAACTTGATTTTTTTTTTGTGGAAACTTTTTTGACTTGCAAAATTTTACCTAGAAAATTTTTCAAAATTTCATTCTTACTTGGAATATTTTTGAACCATTTATTTTACCTAACATATTGTTGGATAATTCTCTCTATTTTTATTAAGCCCGTTTTTGCTGTGATCAAAGGGGGAGAGAAAAGTACAAGTTTAGGGGGAGTTAGAAAAAATTTAAAATTTAAATTTCTTTTTCTAATTTTTGTTGCAATTTTACTAATTGCAAAAATTATACTTAACTTGCTAGTTTAGTAATTTTCTTTAAATTACTATTTGTTTGGTTTACCCCTAACATGAACTTGGTTGATGCACATCAAAAAGGGGGAGATTGTTGAACTCCGTGGTAGTTTTGATGTGATCAACCAAGTTGGTTAGGTCCTGCGTTTTGTCTGATCCCTGTGTCTAAGTGTGCAGGAACTTAGGAGCACAGGAAGTCGAGCGGAAGACGCAGCTGGCGAGAAGGACGGCACGGGAAGGGAGCCGACGGGCTCGGTGCGTTCGAAAGACGGGAGAGCTGCGGAAGAGTACACCCGGTGGGCGAGAAGAACGTGCGCGGCGTTCAAGGGACGTAAAGCCAAGGAGGAAGCCTGCTCGAGGAGAAGGTCGGGAATTGGGTTCGGGTGAGCCCTATTCCGGTAGGCCGCAATCACCCAAGGAGCCGAACCGGAACAAGTCAACTGGAAGTTGACTTGTCAATGGTTCGGTCGATCGAACCCCTTGATCGGTCGACCGAACCCTTCTCTATCCGAAGCCAGCTGTTGGTGACACGTCAGAAGCCACGTCAAGCAGCCAACCGTTGGGGAGCTGATCGGTCGACCGAACCTTCTGATCAGTCGACCGAACCGAAGTCTATCCAAAGACCAAGTCGAGCAATCTGATCGGGCCAACTTAGCAGAAGACCGTTGGCAGATCGGTCGATCGAACAAAAGGATCGGTCGACCGAACCCAAGCTCGATCCACAGAGACTGCACCTAGACGCGAAGCTGGGCAGGTACAGCAGGTTCGGTCGACCGATCCCTCTCGAGTCAAACTTGATCCCGAAGGATCAGGTGAACTGATAAGCTCGAGAACCCCTATATAAAGAGGGTCTCGGGTAGCTCTTAGAGATATCGAAAACAGTGAACGAATACGAACGATCTCGTAATACAACTCCTGTACTCTCATTTCCTAAGCAACAGTTCTGTGCTCTTCAAGTGTAAAAGGCTACTCCGCCTTCAGAGAAGGAGACTTCTTTTAGTGCACTCTCTTACTGTCTTGGATTAACAATCTTCTTGGTTGTAACCAAGTAAATAGCTGAGTCTTATATTTCTGTTTATGTTAGTTCTGTTGAATTTCATAACTGTTGCTTTATTATTTAAGTTGAAAGCCTTGAGGAGGGTTTAGTTTTTATTGCAGGATATTCACCCCCCTCTTGCCGGTCTTCGCTGCACCTACAAGTGTTATCAGAGCCGGACCGCCTCAGAAGGACTAACCGCCGACTGAAGCACGAAGATCTAGATGATGGCCGGAGCCAGTGACTACCCACCTGCATTCGAGGGGGAGTTTGCTTCATGGAAGCTAAAAATGGAGGTATACCTTAAGTCTGATTTTAGTATTTATTTAATAATGAAATCTGGTTATGAAGCACCAAAGAAAGTAAACGGAGAAGAGCTCAAGAAATACCTCTGGAACGAGAAGCAACGTGATGAGTCGATGGCAAATGCGCGGGCTGAATTTCATCTTCTAACCACAATACCAAATGAAGATCTCGACAAAGTCGGAGAGTACAATAGCGCAAAAGAACTTTGGGAAAAGTTCTTAAAGATCTATGAAGAGTCCGAATCCAAGGTAAATGCCGCAACAGCCCCAACAACCGAATTCCATCCTGTTTTTAGGGGGAGAATCAACAGCTGACAAGGTAAGTCAGGTATGGTCTCCACCTTCTGAACAATTAATTACATTAATCGAGAAGGTACCTGAAAATTTTTGCGAATTAAAAATTAAATCTTCTAAAGAATTTTCTGGATTAGAAAAAATTTTGTCGAACGAATCTTTCCAATTAAAAACACCGTCGAAATATTTTTTACCAACTATTTTGTTGAAAGAATTTCTGAAACTAAAAACATTGCCAAAAGATTCTTGTGAGTTACAAACTAATTTGTCGAACGAATTATCAAAAGATCTTTTATCAATTATTTTGTCAAAACAATTTTTCGCATACTTAATATTGTTTTCCTTAAATCTAAAAAATTATGATAAACTAAATTGGAAATTTAGATATCATAATAAGGTTAGAGAAATGGCAATAACTTGAGAATGAATTTTGTTTTAATAATAAAAAAAAATTATTATTTTCGCCTAAGTTAAAAGCCTTTTCTATAATTCTAAAAAGTAATTTAACTAAGAATTTTTTTTTAATATTCTTCTGAAAAATTTAAAAAATTCATTTTACTAAAATATTTTGGAAAATTTTTTAACTTGATTTTTTTTTTTGTGGTAACTTTTTTGACTTGCAAAATTTTACCTAAAAAATTTTTCAAAATTTCATTCTTACTTGGAATATTTTTGAACCATTTATTTTACCTAACATATTGTTGGATAATTCTCTCTATTTTTATTAACTCCGTTTTTGCTGTGATCAAAGGGGGAGAGAAAAGTACAAGTTTAGGGGGAGTTAGAAAAAATTTAAAATTTAAATTTCTTTTTCTAATTTTTGTTGCAATTTTACTAATTGCAAAAATTATACTTAACTTGCTAGTTTAGTAATTTTCTTTAAATTACTATTTGTTTGGTTTACCCCTAACTTGAACTTGGTTGATGCACATCAAAAAGGGGGAGATTGTTGAACCCCGTGGTAGTTTTGATGTGATCAACCAAGTTGGTTAGGTCCTGTGTTTTGTCTGATCCCTGTGTCTGAGTGTGCAGGAACTTAGGAGCACAGGAAGTCGAGCGGAAGACGCAGCTGGCGAGAAGGACGGCACGAGAAGGGAGCCGAAGGGCTCGGTGCGTCCGAAGGACGGGAGAGCTGTGGAAGAGTACACCCAGTGGGCGAGAAGAACGTGCGTGGCGTTCGAGGGACGTAAAGCCGGGGAGGAAGCCTGCTCGAGGAGAAGGCCGGGAATTGGGTTCGGGTGAGCCCTATTTCGGTAGGCCACAATCACCCAAGGAGCCGAACCGGAACAAGTCAACTGGAAGTTGACTTGTCAATGGTTCGGTCGACCGAACCCCGTGATCGGTCGACCAAACCCTTCTGTATCCGAAGCCAGCTGTTGGTGACACGTCAGAAGCCACGTCAAGTAGCCAACCGTTGGGGAGTTGATCGGTCGACCGAACCTTCTGATCGGTCGACCGAACCGAAGTCTATCCAAAGACCAAGTCGAGCAATCTGATCGGGCCAACTCAGCTGAAGACCGTTGGCAGATCGGTCGACCGAACAAAAGGATCGGTCGACCGAACCCAAGCTCGATCCACAGAGACTGCACCTGGACGCGAAGCTGGGCAGGTACAGCAGGTTCGGTCGATCGAACCTGGGGATCGGTCGACCGATCCCTCTCGAGTCAAACTTGATCCCGAAGGATCAGGTGAACTGATAAGCTCGAGAACCCCTATATAAAGAGGGTCTCGGGTAGCTCTTAGAGATATCGAAAACAGTGAACGAATACGAACGATCTCGTAATACAACTCCTGTACTCTCAATTCCTAAGCAACAGTTCTGTTCTCTTCAAGTGTAAAAGGCTACTCCGCCTTCAGAGAAGGATACTATTTTTAGTGCACTCTCTTACTGTCTTGGATTAACAACCTTCTTGGTTGTAACCAAGTAAATAGCTGAGTCTTATATTTCTATTTATGTTAGTTCTGTTGAATTTCATAACTGTTGCTTTATTATTTAAGTTGAAAGCCTTGAGGAGGGTTTAGTTTTTATTGCAGGCAATTCACCCCCCTCTTGCCGGTCTCCGTTGCACCAACATGGAGTTTATATTAGGGGGAGAAAGAATAATGCTTTATTAAATTATACTCATATCAGGCCCACGTTGGGCCTGATATCCAAGCTTATCAGGCCCAACGGAGGCTGATTTTATATTATTTTTTCCCAGCAACTATAGATATTTAAATAATGATTTGCCAACAGATTTGGAGTCCTTGCAACTCCAGAATACCACTAGAACTGAAATGGATCCAATCAGAGTTGTCTAGGTCCATCAGTGGGTTTTGACCAAAACCCACTGTTGGTCCTCCCCTACTTGGATTTACATGAAATCAAGTCTCCTGTGAAGGTCTTGGTGGGGAGATGGTATATATGGTGTCAAACATAATTTATACACCATGGATTAGAAGGTATGGCTCCTTGCCAGTTGCCACTTATTCCACTTATGACCATGCTATAGACTTAAACCCTGTGGTAGCACCATCTAATTTTATTTTATTTTTTATTTTTTCATAAGGATCATGGTAGCACATTTTGAGTTTATAAAAAGGGGGAGATAGTATAAATTTATAAGAAAGGATACCATACCAAGGCCACTTTGGACCTGATATGGTCTCATATCAGGCCCACGTTGGGCCTGATATGCACTCATATCAGGCCCACGTTGGGCCTGATATCCAAGCATATCAGGCCCAACGGAGGCTGATTTTATTTTATTTTTTTCCAGCATCTATAGATATTTAAATAATAATTTGCCAGCAGATTTGGAGTTCTTGCAACTCCATAATACCACTAGAACTGATATGGGTCCAATCAAAGGTGTCTAGGTCCATCAGTGGATTTTGACCAAAACCCACTGATGACCCTCCCCTACTTGGATTTACATGAAATCAAGTCCCCTGTGAAGGTCTTGGTGGGGAGATGGTATATATGGTGTCAAACATAATTTATACACCATGGATTAGAAGGTATGGCTTCGTGCCAGTTGCCACTTGTTCCACTTATGGCCATGCTATAGACTTAAACCCTATGGTAGCACCTTCTAATTTTATTTTATTTTTTATTTTTTCATAAGGAGCATGGTAGCACATTTTGAGTTTTTTGAATGGGGGAGATAGTATAAATTTATAAGAAAGGATACCATACCAAGGCCACTTTGGGCTTTATTAAATGATACTCATATCAGGCCCACGTTGGGCCTGATATGCACTCATATCAGGCCACGTTGGGCCTGATATCCAAGCATATCAGGCTTAACGGATGCTGATTTTATATTATTTTTTCCCAGCACCTATAGATATTTAAATAATGATTTGCCAGCAGATTTGGAGTCCCTACAACTCCAGAATACCACTAGAGCTGAAATGGGTCTAATCAGAGGTGTCTAGGTCCATCAGTGGGTTTTGACCAAAACCCACTGATGGCCCTCCCCTACTTGTATTTACATGAAATCAAGTCCCCTGTGAAGGTCTTGGTGGGGAGATGGTATATATAGTGTCAAACATAATTTATACACCATGGATTAGAAGGTATGGCTCCGTGCCAGTTGGCACGGAACAGTGCACAGCTTTTCTTTTCTACCTTATGGAAGGTGACTTTTAAAATTGATTTTATTTTATTTTTTTTATCAGGCCCCTGTTAGAATGTTTGGAGTTTATATTAGGAGGAGATAGAATAATGCTTTATTAAATGATACTCATATCAGGCCCACGTTGGGCCTGATATGCACTCATATCAGGCCCGCGTTGGGCCTAATATCCAAGCATATCAGGCCCAACGGAGGTTGATTTTATATTATTTTTTCCCAGCACCTATAGATATTTAAATAATGATTTGCCAACAGATTTGGAGTCCTTGCAACTCCAGAATACCACTAGAGCTGAAATGAGTCCAATCAGAGGTGTCTAGGTCCATCAGTGGGTTTTGACCAAAACCCACTGATGGCCCTCCCCCTACTTGGATTTACATGAAATCAAGTCCCCTGTGAAGGTCTAACTGGGAAGATGGTATATCTGGTGTCAAAACATATTTATACCCCATTTCAATGACCGACAACTGCTATCCTATCTTATTTTGCAAGGATTACTACAATTCCTTTGTGCGAGTTTTAACACATCTATATTTCACTACATATTTACGTGACTTTGAAATTACGAACCCCTTCCTGTTGAATTCAAATGTATCACATTTTTATTTTACACAATGGAGATATGGTGTGAAGTATTATTTCTGCCTTGCAAGTGATGGTTTACACTTCTCATACCTACAATAACACTGTAACACAAACTAAATACTCCATAAACCTATATAACATAAACATCACTTTTAACAACTGTTTTTCTTACAAACCTATTTATGTACTTCATACAAAACATATGGCTCAACTCCTCCAATTTACAATTCAGTCAAGAACCAGGGGCTGGCAGCATTCTACAGGTCCTCCGATTATGGCCCAGTTGTTTGCACCTGTTGCATTTGATTTTTACCTTCCCATTATGTTTCGACTCGATCCTTGCATTCTTTCGCCTACCAGGCTGCACAAGGCTACGGGGACATAGCACTATAATGTTGTTGACTCCCCTAGGCCAAAATTCCTTGCTTCAACAGGGGTAAATACGATCCATGTATGTCGTTTTCCAATTATGTGAATGAAAATAATGCTCATAATATGGGAGTGTATCCATGTTCCGGTGAATTATGACGACATTTGCATGTGAGCAAGGCAATCCTGAAATTTGAAACTCCCCACAGTTACAATATTTTCTCTCCAAATTAACAATGTATGAAGCACCCCATGTCTCTACTTCCATTTCGGATTGAGAGTAGGGATGGACTTTATATCGGCTAGCTTTCTCCCTCCTTGATTGCATTTCTTTGGTAGCATGAGGTGTCAACGCAACATACCATTTCGACGCTTCCTCCTTACGGTTAAAGAACCATTGAGCTACCTTTCTTCTGGTATTATCAATTAACCTGTTTATCGGAAGTTCACGCCTCTCCTTGAATAAAGCATTTAAACTCTCTACACAATTGGTGGTTAGCATTGTGTACCTTCTGCCACTAAAGTGTGCATTAGCCCATCTTTTAGGGTCAATGTTCTGAAGCCACTTATGAGCATCTGGATGTTTTTCAAGCATGGACTGCATTATGAGATCATATTGTAGTGTTGTGTTTGCTTGAGCAGCTGCCCAAAACAACCCTAAACCTGACCTACTGCCAATATCTGTTATCATATTGCAAGACATGTGGTGGCAACAAAAAGCATGATGGGAAGTAGGGTAGACTTTCCTAACTGCTGCTATAATGCCACGATGTCTATCTGATAGTATACTCATTGACTCTGGATCAACATTAAAAAATCTCTTCGTATGATCCAGAAACCACTCCCATGCAGACCCACATTCAACTTCAGTGATTCCAAAGGCTACTGGGAGGACATTGTCATTAGCATCTATTGATGTAGCCATCAACAACACACCCGGATATTTGCCTCTTAGGTGTGTGGCATCAATTCCAATTAATTTACGAAGATAAGACCTGAATACTCTTCTACAAGCTCCAAAACCCCAAAAACAGCGTTGGAACTGATTATCCCCATTATTGTGTAGTGCCACATAGGTTTCAGGATCCCTGACTCTTAACTCACGCAGATATAGTGGAAGATCTCTATATGGTTGATCATAATCTCCAACAACTTTCTTCATCGCTTTCTCTCAAGCTATGTATGCTTTTCTGTATGATATGGTCACTCCGAACCTGGCTTTTATATCTGCTATAATCATACTTGGCTTGTATTGTTCATTAGCAAGAAATTGCTCTTCAACAAAAGAAGCTACAAAGGATGAAGAGCATGCTTGATGATCAGCACTTTCCCTAATGGTGCCATATTGGTGTTCCTTTATATATTTCATAACAATGAACTCGACATCCCCCCTGGCAACTACTCTCCACTTACATGGTTGATTGAAGCAGACAGCTTTTACTTTATTTTTCCGAGTGTCAACTAGGTTATATCTCATATGTTTAACCATGGCATGCTTCACAAGGTCATTCTTGAACTCTTGTCGAGACGAAAATATTTGTCCTACAAAAAATTCATACTGATCTGTTGCCTCTTCAATTGGCCTTTGGAGCAATCGAGAATTTAGAATATATAGATCATCAGCTATTGGGAACTCCTCCTCTAAGTCACTGTACTGCTCTTGAGATATTTCATATTATTCAATCTGTATATCATCAGCAAAGAATTCTTGTACATCTGTATTGCATTGCATTTCCTCTCCATTTCGGTTATAATACCCTTCCTCCTTACTCTAAGTAGGCTCATAGTAATCAACAAGTGTTGCACACGGGTTCAGAACCTCATCTTCTTGAATACTAGCTTCTTCATTTAGATCAAATGTGAAATTACTGCTTGTATTTCTATTTGTGTTATGCACACAACTATACTGTGAAGATGATGGAATATTTGTTCTGGATACTTTTCCTATATTATCTACATGTTCAATGCTAGAATTTGCATCAAGAGTATTCCATATCTCAGATAGAATTTCGTCAGTTATATGATCATCCCTGATAAATAAATTACAAACTATTTTAGTAAATTTGCAACTACATAATCTATTGCTGTAGTTAAATTGTAATTTTGCTCAAACTAGGAAGGGTCTGATGTAAAAGCAAAGTTTTAATCACATAACACGTTATCGATATTAGGCCCAAGGTGGGACTGATATCATAGATATCATACCCACGTTGGGCCTGATATCATAGATATCATGCCCCTTTTGAAGCAGATACTTCTTGTAAACTAGGACCACCACTGACTAAACCCTAAACCATAAATAAACAATTTTTAGTCAAACTTAACTATCAACGTCAAAAACTAACATGACTTAAATCGATTAAGTCTTCTATTACATCATAATTCAGGTGTTGTTGAATATTATTCCACACACAACCAAAATTAACCATAAAAACACTTTTTGCTGCCACCCTTCCCACCAATAGTATCATTTTTATTTACCTTCACTACCCTAATTTACAGTAAAAAAATCAATACATACATGTCTAAATCTTTAAATGTGTGCTTCTACTAATTTCCCTCTTGCAAGAAGTTTGTCCTTCTCGGCTGACGTTCTTAACTTAATTTGTCCTTGGTCTCCTCTAGCAACTCTTACGCAATTATATCATAAACCTAACTGGTCTATTGCAATCCCGCCAACCACCACGAGCAGTAATGGCAAGTGCGCAGGGTTCATATTTCTTTTTTCTTTCAAGTTTATAACACCACACAGAGGGATGGAGGGAGAGAGACGGTGAGAAGACGTGCATCCGAACCACAAATTATTTTTCAATTCTAATTTCGGCTTGGATGTTTGGAAAAATGTGTTTGAAAAAGGCGGTTGCCAGGTTAACCAGAGGGGTAATCTGGGAATTGATTTTGGTAAACTCTGTCTTTTGGTAAATACAAAATCATGATGCGCCTTTTGGTAAATATATTAAACCTAGTACGCTTTTTGGTAAATTGTTGTTTACATTTTCATTTTCTAAATAAATTAAGTGAAAATGTAGAGAGGTGGAATTTGAAACATGTATAAGTATGTTTTTCCTTTTGTTTTTCTTTTTTTCCCTTCTTTCTCACCTTTTTAAGTATAAGTATTAATTAGCTATTTTATTTCCTTTTTTTTATCTAACTCAAATTCCATAAAAACACACGCATACAAATAATATTTTCTCTAACTAAAATTAAAACGGAAGAAGGGGGGTGATGGCTCAACAAGAAAGTTATTGTCATATATGACTTAAGGGTAGGATTTGAGTTCCCAAATTATAAGGGTGTATTTAGTTTAAACTAATATTTATAATTTTGATTGTGGTTACCAAGTAATCACATAATTAAAATTATAAGGAATAAAATATAATTTAATATTTTTTTATTCAATTCTAGATAATAGAATAAAAACTTATTTATTAGAAGATTTTAATGTATAATCTAGTTTAACCTATACTTTATTATTCTTATTCCATTTAAGTATTTTTACAACTAAATCAATTTGATATTTAATTAATTTTTTTAACGGATGAATTAATAATATTAATGATAATAATATGGTAATAATATATATTAATCCTGTATGAAAGCGGCAAGGTGGAAAGTTGAGGATGTGGTGGCTTCGCTAACCGACTGTAGACCTCGCTCTGCTTTGCAAAACAAGTAACGTCAGTGTCGAGCCAGAGAAAGGGTCTCCAACGTTGGTCTTCCGACACTCAAGTCAGTCACCGAAAATAGTGGAAGAAAGTGGAGCAATAACCCTAGTGTAAACAGTGAATAACGCGTATCTCCGCCGGTGATTCACCTCCTTTATATTGAGCCCTTGTGGGTGATGTGTACGCTCCTTGAGGTATGAGCACGTTCTCCAATATGTCTTATGGAGGGACATGCCAGGAAAGTACTTCTGACATCATACTTTAACAAGGCCTGCATATCCCTAACAAGACAATGTCACTCGGTCGAGACTCCTCCGCTCTGTCGGCCTCAGAGAGTTGACAATGGTCCCGCCGCTTGGTCGAGCAAGGTAGCCGCTCGGTCTGGACCCCTTCACTCTATCGACCTCAGTTGCTCTTCCTTTCGGTGGTTGTGTAGTAGTGTGACCTCCCCGTTCGGACAAGCTCTTTGGTCTCCTTAGCGTCCTGTTGCTCCATATTGAGCGTTTGATTATCTTATCATATTATCCCGAGCTGGACGGGTGGTCCGCTCGAGCATGTCTCCCGCCGATCATGCATTGATTGTCTCGATCAACTCTTGCAATCGTCCTCTGTTCGACCCTTTGACACCCTGGCGTTGACCACCTTGACTTTGACCTCCACCTTGGCAGTTGACCCCGTGCCAGGTGAGCCTCCTTATATCGCCACATCACAAGCCTCCCTCTTAAGTCTAGTCGAAGGAGGTTGTAACTCCGACTGACTGGACAAGTAGCGTCTTCCGTGTCTTACACGACCGATTGGATCTTACATGTGCTCCTCAGTTTCTGATCGACACAAACGTTTTCGCCATTCAGCTTCATTTTGCCAGGCTGGGTCCGTAGCTACCGCTCGAATTGCGCCTCCCAAAGTAGATGGTGCCTCGACCATTTGGCTATATGTCAATCGATTATCTGTGTTTGGTCGGGACGATGGACAACAATACTTGGCGAATTTTCTCCTTTCCTTGCGCTCCCTAGGCTGAGTGTCCTGACGTCATCTAAATTTCTTGAAGACCGTGCAAACCTCTAATAATTATGGATGAGTACGTGACCATACTTTTTAATTAAGCCTCATTAATATCTTCCGCTAGCTGAATGCCACGCGCCCCACTTTCTACCGCTGCACGTTTGACGTGACAGACAGATATCCACAGACGATGTGACAGGCGTCATTTTAAATTTAACCGCTGGATCTTCTCCTAGTTTTTCACAACCCTGGATCGAACGGTTAAGGTCGATCGGCCTCGAGGTTTATAAACCTCACTTTCATCGCTGTCTTCTTCCTTCCTCGCGCTTTTGTATTCTTCCTTCTCCGCGACGGTTCACTTCTTCTTCTTCTCCGGTGATTTTTTTACAAGTTTCTTTGCCTTTTTCTTACTCGAATCTGTTCGTTGTTCTTCCTCGACTCCTCTGTTTTCGATGGCCAGTTCTCTACAACCCCCCGTCCTTGTTGTTGGAGCAATCCCAATGGTTCGTGGGACCATGTGTTTTGGTGTTTGGCAAAGGGTTTAAGTTAGGTTTACCCTCGTTATTTGATATGTGTACTTGAGTTGTGCAGGACTACAGGTGACACATGTGACTCAGGTTGACGGCTTCGGGTCCGATGAAGGATGGCATTGAGGACAAGCCACGGGCTTGAATGCATCTGAGGGATCGTGGACAAGGCAGCAAGGACAAGGGTCGAGGGAAGCGACTTCGAAGCATACGCGAAGGATGGCATTAGAGACAAGCCGCGGGCTTGGATGCATCCGAGGGACGAGAGCCAAAGGAAGTAGGCTTGAAGGCAAGAGGTCAAAGCTGCAAAGAAGTGTCAAGTGAGTCGTGAGGGTCCGAGTGCGAGTGAAATGTACTCGGGATGGGAAACCCTAAGTTTAGGGTTGTACCAGTCATCGACTAGTCGATGGTGGTGAGCATGTACATTCGTGCCCGAAATGTTGGATCAGTCGGTCATGGGACCACCGACCGATAGATAGTCGGAGTTGGTGGCACCGTCGGTGGTGCATGGACCAGTCGACTGGTAACGGGCAAATCAGCAAGGCTGATTTCCCCAAGCTCTATAAGAAGGAGCTTGAGATGGCCGGCCAACTTGACGAAATTAGTGGTGGGTAACCTCTAATTAGTAGTCAACTAGTGCCCTAGCAATCCAAGTGCTCTTGATCGAGTTGTGGCGAGGTTTCTTCACCGACAAGGAGGATTGTGCTAGCCGGAGTTTCCGGGGATTAATCCACCGACGGATTGAGGGATCGTCCACCTTACGGACATCCGTGGAGTAGGAGCAAGTTATCTCCGAACCACGTAAACGAACGTGTTAGCTTGGTTTGCATTTCCATTCTTGTATTTAGTGTTTAGCTTTCTATTTGTGTTTGTTTGTATTCCACTGCGCTAACGTCATAGGAAGCAACGATTTGGGGGTGCCGTCTATCCAACCCCCCTTCAAGCCGGCCACCGATCCTCCAACAAGTGGTATCAGAGCGAGGACGCACTTCATTGGACTAACCGCCAAGGAAGCATAAGATGGCCGGGTTTATTGTCCCTCCAAAATTTGAAGGAGGAAGTCTTGGGGGCATCACCTATTGGATGATGAAGATGGAGATATTTTTTAACACGGATTGGGACATCATGATGGTGGTAAAGGAGCCATTTAAAGTCCCAAAGGACAAGAAAGGAAAGAAGCTCCGAACACGACATTGGACGGAGGAGCAAACCTCACAATCGGAGGCAAACTCAAAGGTAATAGCAATTTTAATTGATTTATTGCCTCCTAATGTGATAAGTGGTGTAGGTAAATATGAGAACGCCCATGAATTGTGGAGCAAAGTGAAGAAATTTCCATGGGAGGAATTTTTGCCTACACAAGAAGAAGAAGAAAAATCCGAAGAAAGTGATGGAGTGGTCCAAGAGGAGAGGAAGGACCAATCGGATGTGGAGCCCAAGGAGATGGTTTTAATGGCTCAAGAAGAGGAGGAGGAGCAACCGGAAGTTAACTCATGCTCAACTTCCGAGGAGGAGAAGGAGGATGAAGAAGCATCGTTAACATCCTCAAGGGTTGAAGAAGAATCCAAGACGGAGGAAGAAGAGATCTTGGAGGTCAACCTAGTGAGCACCTCCACCGAAGCAAAGTCAAAGGACCACATCATTTGCTTCGGTTGCAATGAGAAGGGACACTACAAGAGTAGGTGTCCAATGAGTAAGAAGAAGGTATTTCCTAAACTCAATTCAATTCCTTTAGAATCTAATTTGAGTTGTAGGAAGAAGAAGGAGAAGAAACACATTAGATGCTTCACGTGTGGAGAACTTGGACACTACCACACAAGATGCTCGAGGAAGGAAGAGTTCAAGAAGTTGTAGCATCTAAAGAAGTGGGAGAAGAAGAAGAGGAGCTCAAGTCAAGGGGGAGCTTCAAGGGTAAGGGAGGTATACCCTAATTTGAAATGCAATGCAAATTCTTATGTTCCCATGCATGCTAGGAAAAATAATGATTATCATTATGTAGCAATGCAAAATTTTGGATTTAAGTATCATGATAGGAATAGGGTTAATGTAGATCAAAACCCTAGGAGGCCAATTCATGAAAAATCTAGGAATAGTAGACCTAAGGAGGCCCAAGGCATTAATCCAAAGAAGGGGAGACACATGCCTAGAAAGGGTAGGTCTAGGAATGTCCAAGGTGGACATGTTGACGCTAGGTTTAGGAACCTAGAAAGGGAGAATCAAGCTTTGAAGGCAAAGCTTGATAATTTAGAGAAATTCCTTAAGAGATTCACTATTGGATCTAAGGAATTAAGGATGGTGTTGGGTAGCTAAAGACCCAACAATGATAGATCGGGCTTGGGATACCGATCTAGTCCCTCCAAGGCCAATGAGAGTTCATATGCTAGGGTGGCAAATGATCATGGCAAGGGAGAGTCCTCCAAAGCTAAGGGAAAGTCTTATGCTAGGGTGGCATATGACTATGGCAAGGAGAAACCAATAAATGGCAAGGGAAAGTCATTTAATGGTAAGAAGAAATTAAACAAGGACAAGGTGTCCAAGGTTAAGAAAGTTACGTTTGTAGGCCAAGTGTCACCGGGGGTGGACCGATGTGGCCTAGCCATTGTGGATGAGTCACCTAGGGAGGTGGCTAAGGCAAAGAGCTCTAGGGGGAGCTCTAAGAGTCATTTGGGACCCATAGCCAATGGATCTCAGGTGGGTACTACTTGGAAGTCTAGAGGAGCCATGGAGTGTGCCAAAAGGTTTGGAGATGGATTTGAGTCTCAAACCTAGGGATTTGGCACACATGGTTTGTGTTTCATGCAAGAAATATGACATTTGGGGTCATATAGCGTGATAATTGGTTTTGGATGTATAGATGCCATGTAAACCCATGCTAGGATGCATTGTGGGTTGGTATGGGCAAATACATCAAGAAGAAGTCAAAACTAGGACTTTAGGTGAAGGTTCAATTGAACTTTTTAGCTAGTTTTGAATTTTGTGTCAATCTTGGGATTGGTGATAGATACATTTTGTAATGTATTTTTTCCAAATAGACAAGGGTACAATAGACCTCTCCACAAAATTTGGGGATTTTTGGAAGTCTAGGGAATTTCTGGTGCATTTCTGAAGTTGGCCTGAAAAGATTGATTTTTTCAGAAATAGGGTACCAGTCGACTGGTACAGATACCAGTCGACTGGTAACAGTGTTTTTCGACCACAGAATGTTTCTGTAAGGTTCTGTCGAAGGGGGGCAATCGACTGGCACTTGGGGCAGTCGACTGATACCAGTCTGAAACTATTTTCAGCATTGGTATGTGACCATGTCAACTCGGTTAGATGTATGGGATCCAAGGGGGATTAATACATGAGTTTAGGGTCAGTTTGGATGATAAGTTTTCAACAATTGGGATATTGTTGGAGAACTTTTTGGATGTTAGGCAAAGGGGGAGAATTAAGGTTTAGTTGGGAAAACCTTTAGTGCCTTTGCGTAGGGGGAGCCTTGGGATAGGTTCTTAAAAAGCCCGTTGTAAAAATCCTAGCTCATTGGGGAGCATAGGTGTAGGGGGAGCCTTGGGATATGTTCTTAAAAAGCCCTGTGATAAAATCCTAGCTCAATGGGGAGCGTAGGTGTAGGGGGAGCCTTGGGATAGGTTCCAATACATGATACATTGATTCGGCGGTTGCCAAGTGTGTAGCCTTGGCAACGTAAGTCCATTCGGCGGTTGCCAAGTGTGTAGCCTTGGCAACGTAAGTCCATTCGGCGGTGTAAGTCCAAGTGTGTAGCCTTGGCATCGTAAGTCCATTTGTTTTAGCATGTTTGTTTTGCTATTTGTTTTCCCTAACTTAAACGTATTGTCAAACACCAAAAAGGGGGAGATTGTTGGAGCAATCCCAATGGTTCGTGGGACCATGTGTTTTGGTGTTTGGGCAAAGGGTTTAAATTAGGTTTACCCTCGTTATTTGATATGTGTACTTGAGTTGTGCAGGACTGCAGATGACACATGTGACTTAGGTTGACGGCTTCGGGTCCGATGAAGGATGGCATTGAGGACAAGCCGCGGGCTTGAATGCATCTGAGGGATCGTGGACAAGGCAGCAAGGACAAGGGCCGAGGGAAGCGACTTCGAGGCATACGCGAAGGATGGCATTAGAGACAAGCCGCGGGCTTGGATGCATCCGAGGGACGAGAGCCAAAGGAAGTAGGCTTGAAGGCAAGAGGTCAAAGCTGCAAAGAAGTGTCAAGTGAGTCGTGAGGGTCCGAGTGCGAGTGAAATGTACTCGGGATGGGAAACCCTAAGTTTAGGGTTGTACCAGTCGACTGGTACTGGGACCATCGATGGTGGTGAGCACAGAAGCTCTCTGTGCCCGAAATGGCTGGGATCAGTCGACTGGTAGATAGCTGTTGGATGTCGTTGGGCCGGTACCAGTCGACTGGTAACGGGCAAATCAGCAAGGCTGATTTCCCCAAGCTCTATAAGAAGGAGCTTGGGATGGCCGGCCAACTTGACAAAATTAGTGGTGGGTAACCTCTAATTAGTAGTCAACTAGTGCCCTAGCAATCCAAGTGCTCTTGATCGAGTTGTGGCGAGGTTTCTCCACCGACAAGGAGGATTGTGCTAGCCGGAGTTTCCGGGGATTAATCCACCGACGGATTGAGGGATCGTCCACCTTACGGACAGCCGTGGAGTAGGAGCAAGTTATCTCCGAACCACGTAAACGAACGTGTTAGCTTGGTTTGCATTTCCATTCTTGTATTTAGTGTTTAGCTTTCTATTTGTGTTTGTTTGTATTCCGCTGCGCTAACGTCATAGGAAGCAACGATTTGGGGGTGCCGTCTATCCAACCCCCCTTCAAGCCGGCCACCGATCCTCCAACACTTGTTCCTGGGCTCTGGTATACTTCCACTGAGTACAGGTTCGACGGGGACGCTATTGAAAGTCTGAAATCCATTTATGAATTTCCATCCGATTACCAAATTGCTATTCCTTCTGCGTATGATCGACCACACAAACCACCCGTGGGTATTTTGTGTTTTTTCAAGGACCAATTTATCGCCGAGCTTCGTTTCCCCATTAATTCGTTCTTCTCCGTTGTTTGTAAATATTTCCATATTTCTCTCAATCAGTTAGTGTCAAACTCCTTTAGGCTACTATGCGTAGTCATAGTTTTGTTCTACCTACACGGCATTCCTTTGACCCCTTGGGGTTTTCATTATTTTTGTTACCCAAAATTATCTGTGTTGGGAACCTTTTCGTTCCAAGCCCTAGTGGGCTTGGTCTTTTTTAATAAAATATCGTCCTCTAATAAGCATTGGAGGGGCAACTACTTCTTTTTTCGTTTTCCTGAGTGGCCAGACTTCCCGACCAGCTGACAGCTAGAGGTGACGAATCCCCCATCTCTCGGGAAGTACAAGCTAAGAGTCTATCAGACTTTCTTCAAGCAGCTTCCAGTTTGACCGATCAGAAATATCATATTCATCGGTTGTTGTTGAAGGGCGCCTTTACATGTTTGGCTTGAGCCCAATCTGTAGATGGCTTCCGTCCAGCCTAGGTATGCTCTTTCTTCCCTTCATCCTTGAATCTAACTGATTTTGCTTTCTTTTTTACATCTCACATCATGTTAAGGGCGTGTTTGGCTGGCAAGAGAAAACTCGTGGGCGTGGAGATCAACGCCACGGCAGTGGCTAAGCTGGAGAGTCACGACCTGCAGCCAGTCGGCTCCCACAAGGTTCTGCTTGGTGAAGCCGAAGGAACGCAAGCCCTAGCTAGTGAAGGAGGAGCTAGCCAGATGGTTGCTAGTGGAGCGACCGCTACAGCGGATCTTCCTCCCGAGTGGCCCTCTATGCTACCGATCGCGGTGGCTTCTGAGTCGACCACTTCTGGTGAACCACTGCGACATCGCAAGAGACACCGCGCGGAAGCGTCCTCCCGTTCGGTCACTTCCGGCTTGCAGACTTCAACGCAAGGTGGTTCACGACCATCCTATGAGCGAGGCGAGACCTCCGCAGCTACTCCTCCCAAACAAGAAGCCACAGCGCTCCACACCTCCCTTTCATCCGAGCAGACACTGTCATTGTTCGGGCTACCATTGGGGACAATTTGTGCACCATTGGTCGCCTTCATGTCACCACAATCGTTGCCAGCGGCCCAAGTGTCCTGCATCCAACTGGCTCCAACTTCCCAATCTGCGGGCAGAGCTACCTCGGAACATTCTGGCCCGAGCAACTGTTGGAGTGTATACCGAAAGCCTAAGCTTTGTAAACATTCATTATGAATAAAGAATCACATTTGGTCAAATTTTCTACATTTAGTTGTAGTTGTTCAATTAATTTATATTGAAGATAATATAGTATGTGGTGTCACATACAGAAGATGATATTATCAGTACCTTATAAATTATAAACAGTAGCTCACGACCAAAATGGAAAGGAACAAACCATTAGAAGGTCGTAGTGTAATTAGGTATCAGTTTATCTTGACTGTATAATTACACTAGTACGCTTAGTGTGTATTGAGTAGGACCATTTGAGGTCGTTTCTTTTATACTGACTTTATAAAGAAACAAATACCTCGGTTGTTATGGAAGTGTGTGCTCTTAATCCTGATATAATAACAAGCACATATATTTGATATTTATTTCTTTAATTTATCAATGGGTGAGGTTTAGTTCGATGAATCAATAAGCCCGATAAGTTGGGAAATGGTATCACTTATAGTGTGTGTTGTTGATTATAGAAGGAAACTGTGTCATAGAGATACTAGGTTGATAATGTCCCCAAGAGGAGCTCATAAGGATTGTCATGTTAAACCCTGCAGGTGGACCGACATGACGATAAGGTTGAGTGGTACTACTCTTGACTTAGATATTAATTAAATGAGTTGTCAGTAACTCACTTAATTAGTGGACATTCGATATCTTAAACACAGGAGACTAACACACTCATAATAAGAAGGAGCCCAAAATGTAATTTGGGATTGGTGCGGTAGTTCAATGATAGTTCTCTAGTGGAATGAATTATCATTGATAAAATTAAGTTGTGTGTTCGGGGCGAACACGGGATGCTTAATTTTATCGGGAGACCAAAACCAATTCCTCCTCTCGGTCCCTATCGTAGCCTCTTAGTTATAGAGTTCTATACCCACCTATACCCACCTTCTATACCCACCCAATAGGGGCCGGCCAAGCTAGCTTGGGAAACAAGCTAGGGTCGGCCTAGGTATAAAATTGGGTGGCCGGCCCTAGCTTGAACCCAAGCTAGTAGGGCCGGCCAAATTAAATTAAAAAAGAAATTTAATTTTAATTTTTATTATTATGTGGAAAATATAATTTAAAGAGAATTAAAATTAAAATATCTCTCTTGTAAAATATCTACAAAAGATTAAAGAAAGAGATTAGATCTCTTTCCTTATTTGTAGATTGGAGAGATGTTTTATTTTCTCTTTAAAAATTATTCACATGTTGATAAAATTAAAATTATAGAAATTTCCTTTTCTCAACCATGAAGAGATTTTAAAGAGAAATTTTATTTTTTAAAATTTCCGGAAACAAATTAGGAAGTTTTAATTTGTTGATTAAAACTTGTCTAATTTTTTCCTTCATTGATGTGGCCAGCCATTGGTTTTAATTTGGGAAATTTTATTTTATTTTTCTCAATAAAATCATGTCAAGGAAATTGAGGAAATTTTATTGTAATTAAATTTCCTAATTTGCCTAGGCCAAGGAATATAAAAGAAGGGGTGAGGGTGCCTTCATGAGACACAACATCTATTATTTCTCTCCCTCTTTTGTTCCTTGGTGTGGCCGGCCATCCTCTCCCTCTCTTCCTCTTGTGGTGGCCGAACCTCTCTCTTCCCCTTGGAGCTCTTGTGGTGGCCGGATACTACTTGGAGAAGAAGAAGAAGTATGAGAGAAAGCTAGCATCTCTTGGAGCTTGGTTAGTATTTTGGTTTTTCTCCTTGGTGAAGTTTTTCCTTTTGTGGCCGAACCTTGCTTGGAGGAGAAGAAGGTGGTTGGTGGTTTCTCATCTCGGTAGATCGTTGCCCACACAACGTCCGAGGTTAGAAGAGGAATACGGTAGAAGATCAAGAGGTTTTTCTACAAGGTATAACTAGTAATTTTTATTTCCGCATCATGCTAGTTATTTATGGAAATAATACCAAATACAAGAGGCTTACGTTCTAGAATTTCGAATATGTTTTTTCGATGCTGTGTTCTTTTGTTTTTCTTTTCCTTGTGATTTGATTGTTCTCTTTGGTTAACCTAAAGTTATTTTAGGAAATTAAATATTAGCTTTCTATAAAAGGTTTTGTCTAGTCGGTGGTGGTTGCTCCCATATCCAAGAAGGCCATGTGCCTCACCACGTCAGTACTGGGAACCAATTATGGAATTAATATTTAATGGAATTAATAACTTAAGGAGACTTGGGTCGATCGTGTAAAGTTCCGCAGGAGATCCAAGTCAAAACCTAAAAGAACAAATAGATTAAGTTTTGGATCAAACGTGTTAAGTTCCGCAGGCGATCCAAAATTTAATTTAAAAGAACACATGGTAGCTAGGAAAAGGTTCAGACCTTTGTACAAAATTTTTGTACAGTGGAACCTATAGGTTTTCCGAGTAGCAACCAACAGCAACCAGAGACAAATAACGACAATTATCCATTTGTCGACAGATGAGTGGCACGACCTGGATGACATCGCATGTCACACCCTGAGCACCAGATAAGGATCCAAGGGCCTCTCGAGCAAATATGGGCCGATGCGCGAGCCCGCGTGGCGGTTATTTCTCCGAAGGAGTTTACGAATAGCCATACCCAGATGTCCACTGGGGTTACATTTGTGTTTGCTTGTTTTTATCTGCTTGGCCCTTACAATTCCCTAGTCATTTCAGTATTGGGTAGAGAGTCTGGCCATGTGCCAAAGACTCTCATATTTAGAGCACGAAGTTCAGTAGCTGCGCGCTCCAATCGGCCAATCAATAGCTTCAGAGGCATGCGTGGAGCAGCTAATTGCTGAGGTTGCTCAACTGAAGGTCAATCTGTAAAAGAGCGCCGAGCTGCTGGAGGCTGAGAAGGGCAAGAGCGCCTAGCAGGCTTCGCAACTAGCGAAACTTAATAAGTAGGTCAGCTCCTTCGAAGCGAAGATCCTTTCGGCCAATACCAGGAAGCTCCGAGCCATCGAGGACCTAAAGATCAAAAACAAGGAGGCTAGAATCCTGGCTCAAAACTTGAAGGAGGCAATTGCAGCTCTGGCTATTGAGCAGGAGAGCCGATCGGCTGAACAAGCAGTGGCGCAAGAACAGCTCGCCGCTAAGGATGCCGAGCTAGGCACTTTGAAGGTAGAGCTGGAGGTTTCTCGAATGGCCTTGAAGGAGTATTAGGGCAAAGAGTCCAGCCGATTTGAGACCCTGAAGCAGGATTACTTTCGCTCGGACCCTTCAACCTCTTCAACCTCGCTATTGATGGGACACTCGACCAACTAAAGGGAGGCGACTATATTCCATCCGTATTGACTAACAAGGTCATCAGTCGGGATAAGCTGACCAAGTCACTACCCGATGATGTGTTGGACTACCTTGAGTGAACCCGCCTCTTGCGAAGTTTGCCTCTTTTTGTATTGTCCCTGATATCTTGTAAAATTTTTCTACGTGGTAATGAAAGATCGCCCGCTCGGCATGCCTTTGTTTATTTGAATATGTCTATTCAAGCATCGCCATGCGTCGTCATTCGACATTTCCTTGCTTGTTTGATTTTGGCACTTGTTTATTCATGCGTTGTCGTTCAGGCTCGAGTAGGACTACGCACCGCTCACTGTTTTTATGGAAAAATTCTAAGTGTGGCCCCATGGCCTACCGATCGGCGATGTAACTAATCACTGAGATGTCCGAGCGATCACTTCAACGCCGCCGAACGCTCTCATTTTAGTGAAAATTGTTACTTCTTGGAGAAGCACATTTCTTGGTCGACCTTATCTTCGCCTTATATATTCGTCGATCATCTTCATTTGTAGTAGGCTCAGCTTTAGAGCGGTCGATCAGCCGCTTTTCGTTGTAGCCTCGGGTTTATAGCCACCGCTCAGCTGTTGAAGGAGCAGACTTGAGTTTAAAGTCGCTGCTTGACTGCTGACGAAGACTGGAGTTTATGGTTGTCGTTCGACCATTGAAATGCGTAGACAAGAGTTTAAGGTCGCCGCTCGATCGTTGACGTAGACATGGGTTTAAAGTCACCGCTCGACCGTTAAAGTGCGTAGATAAGAGTTTAAGGTCATCGCTCGACCGTTAATGAAGACCAAAGTTTAACGTCGTCGCTCGATGATTGACGAAGACTAGGGTTTAACGTTGTCGCTCGACGATTTGCAAAGACCAGGGTTTAACGTCGCCGCTCGACGATTTACGAAGACCAAGGTTTACCGTCATCGCTCGACGGTTAGTGAAGACCAGAGTTTAACATCGTCGCTCGATGGTTGGTGAAGACCATGGTTTAACGTCGTCGCTCGACGGTTGGCAAAGACCAGGGTTTAACGTCGTCGCTCGACGGTTGGTGAGGACCATGGTTTAATGTCGCCGCTCGACTGTTGGAGAAGACTAGTGTTTAACGTCGCCGCTCGATGGTTGGTGAAGACCAGGGTTTAACGTCACCACTTGATGGTTTGCGAAGGCTAGGGTTTAGCGTCGCCGCTTGATGGTTTGCGAAGACTAGGGTATAATGTCGTCGCTCGACGGTTGGTGAAGACCAAGGTTTAACGTCGTGGCTCGATGGTTGGCGAAGACTGAGGTTTAACGTCGTAGCTCGACGGTTGCTGAAGACTGGGGTTTAACATTGCCGCTTGACCGTTGGTGAAGACAAGGGTTTAAGGTCACCGCTCGACCGTTGGTGAAGACATAGGTTTAAGGTCGTCGCTCGACTATTGACGAAGACAAGGGTTTAAGGTCGCCGCTCGACCGTTGACGAAGACAGGGATTTAAGATCGTCGCTCGACCGTTGGTTTACGTATACAAGAGTTTATAGTGGCCGCTCGACTTTTAACTTGGCCAATCGACACAAGAGTCTTGGATACTTGTGAATTTTATTCATCGTTCACCTACGTTTACAGGACATACTCTATTACAATATTATATGTATTCAGCCACGTACCTCTCACCTGGCCCTATAGGGTTGGAGAAGGTTCGCGCTCCAAGGCCGATCGAGATTTCTTCCATGATAGTATTCACCTCCAAGCGCATGTTCTTCTGAGCGACCCTTGCTTCAGATTTGACCATCTTGATGTAATATCACCAAGCGGTCAACTGGTCACCTTTGACTTCACCCACCTCGTTGTCCGTCGGAAATTTAATCTTTTGGTAGAAAGTGGACACCATCGCTCGAAACTTGTTAAGGGTCGGTCGCCCCAGTATAACGTTGTAGGCGGACGGCGTGTCTACTACAATGAAGTTAGTCATTCTCGTCCTCTTCTGCGGCTCCTCTCCGAGCGAAACGGCCAGCCGTGGTTGGCTGATCGGCAACACTTCGTTACCTGTGAAGTCATAGAGTAGGGTTGTCATTGGCTGCAAGTCACTCCTGTCGATTTATAGCTGGTCAAATGCCTTCTTGAATATAATATTCACCGAGCTCCTTGTATCAACGAAGGTTCGGTGAATATTGTAATTAGTGATTACCATTTTGATGTTCAGGGCGTCGTCGTGAGGATCTCTACTCCCTCTAAATCTCGGGAGCCAAAGCTTATTTCAGGTTCTTCGACCTTCTCCTTGCTGCACTCAATAGCGTGGATCTCTAGTCGTCGAGCGTGTAACTTCCTCGCTCGGTTGGAATCACCATTGGTCGACCCACCTACAATCATTCCAATTTCTTCCCGAGTGATGTTATTCCTATTTTCTTCTTCCCAAGCCAAGGGTTTGTTCTGCTCGGAAGAAGCTCGAGCTTGACTCATGTTGTTCCTTCTCTGGGGTTGATGATGACGCCGCTCAGACGCCCCTCTCTTTTCCTCTTTCCGGTCAATTGATCGACGACAACGACGTCGATCGGGTGATGGTGACTGCCAACGATAACCTCGTGGGGTCAGTCTGCTTGCGACCGGAGTAAGATCATAACAATCGCTCGTGTTGTGTGTCGCTGACTGATGAAAGGAGCAAAATAGTGGCTTCCATGCTTGCCTTTTGCAGCTTTCGAGCGACCGGCTGCCACATGCTGCACGGCATGCATCATTGGCTCATGGTGTGACTGTGTCTCCCCCGATCAGGCCCCTTTGGGGGTTGATAGCTACTCAATTGTCGTCGCTCTAACACCGCCATAGGCTTGGCAGGCGTCTCTTTTCTTCTAACTGCTTGGGCTTCCTTCACGTTTATGTATTGTATGACCCTCCTTAGCAGATGGTCGAAGTCCTTTGACGACTTCCGTCTCTTTCTTTTGGTTGCACTTTCTCTTCATTTGCTACTAATAGAAGTTTGTATTTTATTAATTGTTTTTCTAATCTATATTTTAAATGGGATTGTTTGATTTTATTTCCTAGCCTTTTAAGTGTTGCCTTCCAGGTTAACTATAAAAAAAGAAATCCGATTATTATCTGCTTGGCACTCTTCCATACTCCTTGTTTTCCAATGGTATAACAAGCCCCAATGATGGAATGGAAGGCTGGTAAAATAGTCCAAATTTTACCTTGTTTTTGTTTCCACTCAAATCAGGTGTGTAGATCCTGCATAATAACAAATTCATTTGGAATATATATAGTTCTGCTGTTTTTGTTTTTCCCAAAAAAGTATAATATATATAACAGAGTCAGTTCTTGAATGTGATATTTTTGATGATTCTCCAGACTTTAGAAGAAGCATGGCAATGCATAGTCCTTCGGTTACATCTTGCAATCGATCATTTTATTTTCAAATGTACGTATCTGATCATTTCTGTTTCTGGTTAACTGAATCTGTTATTTGTAGGTGTTTTTTGCACTCTTTTCTTTGTTTTCTTCATTAATATCTCATGCCGTCTCTATGTTGTCTTTTAATTTCTAATTCATATTCTGCATCTAATCAATTTGAAGATTGATGGCCGTCTCTATGTTTTAGTTTAGTGGACTCCAAGTCTTGCAGTATATCATTTGTTCTGAAGTGAAACTTTGGATCCACTGTGTGTCCTAGTATCTCAGTATGCCATGTGCTGTGGTAGAAAACATATTATATCTTTCAGCCTGTGCTTCAATCCCTATAATCATTACGCAATTTCTGTTTACAGCGCTATTAGGTGTTATATAAAAGATAATTATTGTGGATCAGGATCTATTATGTTGCCACTTGAGTCTCCGCTTTATTGACATACTTAGCTATAATGACTCATTAGCCTACTAGCTTTGTCGATAACAAGACAGTGATGCGTTCAGTGTCGAAGTTGATATTGCCATAATTTTCGTGCTGCAGTATAAAATTAAGATTTCGTATCAACTCCTATAACAACTAGTTTACATTTATAATGCAAAATTTGTGTAAATTTTATGTAAACTTTTAATCAGTCATTCTAATTTATCTTAAGCAGTTTTGCTGTTGGAGGCAAAAAGGAAAATTATTGTTCTGTTTCCATCGATCGACGAATTTTCGCCGGTGTGGTAGGGAAGCATGCTGACAGCAAAATGCATGCGAGGGCAGGGTAGCACCATGTGCGCGCATGGCGGGTGTGTACCGACTTCTTACTGTCGTTAAAGAGGGCGGTGGGTTGAGACCAGATTCTGCTGCTGGTGCCGCCGCTGAGCGATGCGTACCTTCTACACGTGCTGTACCGGCCTCGCTTCCTCTCTCTCTTCCTCGCCCCAGTTACTTTCTCATTCACAGCAGCAGCGAGGACCACCACCAGCAGTCTCATGGTCACAGTAAGGGAAGGGTGGGTTGGATCCTTGTCCGTATTATGCAGCAACACACTTAGTCTGCTTTGTGTTTGCTGTCGCATCCGCAAAAGAGCCTTCGCCTGACATCACACTGCTTTGTTTCTCGATTCTCTCTACAATTCAATTAACTGCACCGGTTGTCTGATGGGTCAGCAGCTTGTCTCCCGTCACGACCTCACTTGTTCCAATTCAGCACCTGCCCTGCAGCTGTCCTGGATCACAATAATGTTGGATTTCCATTCTTTACTTACCCTCTCTATCTTATTCAAACTCAAAAATGTTAAACTCAATTCACATTTAATTACTTTTTAACTTTTTGAGACTTTAATATCGTAAGTGAAATCTAGTTGCACTCCACGTTCCTAATGTAGTTCGATTCTGGATGTTTAACCATATCTTGTCGTTTTGTTTACCTCGTTTTTTAGACGTTATTGCAATTCTTAAAGTAGTGCGAGAAGTTTGACAGGCAAGTAACATGGATCATGTTGTTGGTCCATCTACGCTCGAATAGGTTGTATAACGTTCAATGATCGTCACCTAAGTGTTATGTCCTCTATGATTACCATGGACAGTCAGGAACAGTGAAATAGGCAATGCAACATAACATTATCTTCCCATATTCATCATTTCTAGCCACTATTGACTCTCCTGTAAAATCTGGAAGTTGAAATCTTGACAAAACGTATCATTATAACAAAAGGTGTCTAGGGTACGATCGTCAAATAGTTAGGGATGAAAGGAGTTTCTCTGAGAACCTATATTCATCATAAATTAATTTCTATTGTATTATAGTAACTCTGTGACTCTATTCCTTTTAAGGTCATGTTTGGTTAGAACCATGAAATGAGAATGTCATTAGGATTGATTGATAAAAGTATACTGTTTAGTTAGTATTAATCATTACTATTACCATAGATGATGTTTGGTTTACTAATGAAGAAATTAATATAAATATATATCTTATACATTTTATTTTAACTACACTACCTACCTGTCTCACATTATATTTTTATTACATTGCCATTTTCTTTTAAAAGATATCTATTACAAAATTAACTGTGCATGATAGAATATGATTTTTGTAGGTAGCAAAGGCATGAAAAAAGACATATCTATATTATTTCAATCCCAAAACTTTATATGGTAATATCTGAAGTCATGGGACCTTATATATGTCACCAATGATTTTATTTACTTTTCAACATGAAATGCTAATACAAATTGTTCATTAGATGAAATAAATATTTCCTAAGATTAATATAATTGAGAGTAGATAATATGGCATGTTCAGCAACTCGTATCTAGAAATGTGCTGTTTGTTACGATACCCAAGGAAGAGAAAATCACAAGTAATTGTAACTTTAGGATTGGAAAGTAGTACAAATATCATTAGTAACAAGCAAATTGGTTATCATTTTTTCTTCACTAAAAATATTCTTCTTCTTATCAGATAAAGATCAAGATCGTAAAAAAATTAGTAAGGTAATGGGAAAGGCTGAGACATTGCAACTTGACAAAGTTATAAATACCTAAACGATGACTTGAAAGAACATTCTTTGCTGGAATTATTTGGACATCTATTGTAGTTTTATGAAGAATTATTCCTACCTCTACCTCGTTAACAGTTTTAAATATGAATTATGATTTCTCATCTCATTAAATGAGTGAAAAAAATGCATTCTGATAAACAGCATGTTCGTAGAAGACTACAAAGAAAAACAATGCATTATGATGACTTATATCAGTACCTAGCTAGCAGGATGCTCACAAAAGACTACAAAGAAAATAAATGCCAACGCAACTAAAAGATTGAGACAAAGATAAAAATACCTAAAAGATGACTTGAGAGAATAACTTGTGCTTTGGAGAAAAAAAAATCAAATCAAGATCGTAGAATAAAATCAGCTCATCGGGTGAGGAACTACGTCGAGGAGAGGGAAGAGTCGCGGAGAGAACACATCGCGGAGAGGGAAGAGTCGCGATGAGGATGACGTCGAGAAAAAAACCTAACTTCGCAGGGAGGGAAAAGTCATGGTAAGGATGATTCAAAGAAAAAATCTAACTTCACAATGAGAAACGACGTCCGCCGATGTGTCACGGGGAGGGTAGAGTTGCTACGAGGACAACATCGAGGAGAGAGAAGAGCTGTGATGAGAACATGTTGTAGAAAGGAGAAATTGATTTGGATGAGAGAAGAAAAGAAATAGGATAGAAAAAAATGGAAGGAAAATAGGAAAAAGACGTGTTAAATCGGAGGAATGAGTATTTTTTTTCATTCTCCCTAATTTATCGAGGATAAGAGGAAACTCCTATATTAATATAAAATTTACTATTCAGTAAATAATCTCACTTACCAAATATATTAATTGATTTTCATATATATATATATATATATATATATATATATATATATATATATATATATATTTATTTATTTATTTTATTTTATTTTATTTTTTTTGAACTCCACATCCTTCTTTGTGGTCAACTCCCTCCGATCAAGGTCGATATTCTTATGAAAATATTTCATCGATGCTTAGTTTGGTCTCCTCCCAGTGTTAAGTGTGTGATAGTCCTTGCTAGTCAAACTGTCACTTGTCATTCAACCACGGTACCTCGTTGTGTCCAATCATCACCATATGCTTAAATCTCATCTTTGTATTCTAGGTGAAACGTATTCCAAGGTAATAACTATTCGTAGCTAACCCTCCCTGAAAACAAATTGATATATCAACTGCCCCGGGACTCGGGAGCCCATTTTGATGCGTTAGATGGGTTATTATAAAAAAAATCTAATCCGAATTTAAATTTAACACGAAAATCTTAAATTTAAATTCAAACTCGAATAATATCTTAATTTTTAAATAAAATTTAATTTAATAAAAAATCCTAAATTTAAAATTCAAATTAACCTAAACTCAATCTGAATTCAATAGAAATTTAAATCAACCCAAAAATTTCTAATCCTACTTTGATATTTTTTATTCTTAATTTTTTAAATATTTGAAAATTAAGTCTAAAATTTGATGAGTTAATAGATAAATTTCTTTTAATAGATGATTGACTTGAGAATATTAAATTAATGGGTGACAACTGATGAAGACTTTAGTAATATAAGATTAGTTACCCCTAAAATCAATCAATTGTATACCTAAATGAAAAAATTCATGGGAAAGAATTCATCATATTCGATGCCAATTAAAAAAGTTGATATACCATCTGCATATAGCCGTATGATTCGTTACAACATAATTAATACCAAGCATGGGAAAAAAATGGTATCAGTTTGAAATTTTTTTTTAAATACAACAAACAGTGTAGGCGATAGGGCAAGAAGTGATCTGTTTCATATAGAAAAAAGTTAATCACGGGCCATCCATGCCTCCTGCTCTGCCGCACCAAAAGGGCTAATAATAAAAGCAAAAGAATTCCCTCACGCCATCATCATAATGTCACTGCCCCTTCCCTCTCCCGTCTCCAATCTCCAATCCCCATTCAATTCATTTCAATTTAACTTCCCACCTCTTCTTCGTCTCCTCTCTTCCACTTAGGCTCCTTTGACACTCCACCACCACCAGAACCACCTCCTCCTCCACTCTGTCCCAGTAAATCTCACAACCAAACACTCAGTTGCAGCTCTACAGCCAATGGAGCCAGCTCTAGCTAACCCTGATCCCATTTCTTCTCCCAAACCCGCCACAAAACGAAGCCTTCTGAGCTCCCTTATGGAGGCCACGGCCGTGTCCACCACCGCCACTGCCGTCCTCCACCGCTCCTCCTCCTTCGACGAGGACTCCTACTTGATCTCCACACTCAAGCCGTCGGAGCTCAAGGCCCTGGACGAACTCAAGCAGCTTCTATCCTCCGCCGCCAAGCCTATCTCCATGTGGGGCGTACCTGTCGCTCCACCTCCTTGCGCTTCCGAAGACGGTGAGGAGGCCGCTGGGCGTACGGACGTGGTGCTCCTCAAGTTCCTTCGTGCGCGCGACTTTGACGCTGGGCAGGCGCACGCGATGCTGCTGCGGTGCGCGGAGTGGCGGGCGGAGTTCGGAGCGGACGGCGTGGCGGAGGAGGAGCTGGTGGGGTTCAAGGAGCTGGAGGGAGTGGTGGCGTACATGCACGGCTGGGACCGGCGCGGCCACCCCGTATGCTACAACGCCTACGGGGTCTTCAAGGACAAGGCCGTGTACGAGCGCGTGCTGGGCGACGCCGACAAGCTGCAGCGCTTCCTCCGGTGGCGGGTCCAGGTGATGGAACGCGGCGTACGCCTGCTCCAACTCCGACCCGCCGGCGTCAACGCCATCATCCAGGTCACCGACCTCAAGGACATGCCCAAGCGAGAGCTCCGCGCTGCCTCCAAGCACATCCTCTCCCTTTTCCAGGACAACTACCCCGAAATGGTCGCACGAAAGGTTCGTTTCGTTTCCTTCCCTCAAATCCTTCATTCCCTTTTCTCTCTGTTTTTCATTAAAATTTTCAACTTGTGTAGGTGTTCATCAATGTGCCATGGTACTTTAGCCTGCTCTATTCTGTAATAAGCCCATTCCTAACTGAGAGAACCAAAAGCAAATTTGTGATCGCCAGAGAAGGGAATGTGACTGAGATGCTCTACAAGTGATCGACTCATACCTCTCTCTGCTTCTCCTCTCCTATTTCTTGATTAATTTTTCATCATTCTCACAAATAATCACGAATATTTTCTTGATTTATCGCAGGTTCATCCGGCCGGAGTACGTGCCGGTGCAGTACGGAGGGCTGAGCCACCCTGGTGACCTCCAGAACGGCCCGCCCAAGCCGGCCACAGAGTTCATCATCAAGGGAGGCGAAAAAGTAGACCTCGAAATCGACGGCATTGAGGTAGATACTACACGAACAAGTCCTCTTCCCACGACTGTACATTTTTCTCGGGATAAATTACAGTGGTCAAAATTTTGCAAGGGAGGAGCAACCATAGCGTGGGACATTGCGGTGGGCGGGTGGGACTTGGACTATGGCGCGGTGTACGTGCCGAGCGACGACGGGAGTTACACAATCGTTGTGGAGAAGACGAGGAGGATTCCCGCGTCGGCCGACGAGCCAATCCACCATGTGTTCACGGCCAAGGAGGATGGCAAGATGGTGCTGTCGTTGGACAACACCGGCTCCCGGAGAAGGAAGGTGGCGGCCTACCGATACTTCGTCCGCAAACAGTCTAATTGAATTAAAAGTACCTACCAATTCACTACTGGTTTTGACTAGTATTAGACATGAGCGCCTTTTTTTTTTTAAATCTCCTGCTGCTACGCTACTATCTGTATAATTATAACTTCTTATAAGATAACAGGACCTCTCTTTTTTCTGATATTTCTCCCGGAAAAGGCCTAGTTTATTCATACGGTGGTGATTAACTGGCACCCTTTGCTTAAAGCTGTTCTTTACCAATGCAAGGCATGATTAATTAGCGTAAATCTCGTGCGGATCCCAGTGAATTTGGTTATCTATGGTGAGAATGGTGAGGAGGTATTTGATTTTGGAGGCGGTCACGGGGTGCGTGGCAGTCTGGCAGAAGAAAGAAGCAGCAGAATTGTGGGGGGAGGGGGGACCTGTGCTTTTGACAATGTTGGTGCTTTATTACCCTTTTCGAGGGAAGTCGGTGGTGGGACAGATAGATATCGTAGACGAAGTGATGGAGCGGCGAGAATTGCGGTGAGTTTGAAAAAGGAATTGCACGGACAGAGTCCATGATGCTTGCAATTGCATGCCGTGGTCTCTGCCAGAGCAGAGCAGGTGCAGGAGGGAGCATGAGGAGGCCCCTCCATTGTCAATTCAAGCGAAGCGATAGCACCATGCAACTGCGAGGGCAAGGTCGCAGGAAGCGTCGTACCAGAAAGTCTGATAAATTGGGTGATCTGATTAAAGCTGATAAAGTGGAACGTAGGGTACTCGGTGTGGAGGGAATCCAATGGATAAGAACGGTATAATGATAGCACATTGGCCATCTAACGATCGAGTTGCCCTTAATTGCCAACCAACGGGCACATCTTTTGATCAAATTTTAACATTCATCGCCTCCACGCTGAATTGTCCTTCGCCATTTGTGGGTCGCTTTCCTCGACTAAGTGCCTTCAATCTGAAAGGATAACGCTGGTGGGATATATGTGAATAAAAAATAAATGAGAGAGGTATGGAGTTTTATTACGAATGAGATTTTAATTTTAAAAATTTTAAAATATATTAGTTGATTTATATTGATTATATATGAATAAATGTATAGGGAGAGATTCTCTTTCGCGTATGAATAGGGTGCAAATTTAGGATCTCAAATTGTACTGAGCCAAATTGACTCGTATGCGAGTACGATTTACACGCGCCAAATATCGGACCCATCGGGATAAAATTTATCCAAGTGGAATAATCAATATTTTGCTACATAAACTTTTTGCTGTTTATTTAAGGGTGTAACAGATACATTAAATTAAAGATTAATGCAGCTGAGTGAAATATTAACGTTTTACAATTAGCGAATAATGATCATTAACGTTGTCCATTGGTTTGAGTTCCTATATAAGGAAGTTGCGACTATAGGTAAAATATTACACGCTCAAAAAGTTGAAGTTCTCCACCTATGCTTTCTTTCTCTTCTATCGTGCATCTCTTGCTCGGCGGAGTACTCGTGATAGCAGTCGGGTACCTTTCAGTTCGCCGTGACCATCAGTGCTTGTGGGAATCACAGTTCACCGTTGTATCTTGGGAAACAGACAACCCGAGGAAACCCTGAAACACAGCCAGAGGTGGGGCGATTATGTTTCAAGGAAACTGCGACCCTCGTAGGCCTCGGTCCAACCGCTCGCTCTCGAATTCTACGTTCGCTCAGTCGGCCTCTACGTTTGCTTGATCGCACGTTGGTCGACCTTTTAGTACGGTTGGCAGTACGCCCGTTCTGTCGCTCAGTTCGCTTGGACGCCCGCTCAGTTGGCTCGGCCGCTAGCTCCGTTCGCTCGGCCGCTAGTTCCGTTCGCTCGGCCGCTCACTCCGTTCACTCGATCGCTCGCTCAGTTCACTCGATCGCTCGCTCAGTTCGCTCGACCTCTTTGTCCGTGTCACGCCCAAAAAGAGTCTCTGCTTGACAAAAATCCGGCAGCATCTCCCCTATACCGATGACAATATGAAGCAATAAATACATACACACAACATAATAACATATTCATCAGCCCACACGGTTGGAACATACATAACCACGTAGTTTATATAACACAGTCTACCCGACTGGACATAAATAAATAAAACAACCACGCAGTTAATATTCAACCCACACGGCTATATTAAAAGCACAGCGGAAAAACAAAGAGGAAACCCACAATCCACAACTAAAGTTTACTAGCCAATTAAGGTTACACAACCACAAGATCACGATAGCAAAACATCATGAATCAAACTCCAAACACAGACAAATTCATACAATAGTAAAACTGCTGAATACTAAAAATACGAGTAAAGCGGAAATAAAACCAATAAATATCCTCAGATATGATGTGGGAAGTGGGACCGGCAGTCGAGACTCTCCAAGCATCCATAATCATCTACCTGTTACTTGGTGAAAGAAAACTAATTTGCGAGGTGGTGAGTATTGGAACTCAGCGGATAAAGGTAAGATAGTGCATGAACAAAACAAACAAATAGAGAATGCCAAAAGATATATAGTCTCATAAGGAAAGTAGCAGATACTAAAATAAAACCATAATAAATACTCATACCTGAAACCATATCCTAGGCTAGTAATAGAAGGTCAGAAGTAGTACTAATCTGCTACAGTATTGCTCATAGCTACAGAGGTAACATGTAAGGTATATAAACATTTCCAATAAGCAAATCAATGTCTAAATGCCTACAATGAGAGCATATCTCAACATAAGGAAACATATCAGTATAAGTGAACAACAACAATAAGTAAGCAATAACAGCATATGTAAACAGCAGCAACCAAAGCAAGTATAATAACAGCGTATGCACGGATGGTCACCCCGTCCACCTCTCTGCACCACGACCCCTGTATGGTCGAGAGACCGGTTCGATAACAACTATACCACTCAAAGGCCGCCACTACTCTCGAGTGACTGAGTGGACAGGTGCTGAGTAGCTAACTAGCTACACAACGAAGAGGGTCCCTACTGCTTGTAACTCCAGCTACCACTACCCATAAGTGGCCGAGTGCGGTAGGACAGGACAAGCGACATCAACTCCAGCTACCACTTTGTCGAGAGGCCGAGGATGCGGCCCTGGTCAACGACTCTCTCGACCGCAAGGGAGAATTTGTCGTTGACATGATATGCCATGATATGATGCGCACAATACAACAGTCATTATATATATAAACAAGAATTAGGTATGCTGCATGAAGCCAGCATGCTCAATACAGAACATAAATGACAACAATCAAAACATACAAACATGGTATCTAGTATCTGCTAAATATCATAGATGACAACAAGAGATTGTATGAATATAGAAACGAATAACTCAAAGGTTTGAGTGGAAGTATCAAACGCAAGAAAATAAGAGTAGAGTCAAAGATAAAAAATATTTTCTTATCCAAAATAATTCATTTACCAAGGTCAAAGTACTAAAAAAACAAAGCAAGAAGTACCCGCCTTTATCCGTCGATCGTGCTAAACAATCCCCTGCGTTGAAGTGCTCGTCTCGAAACAACGTCCTGCAAATCATATACTGTACAATTTAACTAATTTCATAATCAACAACTAGCTAAAATCCAAATCTTATTTAATTAGGGGGAAACCCTAATCCAACTATGAATCTCGATTCACTCAAATCCATTGGTTAAATTAGATTTAACCCAACCTTATCAACTCTTTAATTGATTCATATAGTAATTCATTTACTAATAAGTTAATTCAACATAAATCCAACATACTTAATTCATCCCATTGATTAATTTAAGTTTAGTCATATCATCCGACAAAATCCAATAATTCTCAATTAAAATAGATTATTTCATCTTCCAATTCACATTCATATTAAGTAACTCATATATAACCAAACCTAGCACCATAATCAAATAACAAATCATTTAATCCATGGAGATAAACAACTTCATAATCATTCTGAATCACTTAATTCATTTCAATAAGCATTATCACAACAAAAATCGATTAACATCATCATCCATCAATACTAATCATGATATCAATATAACGATTCTATTAACAATCATGTACTCCTCTAAATCAACCATAAATATTCATCTCAATAACAATCCATCCACATGATAATCACACTCAAGCAACAAATCACAACTAAGTAGAATTGGGACACTCTAACCATTTCACAACTATAATCAAATATAGTTCATATACGAAATTACCTTCTCAACTTACCCAAATCCGATTCATCGCTTGACGAAGATATCCAATCGCCACAGCAATAGAAGTAAAACTCTCCCCTTAGATCCAATAAGGAATTGGTGTCACAATGATGATCGAAGCTAGGTGTAGGTGCTGCCTTCCAACTCAAATACTCCAAATCAGCACTAAGTCTAGATCTAACACTCAAATCATATTTTAAGCTAACAAATTACCTCAAATGTGGCAGTCGATAGCATAACACCCTCAACGATGATGTTGCTAAAATCATCTGATGATCTGCTGTTGGCCACGATGGATGGCTGGAACAAGGCGTTTAAGCAGCAACGATTAGAGCAGTGTCATAGAGGAAGACCTTGGTCCTGCAAGCCCTAAGGAGAGAAAAGAGTGCTCACAGATCGGAGATAATCGTGCTGATGCGAACGGTGTAGCTGGCAAAATGAAGAGTGTGGTGATCGAGAGCTAGAGCACAGAGCGACTACAGTTAGGGCGCCATGATTGGCTGACCTTGAAGTTGCGGGGTCAGCCGCTGCTGTGGGGCTTCACCGGCAATGGCAATGGGTGGCGAGCGACGGTGACTTGGCTTCGCGTAGAGAGCACGGGGAAGGGGAGTCTCGGGGAAAAGGAAAATCGTCGCTGCACGACTGAGGAGAGGAAGTGTCGACAACGTGCGGCTCGGGAGAGGAGTTGGTCGGCGTCTAGGGGACTCGTGCGAGGGAGAGCCGGCGTCACGAGGTGCCCGCGTGAGGAGGAGCGGCCGACGGCGAAGAAAGGGGTTCGGCGGTGTCGCGAGGGTGAGGGCTCGGGGGAAGCTGGGTTTTGGGTGATGTGGGAGCTAGGGCATGGGAAGGTGCTTTATAACTTAGGAAAAATTTTGATTAAACCCTAGACCTGTTTCTCAATCAACTCCCACCTCCGGGTATTGCAAACTGACTTTTCTTGAGCCCATAAGTGCATCCCCTCTAAATACATCGTACGAGCTCCGATTAATTTTAGAAAAATTTCTAAAAATTCCGTTAAGGCTATTAGCCTATTAAACCTTATTATTTAATTATTATCTGGTTCAATATTTTACAGTTCGCTTGCCGCAAGTCGTCCAGCTGCAAGCCCGTTCAGCCACACGCTTGCTCAGTCGGTCACTCGCCTTGCTGCTCACCCGGTCTACTCGGTCGGTCACTCGCCCGACCGCTTGACCCTTTACTTGATCGGACATTTGGCCAATTTACTCACTCGGTCGCTCTGCCCTGCTCGACACTGTATAGTCTACCTTCAACACTTGGTAGAAAATCAATCTCTACTGACCACTTGAGATTATCTGTTTAGATTATTTCAATAAATAAATTTAATTTAATTTGATATATTTAAATTTGATTAATTTCTAATACCTCCGACAATAAATTATTTTATCCAACAACACTTCCTTGAGTTAGCATGCAACCTCTCCGATCGCAAAAATGCAAACCCTTGGGACCTCTCTGCATCATCATCATCATCATCATCATCAACATCATCATCATCATCTGGATTGGTCGTGCAAAACTTGAGTGCATTAGTTTCACAGAGTTTTATGGGCGGCATGTTTTAAGTGCATTTGTTCTTTAATAACAGGTTCGCCCATTTTCATGTACTTTTTTTTATCTTTCATTCATTTTCATATTAGTTGAGCACGTTCCTTCTACCCTACTAAGCTAAATTCTTTTTTTAATGGCCGACCCACAATGTCAAAATAGCGAGTGCGGTGGAAACTCAACCCCCTAGGAATACAACCAAAATGTTTTTCTATAGGCAAATAACCGGTCCATAATCTCAAAATAGAGAATTTAGTGGAAACTCAACCAGCCAGGAATACAACTAAAATGTCTCTGTGTGCAAAATCGTGTAGAAGATGATACATGAGTTAAACCGTAAGAGCATCTTCAATCCATCACTAAAATACCAAATTTAATATAAAATTAGTATCAAAATACTATAATCTACCCACCAAATTCCATACCAAAAATGATGTGATGAATAGTAGAATATCATCTTTGATGTTGCACTATTACATTACCATATTTAATGTGAGGGAAGGATTTTATTTTTAAATTTTATTATATAATTAATAAAATTAAATGTAATTAATTTGTAATTATTATTTCCTTTTTTACTGATAGGATATTTAAATGTAATTATTATTTATTATAAATTTAAATTAAGTATATTTAATAGCATATTTAAATTTTATTATATATATTGGTAAAGATTTAATTTATTAAAATTATTTTTTTTAATTTATTTAATATATCTTAATTATAATTATGTTTATAAATTATATCACTAATTTCATTAAAAAATATAATAAAATATATTTTTTTATATGCATAAATTTAACCTATCAAATATTAATGAAGTATTAATTTAAAATATAATAATTATCATATAAAATATTAATAAACTTAAATGTACGTTAATAATTATATTATGAATAAGAAAAATAAAATATTTTAAAGATTTTTTTTTTCTTTTTTTGTGTGTGATATGACGTGAGTGGGTTGAAGCTGAAATAGAATTTAGTATTTAAATTTCATCATTTTATTGTGAAAACTACACTAAATAAATGATATTGTAGGAGATCTTATGCCGGCTAGAAGGGGTGTTGGATAGACGGCATCCCTAAAATGATAGCTTCCTACATATTTGTTGTTTGCACAGTGGAAATCTAATACTAAATACAAATACGAAAGCTAAAGACTAAAGGAAAGAACAAGCAAACAAATTGACATGTCGATTTACGTGGTTCGGAGATAAGGCTCCTATTTCATGACTGTCTGTAAGGTGGACGGTCCTTATTCGTCAATGGATTACTCTCTAGAAGACCTCCGGCTAGCTCATGTAACTCCTTGTGGGTGGAGAAATTTTACCACAACTCTCATAGGAACTCTTGAGAAGGTAGACCACTGGTAGACTACTAATAAGGGTTAACCACCTCTATTTTGTCAGCATTAACCAAGCTCCAAAGCCTTGGTTATATAGGTCATTGTTTGGAAAACCCCGCCTACCAGTCGACTGCTAAAACCATTAGTCGACTGCCCTCTGTGGATATTTGTTTGTTACATTCCAACGGCTCGATAACAGTCGATTGGTAAAAGTACCAATCGACTGCTCCACTTGAGCGAACAGAAGCATTCTGTTCGCTCCCAGTCGACTGACCAGTCGACTACACCAGTCAACTGGTACCCGAGTATAATCTCTCAATATTCAGACCCTCTTCCTTACGACTCACTTGACTCTTTGTTGCAATTTTGACATCTTGCCTTCAAGCCTACTTCCTTTGGCTCTCACCCCTTGGATGCACCCAAGCCCGCGGCTCGTCCCAATGCCATCCTTCGCATATGCCTCGAAGTCACCTCCCTCGGCCCTTATCATTGTTGCCTTGTCCACGGTCCCTCGGATGCTCCATCTTTCACCGGACCCGAAGCCATCAACCTGAGTCATATGTGTATCCTACAAACCTGTACACTCATATACACATATCAAATACAAGGATGGACCCAACTTAAACTCTTTGCCCAAACACTAAAATATATGGTCACATGGACCATTAGGATTGCTCCAACAATTATGAGTTTGAGATGGTCTAAGGGCATCTCTAGTGGGGGACTAAATTGTTGAATTTAAAAAATAAATCTCTATTGTTAAACTTATTATCATTGGGGACTTAGGTTTTTAGTTTAAATAAATAACTTGGCTCTAAAATAAACAATTATATTTTTATCAAAATTTCATGGGCCCCATTGTAGTAATAATTAAATTATGAATAAGAAAAATAGAATATTTTAAAGAATTTTTTTTTTGTGTGATATGTTGTGGGTGGGGTGGAGCTGAAATAAAATTTAGTATTTAAATTTCACCAATTTAGTGTGAAAACTATACTAAATATATAGTGTTATGAGTTTGAGATGGTCTAAGGACATCTCTAATGGGGGACTAAATTGTTGAATTTAAAAAATAAATCTCTATTTTTAAACTTGTTATCATTGGGGACTTAGGTTTTTGGTTTAAATAAATAACTTGGCTCCAAAATAAACAAACATGTTTTTATCAAAATTTTATGGGCCCCATTAATATCTAACTACCATGACTATATATATATACATATATATTACATCGGCTAAAATAATGGGCTAAAAAAACCTAATTTTTAGGTTTACCATTATAGATGTTCTTAGTAGGTTTATAACTTTTCATGTAGTAAAAATAAATATACCTTTTAGGTTCACTGTTGAAGATGCCCTAAAATAAATATTATTTGACAATGATCGATATTGATCATGCCTAGAAGCGATGAGGATGAACACCGTCGGTGATGTGGCTTGTAGATTTGATTGGCTCTAAGAACTCTTGAGAAGAGAAGGAAACCTTCAATAAGTAGGCTAGGGAGGTCCGTATCACAACTAGTCCAACAATCAAGTCAGAAAATAATGGTGGCGCAAAGCAAAGCAAGCAACAATAAAGAAGAAGAGATGTGTAGGTATGCATGCACATAATTGTGCCAACAGAGAATGACCCCCTTTTATAATGCCCCTCACAATCTTCGCATTAATGAGACATTATCCTGAAACTACTCAATTTGTCCCATCATTATGCTTATACCACATCCATCAATAACATCGGTATGTAGGTGGTGCAAGTATATATACATGTTAGGGTCGAAATATGCTAGAATTGGGGTTGAATAGCTCTCCGCGCATTCATTGATGTGCTTCTTCGATGATGTGCAGCGGAATAGACAACAAGAAACACACTCACAACGCTAACACTAGGATTTACTTGGTATCCACCTCAAGAAGAGGTGACTAATCCAAGGATCCGACCCTCACTCACTCATCCACTATGAAAACACTCCTTTATAGTAACTACCGAAGGCGGAGAAGTCTTGTATAAGCTCACACACAAAGATATACAAGAAGAACAAAATACAAGCTAATACAATATCAAATCATACAAGATTTACACGTTCTTCTTGCTTGAATACACCTCTTGACTTGTTTGGAAGTACAACAACACTCCACTCTAAGCCTCCAAGATCTAGTGTGTATCGATGAGCTCAGTGGAGAACAAATCGTGAAGATCGGAGGAGAAGCGCTTGAAGCCGTGTCGAAGAAATCGCTCACAACAGCTTTGAACCTGCGCAATGGTCGGATCCCAATCGATTGAATGACTCTCAATCGATTGATCGATTCAGAGTGCCTCTGTGCTTTCTGGAAATGGCTGAATCGATCGACCAATTGATCCTGCCTTTCTCGTGTCTGTGCGCAAGAAATCCAGTCCCCAATCAATTAACCGATCGATTGGAGATGCCCAATCGATCGACCGATCAATTGGGAGATGCCCAATCAATCGGCTGATCGATTGGGAGAGGTTCTATGCTCGCGAGATTTGCCCTAATCGATCAACCGATCGATTGGACCAACTCTTCTTCGTGGTACACATCCAACCGATCAACTGATCAATTGGACTACAGTTCAATTGATCGCTTAATCAATTGACCCACCTTTGACTTGCCTAAACTCAAGTCCAAGGCCCCCAATTCCAACATCCAGTCAACGGTGATCTGTTGGAACCTTATGCGTAGTATCCGGTCAACCTTGACCTACTAGGTCTTCTTCACCAAGTGTCCGGTCAATCCCTTTGACCCACTTGGAATTTTCTCCTCGTGCCAAGTGTTCGATCAACCTTGACCCATCTGGATTTTCTCGTGCCAAGTATCCGGTCAATACTTTGACCTACTTGGACTTCCACCAGATGTTCAGTCACCCTTGACCCATCTGGATTTCCACGTGTCTGACTTCACTCACCAGGACTTTCACCTAGCTTCACTCACTAGGATTTTCACCTGTCTTCACTCATCATGATTTTTCCACTATCCGGCTTCACTCGCCGGGACTTTCACCTGCCTGACTTCACTCACCAGGACTTTCACCTAGCTTCACTCACTAGGATTTTCACCTGGCTTCACTCACTAGGACTTTCCCTAGTCAAATATCCGATCAACCTTGACCTACTTGACTCTTCTTCATATCAAACTGGTCAAACCCTGATCAGAGGGGAATTACACCAGTAATCTCTCCAATCGGACGATTGCACATGCAATCTTCACATATTGTCAAACATCGAAACCCAAACATCAAGACTCACCAAGAGTAAAGTATTGGGATATTGAAAGATTGTCCGATCGGTAGGGTCAATTGGGAAAGTGGGAACAGAGTCCCCAACGAATCCGATCCAAGCCAAGAATAGGGCATTGGGGCACTGGGATATTGTTCGATTCATAGGGCAAATCAGGAGAATGAGAACATAGCCCCAAGAAAGTTTGGTTCGAACCGGGATTAAGACTCGCAAAGAGCTTGTTCAATCGGCAAGGCCGATCGGGAAAGAGGGAAGTTGAATCCCGAGTGTACCTGGTTCGTCTGTAAGTACCCCCCAAGGTAGCTTTAATGTGATCAACCAAGTCAGGTTAGATCCTGTTGGTATTTAACCCCTGTGTCTAAATGTGTAGGAACTTAGGAGTGCAGGAAGTCGAGCGAAAGATGCCTATAGAAAATTAGATTGATTGTTTTTAGACTTTATCTAGAAAGTGATTGTTGTTTCAATATCCAAGAAGGCTTAGTACCTCGCCACAGTCTGAAAGCCAATTATTGAAATAAGTATTTAATTGACTAACTGTTAAGCACTTAATAGTTATAAAAATGCTTTAAATTGTTTGTCAAAATTTCTGCTCATTTTAAGTTATTTTAGCAAAGTTATGTTTTTGTGAAACTTTATCTAACCAATTTTTTTTTCTTTTTCGTTAGAAAACTTTCTATGAATTAATTATCAAAATGCAAATCTTTTAAATTTTGTCTAAAATTAAAGAAATTTTTTGTTCAACCCTTGTTAACTTTTTTAAAGAGTTTTTTTAATTTTTTTTTAATTTTCCTTTAGACTTTTTATTTAACTTTTCCAAAGTCATTTTAAAAGTACCCCATTTTTAATTTGATCAGAAGGGGGAGTAGTGAAGATAAATCTAGGGGGAGGGCAGTACAAATTTTTAAGCTTTGTATTTGTAAATTTTTTGCACATTACTTGCAAAAATTATAATTGTTATTTGTTTGTGGATTACCCTAACTTAACTTGGATTTGCTCACATCAAAAAGGGAGAGATTGTAAGTACCTTAAGATAGTTTTGATGTGATCAACCAAGTCAGGTTAGGTCCTGTTGGCATTTAATCCCTGTGTCTAAGTGTGCAGGAACTTAGGAGTGCAAGAAGTCGAGCGAAAGATGTAGCTAGCGAGAAGGACGACACGAAAGAGCCGATGGGCTCGGTGTGTCTGAGGGACAAGGTGCTGCGGAAGAGTACGTAGGTGAACAAGAAGAAGACGTGTGGTATTTCCGAGGGACGTGATATCAGAGCGGAAGTTTACTCGAAGGTGGGAAGTTAGGTTTGGGTGAGCCATATTTCGGATAGTCGAGATCACCCAAGCGGAGCCGGAGCCAGAGCGGAAGACCTTGACCCAAGTGAGCGGAGCCGGAGCTAGAACTCGAACCAAACAAGTTAACATGCAGTTAACTCTGGTCTAGGTGCCCGGAGTAGGTTTTTATCCGGAACACGACATGACACGTTTCGTTGCGACGAGGTGCGTTCTGTTACGATGGGGATAAAAGTTTATCCCCAAGGCGTCTGAATCCTTCCAGGCGCCCCGATCAGGGCTATAAATACAACCCTGGTCTCAAAAGGTTAGAACAACACTTGTGATTGATTTCTTTTCAGTCTGGTTCTGTAATTGAGTGTTTTAATTGCTGTAAAGAGACTTCTCTGCCTAAAGAATAATTTAGTGCACTTTTATCTTCTTTAGATTAATAACCTCCTCGGTTGTTACCAAGTAAATCCGTTGTGCCTCTTATTTCTAGTTTCTTATTTATTTTATGCAAGTGTTGATTCTTATTAACCTATAAAGTTCAAGGAATGTTTGTTTTTCGTTGCATGGCTATTCACCCCCGTCTAGTTGGCCGCCAAGGGTTTAACATGCTCCGGTTGTGGTGTTCACAAAGAACCTATCCAATCAACTGGGTTGATTGAGCGAGAGGGGCATTGAGCTCCGAGTGAATTCGGATCGCGCTGGAAATAGGGTCCACAGGGAACTTATCAGATCAATAGAATCGATAAAAAAATATGGGGCGCTATTAGATCAACTATTCAGCTTTCTAATCTCGTATGGACTTAGACCACCATCTATATTCATGGGGCCGACACTAAAGGGCCGCTAAGATACCGGATTTATTTATTTTTTAACTCTCTTTTTCTTTCCACCATATGACAAAGAATTTTTTTTTTTTTCGTCTATGGGATTATGATGCCACGATAAGATATCTAAGTTATCATTCAAATATTTACAGTTCAATTTTCAACTATGATATATTTATAGAAATATTTTCTCTAAATAAAAATACAATAAAAAAATATTAAACTTTTAAATTCATCGTTACGTGCACTTTCTAATTTATCGGGTGCGCAATCAAATTACTTGGTTCAGGAATAGGACCCACCGAGGGACCATTTGCTATCCTCAATGAATGACGTCAGGCATAAAGATAAGAGCGTGGCGTTTGTTCCGCGACGTCGAGTTCATCCACGTCATCTCATATGCTTAATCCTATCTCCAAGACGACACCGTCGACAAACTACTTGTGGAGAAATATCGATCCACGTCCCCATCGTCGTCTCATCCTCCTCCTAATCATCCTCATCTACTCGATCTCATCAGCAAGTAGTCAGCTCTAATCGTCCTCATCGAGGATTTGCAGGAGAGGAGCGCAGACGCGTACCTCTTCTCCGGCCATATTGTGCCTTTCAAGTATGTTTTCTAATTTTTTTTTTCCTGAAGAGAAAGCCGTTTTTGCCTTCTTCCACTTCTTTTCCTTTAAAAAATAAATATGGTGGTTTATCTATCGGGACGTGGCCAGCGTTGATTAGAAAGGTAAAGGTTGGTAATTGACGGTTTAGTGGAGGAATCGACCTTGGATTTCGGGAATTAAATTTTTGCGAGGGTTGGTCTGCAACTCGATTCTTGAGCAAGCTAGGTATAATGGATTTGCGAACTTTTTTGTAATTCAAACTTTGTGAGGTCGTTAGATGATGTCTATATTTCAGTTCGCAAGGTGTCCTGATATTCTTTTTGGAGATTCACTTGAGATTTCTTCCAAGGAAATACTAGTCATATAGAGAGATTCAAGAAATTGGGAAACTTGAGAAGCGGTGGTTTAATTAGGCTGGTTACAGTTGAGAGCCAAGCAGGGCTGTTGATAGCTCTTCTACACAGTTGCATGTGCAAAATTCCATTATTTTTTCCATGGAAAGTTTTTGATTTTGTTAGTTGAAATCAGATTCTAGTTCAGGGAATATTAAACGTACTGTTTAACATAATTGAAAGTGATTTAAATGATCTAGTGTTGCTGTTGATATTGAAAAAAAAAAAAAACATGTTTGATGCCATAGAAGATCCCTAATCGCCATCGTGAACAAGCCATTGTATGGTTATTCTCGATGATGAAAAGCCTTTACCATCTGACTAGAACGATTTTGTTGCTACATATCCTGGATGGGGACGTCTGCCAACATTACATTGTTGGGGGTATAAGATATGCTAACTAGTGTTAGCAAACTAATAAAAATGATCTCAACATATGTCAATAGAAGTATGCAAAATTTGATGATTTTGCTTCTCTACAGGTAACCATGGATTCAAGATTAAATTTTTTAGTCCTTATGCTGGTTATCAGCTTTGCCTGTGCAAATGCCAAGAGTTTAGCTAGCTTGGATGTGTTCGGTGAGCTTTTTTGTCTTTCGAAATGAACATTATGTTCTCTACATATTTGATACATTATGGAAGGATATTTCTGAACTCTAATTGATTTGATACCCTGTTGTTCCATGGGCCATGTCTGATATGGTATCCGCGTATTAGAAGTGGAAACATATGTTGTTGGAAATATTTTCTAGCTCACTTTATTGTCCTTTAGTTTTTAAATCACAAATGTGTTGGCTTATGTAGCAAATAACGTATTAAAATTAAACGCAGCGGAAAAGAAATCCACCAGAGATTCATGCGAATTCAGGTTTACATCGTTGGTTTGGAAATAATCTTACCTCTTGATGCATAAAACCCTTTTGTGTATTTGGAGAGTCTGATCGATCTCAGCATGATCAGTACATTCACACCTTTAGGAGATAATACTAAGATATTATCTAATAATGTGGGGGGTTTAGGTTTATTTGAAAAATCCAAATAAATATTAGATTAGCCATTAATCTAATAACTTTAAAATCCAATTAGACTAACCCAGTAATCCAATAAGATCCAATTAGATTAATGGGGGCTTTGATTGTATTCCCAACAAAATATATATAAAATAAAAATTGATATCAAATTTTATTAAACATGTTAGATGGTAAGAAAGCACTACTTTAATTCATTAATCTCTTTTTGACAATGTTTGTTTTAGTATAAAATTATCTAAATATGAAGAATCTGCATGCACTTACTGAACTCATTTTGTGTTCTTCAGTTGTGCAGGTTGATAATGAGATTCAAAGTGAAAGTCATATTGTGAGGAATGAAAAGTTATGCACTCTATGCAAAGAATTTGCATCTCAAGCTTTATATTATCTTGGTGAAAATGTGACACAGACTCAAGTTACCGATATACTTCACAAAGCATGTTCCAAACTGCATTCTTTGGAACAACAGGTGTGTTACCTTTTGTATTGGAAGTAACCTTTAATTGCAAATTGCGATTGTGATGAAATTCTTATTCCTTGCTCTTTGACATCATTTTTTGGGCAGTGTATCACACTGGTAGATTACTATGCACCACTGTTTTTCTTAGAAGTTTCGAAGACGAGCCCAGAGGAGTTCTGTGATAAGGTGAACCTCTGTGATAGCAATGCCCAAGTGAGTTTGCCAAAGCATGACAATGCCTGCACACTTTGCCAAGATATCCTCGGGGAGGTTCTTTCCAAATTGCAAGATCCTGACACCGAGGTAGTAATTAATCCACTGCATTCTAAGACGAACTTTTGTTCTTGCTTCTGGTGAAATACTTTACACATTTACCTGTGGGAATTCTTCAGCTTGAGGTGATCGAGATACTTCTGAAAGGATGCAATAAGATGGAAAATTTTGTTCAAAAGGTATGGTTATTCCATGGGGCCATGGCGGACCGAAGCATCTGAACTTTTCCTTGTCAAATTTAAATTATAGATTCAGGATTATATATGCACAGAGTGATTTTTTTTAAGACGATCGTTTAATTTTGATGCAGTGCAAGAAACTGGTCTTCCAATATGGACCGCTGATCCTGGCCAATGCCGAGAAGCTCCTCGAGAAAACTGATCTTTGCACTTCTATCCATGCATGCAAGACGAGTCAACAAGTTGCAGAAACCATTCTCGCCAGTGCGTAAAGGATTGGACATAATTTAGCGCGTAGTTGTCACTTTTCTCTGTTATTTTGCAATGATCTTATATCTTTTGTGCCCAGTAAATTGAATATTAACCTTCACTTCCACTATATATACATTGATGCACTTGATCATGTAATCAATTGGCCATCAAATGGGCTTTGGATAGTTGATATCTAATGTATTATAGTGTGCAATTGTCTATTTCAACATATGCAATGTTTCCGTGTGACAGAACTTTTGTACAAATGTTCCACATCTGATTGCTAAATCAAAACAAATGTTTCAGTGCAGCGGTAGGATGGCATTTCAATTGGGAATTAGGTAGGCAGGTGAATTTGTTGTTGGTTGGAGGCTCCTAGACATCATAAGTTCGTTGCACCAACCATTGCAAAATGAACCTCTACCTTAAATCCTTCTTCTGATACCTTAATTTTCTTTTTATTATTTTCGGAGGTTCACATTGATATTAATCAGTGGTTCTTATAATAATGGACACAGTTCATTATAGTTTTACTATGACTCTGGAAAATATCAAAAATTGTTGTACCACTTTCCCCAAAATCTCGTCATATACATGTTCATATAATTCGATATAAAGGATAAGAAAAACTTGTAATCGTTATAATAAATTCACTAAAGTTTTGATAATTTAGATAGGTTTTTTCCCCCCTGTTTTTCTGAAACGAATAACGACAAGAAACCTAGAGAATCTCTCTTTTGCCTATGAAACTCGAGGTGATTGATGGTGTGATTTTTATATTCATAACAACCTCAATAGTGAAATAGGCGTTCTTGGGGTTATGGTGGAATATCCAAATTATCTCTCAGGTACTCATGATTCGAGCCTCAGCTACGACGGATTTATAGGAATTTTTCCTCCAAATGTAAGGTGTAATCAAAAGATGATGGGCTTCTGGGCTGGCCGCTGCGTGTGCTTCCCAATTTATCTGGTGGCCGGTGAGAAACTTCCGTGGGACCGGACTGATCACCCCAGAAATAAACTAACTGAGATTATATATATATATATATATATATATATATATATATATATATATATATATATATATATATATTTTCAATAGTGAAATAGGCTCCAGGGCTAAACCTTTGATAGCTTCGGCCAGTACTAGATTCTAATTAAGTGGCCCATTTAAAAAAAAAAAAAAAAAAAAAAAAATTCAAATGCAGTGTGTTTGGAGAATCTGCAACAACTATTTAAATTTTTTCTAAGCATCATCTATCTTTAAAGAACATTAAAAGAAAAAGAAAAAAGAAAATTAGATACAACAATTCATAGTAATTACTAAATTAAAGAAGGGACAAAATAAATTTAAATAGTGAAAAACAACCGTACTCTTTATTGATAATGTACCAAAAACTTAATTAAACCTGATGTTATACATGTTTTTATATAGAAGTAGGAATGAAATCCGATCATAAAATAGCACTTCTAGATCTAATCATAACTACACATTTATTCAAAGTCTATCCAAGAAATAAAGATCTATTTTATCGTGATTTTTTACTTAATTTAATTAATACAACATAGTCTATCTTAAATCAAGTCACAAAACGTTAGCTATTCCAATCGCCGTTTTCAACATGAGAAAAGTCTTTGTCTTCATTGGTTTAGTAAAGATACATGCAACTTGACATTCATTGGGTAATACTGATGTTGATTTATTTTTCTCCAATCCATTGTCTGATTTTATGATACTTGATATCTATGTGCTTGATGCAACCATGAAAGATTGAATTCTTGGATAATACAATTATTGACTTGATATCAAAGAAAACTATTGTAGGGTCATCTCGTTTGTGTTGTAGAAACATTAAAATTTTTCTTAGTCAAATTACTTATGTAGTACAATTTGTTGTCTCATTATAGTTTGCTTCTGTTGTTGAAGGTGCTATTACCTACTGTTTATTTAGAACACCAAGAAAATATAGTTGAACTTAGATGGAAAGTATATCATTATGTATTCTTTCGAGTCTCAACATCTTCAGCCAATCATTATATATATCTATATCTGTATATCCAACAAGTTCTATAGTTTTTTTAGTAAAATAAAAAAATCTATCATTAATTGTACCTTCGACATATATTAGAATTTGTTTTGTTGTGCCCAATGTGATTCCTTTGATTTCTCCATAAACCTACTAAGTACTCCAACTCCAAAAGAAATATCTGACCTCGTAACAACCAATTATCCTAGATTCCCAATCAAACTTTTATAAGTTGTAACATCCATACTCTTACTAATTTCATCTCTAGACAACTTCATCTTTTCAATCACGGGAATAAAAATTAGCTTGGAGCACTCCATTCTAATAGTGTTAAGTCTTCTTCATAACTTGAATCATCAACTAAGAGATCACAACGTAAGTGTCAAAATAGTTCACTTGTAGATTATGTATTGAGTAATGATAATGACTTATCGAGAAAAAATTATTCAATTTACTATTTTTGCATATTGTGATCCTATATCTTTTGATGAGGCTACTACAAAAACTCATTAGCCGAAGCCAACGGATGAGGAAATTCATGCCATTAAAACAAATGGTACTTGGGAGTTGAATGAATTACCTCCAAGAAAAAAATCAATTGGAATAAAGTGGGTTTACAAGATAAAGTATAAGTCAATTGGTGAAATTGACCATTTTAAAGTGAGGCGGGTTGCAAAGGGTTACAAGTAAAAACTAGGTATTAATTATTTTGAAGTTTTTGCTCTTATAAATAGACTTGATATAGTTTGCATGTTTACTTCACTTACTGTTTAAAATAATTGAAAATTATATCAAATGAATGTGAAGTCTACTTTTTTTAATGACTTCTTGGAAGAAGAAATATATGTTGAACAACTTGCTTGATATGTGATGAAAGGGGAGGAGAATAAGGGTTGCAGATTAAAAAAAAACTCTATATGGTTTAAAACAAACACCAAAAGTATAATATAGTTGTATTGATTCTTACTTTGTTGAAAATGATTTTCCGAGATCTCCTTATGAGCATGCTTTGTATGTTACATATACTAATTTTAGTGATACACTCATAGTATGTCTTTATGTTGATGATATGATTCTTCCCGGAATAACTTAAAGTTAATCATAGAATTCAGGGAGGCTTTGGTTAGTAAATTTGAAATGGTAGATATAGACCTAATGAGCTATTTCTTGGGACATGTAGCTATTCAGATGGATGATAGGATTTTTGTATGACAAAAGAAATATGCTTCTGATATTTTGAAAAGATTTAGAATGGAGTGCTATAAGCTAATTTTTACTCCCGTGATTAAAAAGATAAAGTTGTCCAAAGATGAAATTGGTAAGAGCATGGATGTTACAGTTTATAAAAGCTTGATTATGAGTCTAAGATATTTGATTGCAACAAGGCTAGATATTTCCTTTGGAGTTGGAGTACTTAGTAGGTTTATGGAGAAACCAAAAGAATCACATCAGGTTGCAGCAAAGCAAATTCTAAGATACGTCAAAGATACAATTAATGATGTAATTTCCACTATGCACAAATATGAATGAACAAGCTTTAACTGCTTCATGGCTCCATTACTTTTCTACAAGAAAAGGTTCTCTATGCTTGTTCCCAATTAAACAAGTCTCACAAATACGGTTAAGTTTCTCAAAATAAGGTAACTCAAAAATAACCTTCTTTTTTGTTAAATAATTTAACCTTGAAAAATGAAAGTACCCAAAACACATATGTCATAATAAATTTGTAGGATCGTAGGCATGTGAGAGGAAGACGGAGGGTGAATCACGTGCGTTTTTAAAAATAGAGTATTTTTGACAATTTTAAAAGTAGTGCAATGGAAAAACTAAGTATGAAAGTGAAACAGAACACTCGGTCAATTACTTAGTTCGGAGTCTTCGACGACTCTTACTTCAAGACCCACGATCCCTTGGACCGTATCGATGAGCAATCCACTAAATTCCCTTCCAAAACTACCAGAAAAGTAATCCGAATACAAAGATGAAGAAAAGTGTAACAACCCTACACTTCCCCTATATGACAATTAAAATAAATTAAATGCAATTCATAACCCAATACAAAGAATGAGGAAGCTGAAGTGAGCTCAAGTATTGGGCGGAACAGTGTCGTAGCAGGATTATAGCGTTGTAGACGTTTGAGAGCAACATAGAGTAAGCGTAGAAGTTCTGTCCAAAGCACTGCTCAGCAGTTTCTTTTATAAATGATCTGAGGCGCCTCCTTCCCTTGGAGGTACCTCCGGTCAATATGATCCTCACCGAAGACAATGACTCTTATTCACACAGGGGCGCCTCCTTCCCACTGGAGGTGCCTTGGTTCGCCGAGACTCTATCCTTATTGGTCATAGTCCTTATCTAGGCGGGGAGGTGCCTCCTTCCACCTGAAGCGCCTTTGTGCCCCCAGCGCAGGGCCTTCGGCCAACTTCTCTAAGGCACCTCCAATCCAACCGAGGTGCCTCAGGTGAATAATATTTGAGACTTCATTTGCTTCTAACTCCTGCTGAGACTATTAGTGCATAAAAAAAAAATATAACCTGCAAAATAGAGTTAGCACATTTAACATAATATAATTATTAATTAGATTATGTCTTCCCAAGACTAAGATCTAGTCATGGTCTCAGCTCAGACTTCCAAATAGATCTAAGCTGGACTAGCGCCTAAAGTCCTTAATTGGGACTCGTCCTCACTGGATCACTCTCATCCAATAACTTACCTCACTTACCATATAGAATCGCTTGACTCTCTTTTGACCCACAAGGTCTTTCTGCTAGTTGTCAGGTTTGCAGATCCAATTGGACTTTGGCCAGCTATTAGGTCCTACAGACCCAGCCGAACTTCTCGTCAGATATTAGGTCCTCTAGATTTGTCTGGACTTTCCACCAGCTATCAGGTCTAACAGACCTAGCTGGATTTCAGCCTAATGGCATGCCCACTAGACCCGTCAAGTCCAGCATACTTGCTAAGAACATTAAATCATATAAAACTTAACTTTAACCATTTGTCATTTATCAAAACATAAGTTTGACCATTGGTGGCAATTGCACCAACAATATCCCTTCTTTTGATGTAATGACAACCTGAGTTAAAATTAGAAAATAATTGCAAGAAAAAAAAATGATTATGATTTAAGAAAATACTATTGGTTTAACTTTTTGTTTATTTTCTTAATCATTTTAGGGTTTAAGATTTTCATAGAAATTCTTATTTTTTTCTTACTTAAAACCTTACTCCCCTTTGGCATTCAGGAAGAATAGATATGTAAATAAGTTCCATCAAAGTGTAAAACATGTAAATAAACCACTAAAGGTGTAAAACATGTAAATAAACCACTAAAGGTATTCAGGTCTATTTTAGAGAGGGGTTAAAAAGATTCCAAAATATATTTGCTAAACCTTATTATTTACAAAAGTCAATTTCAAAATTATTTATAAGCTTTGCAAAAACACTTGGCCAAAAATTTTAAAAAGTTTTAAAAAATTTTAAAGACAATAATTATTTTGCAAGTATAAACTTTTCAAAAAAATTTGCAAGCACTTTTCAAATATAAAGCACTTTTCAAAATAAATCTTCAATCATTTTTCACAACATTTTATAAGTATTTTAAAAATAGATTTTTCAAAGTAATTTCGAAGCAAGTTTTGAAGGAATTTTGTAAACACATTTTAAAAAAAATATTTCAAGTATTTTCAGAAACATTTTGCAGGTATTTAAAATAGGGGTTTCAAAGAAATTATTACAAAATGCTTTTCTAGCTATTTTCAAATAAGTTTTTCAAGGCAATTCTCAAAGTATTTTTCAAAGTAATTTTTTAACCCATTTAAAAAAATCCAAGTCATATTCATAAATGTTTGGAAAATAATTTTCAAAATACTTTTTAAATATTACAAAATAAGTAATTTTTAAAGCAATAATTTTTCAAGGAAACAGGTTTCAAAAGTCTACAAATATTTTTAAAATTTTTTGAGAACATCTAAAAAATTTCAAAGTAATTTTAATCAATTTTTAAAATAGATCCTCCTCCTTAACCTAATATTATTTTAAAAATAATAATCTAAAAATTTATCCCTAAATGTGTAACTTTTAGTTACTAACTAACTACTAGAAGATAATAATGTTCATTTGGTTAGTCAAGTTAAGTAGATTTATCCAGTTAGTTATTCACTTAGAAGGTATAGGTTCCGTGCGACCAACAACCGGGGGGGGGGGAGAATTGTCCTTAAAAAAAGTATCCTCTTCTCAAAACTTACAACTTTGATTAAAACAACACTTTAATAAAAGAAACTAAAATGTATAAAATAAGTACGAGACACAAACTATTTACTTGATTTGCAACCGGGGAGGTTGTTAATCCAAGGCAAATGAAGCTCAACTAATCGACTTCTTCTTTGACACAAGTCGGAGGTGGAGAAGCCTCGTACAAAACTTTGAAAGCACATACTTTGAAGAATATTAGAGTGAAATAACTCAAATAAAAAAAAGTGTTGTATAAATGAAGAGCGCCAAGGGTCCTTTTATAGGCTCACTGGTCGAAGTAACCTTTTGCTGACGTGGCACAGTCCCGACACCCCCAGCAAGGCAAATTCTATCTCCACGCAATGGTTACGTAACGGTAAAGTGATAAGAATTTATCCACTCCCGGGCTCCCGAACCTCTACTGACATGGCCTCAGCAATGATCCACAGTAATGAGTGCCTCTTTAACACCAAACTGGTCCAAGTGCCCGGACCAGCTCCGGGCGCTCGGACAAGGGTCAACTTCAGAGTTGACTTTTTGTCCTGGCGCTCCGATAACTTGGGTGATGCTCCAACCTTCTAGAGTTGAGCTCACCCGAACCCAATTGTGGCCATCTTCTCAAGCAGGATTCCGCTCTGACTTCTTGTCCATTGGAAGCGTCGTGCGCGTCCTTCTCGCTCCACTGGTGTACTTTTCTACAGCTTCTCGTCCCTCAGATGCACCGAGCCCGTCGACTCGATTCTCATTCCATCCTTCTCATCTACTGCGTCTTCCACTCAACTTCTTATGTTCCTAAGTCCATGCATACTTAGACGCAAGACATCAAATAACACAAGGCCTAACTTGACTTAGTTGATCATATCAAAACTAACATGGAGTACTTACAGAAGGATTACCTAACTTGACCAATATATTTTGATATTTAATACTTAGACTTATATTGATGCACTAAAATAATCATATGAAGTCTATATAATATACTATGCTTCTCATATCATTCTATGTTCTTGAATTCACAAGCAAGGTAGTCCTAATGTGCTTGTAAGATGTTGGCTGCCTAAAAACTATAGGATCATGCTATCTAAGGGAAAGCTTAGGCTATGTCTATAACAGATTTTGAAGAACTACAAAAATGGGGCTTTTAAAGTAAAAGTAAAAAATAGGACAACGGGGGGGGGGAGGAATTGTCCTAAAAAAAAGTATCCCCTTCTCAAAACTTACAACTTTGATTAAAACAACACTTTAATAAAAGAAACTAAAATGTATAAAATAAGTACGAGACACAAACAATTTACTTGATTTGCAACCGGGGAGGTTGTTAATCCAAGGCAAATGAAGCTCAACTAATCGACTTCTTCTTTGACACAAGTCGGAGGTGGAGAAGCCTCGTACAAAACTTTGAAAGCACAGACTTTGAAGAATATTAGAGTGAAATAACTCAAATACAAAAAAGTGCTGTATAAATGAAGAGCGCCAAGGGTCCTTTTATAGGCTCACTGGTCGAAGTAACCTTTTGCTGACGTGGCACAGTCCCGGCGCCCCAGCAAGGCAAATTCTATCTCCACGCAATGGTTACGTAACGGTAAAGTGATAAGAATTTATCCACTCCCGGGCTCCCGAGCCTCTACTGACATGGCCTCAGCAATGATCCACAGTAATGAGTGCCTCTTTAACACCAAACTGGTCCAAGTGCCCGGACCAGCTCCGGGCGCTCGGACAAGGGTTAACTTCAGAGTTGACTTTTTGTCCTGGCGCACCGATAACTTGGGTGATGCTCCAACCTTCTAGAGTTGAGCTCACCCGAACCCAATTGTGGCCATCTTCTCAAGCAGGATTCCGCTCTGACTTCTTGTCCATTGGAAGCGTCGTGCGCGTCCTTCTCACTCCACTGGTGTACTTTTCTACAGCTTCTCGTCCCTCAGATGCACCGAGCCCGTCGACTCGATTCTCATTCCATCCTTTTCATCTACTGCGTCTTCCACTCAACTTCTTATGTTCCTAAGTCCATGCATACTTAGACGCAAGACATCAAATAACACAAGGCCTAACTTGACTTAGTTGATCATATCAAAACTAACATGGAGTACTTACAAAAGGATTACCTAACTTGACCAATATATTTTGATATTTAATGCTTAGACTTATATTGATGCACTGAAATAAGCATATGAAGTCTATATAATATACTATGCATCTCATATCATTCTATGTTCTTGAATTCACAAGCAAGGTAGTCATAATATGCTTGTAAGATGTTGGCTGCCTAAAAACTATAGGATCATGATATCTAAGGGAAAGCTTAGGCTATGTCCATAACATATTTTGAAGAACTACAAAAATGGGGATTTTAAAGTAAAAGTAAAAAATAGGAGTTGCCTAGAAGTTGGAAATTTCTTGCTAATAAAGATAACGTAAAAGATTGAGTTTTAATCTATCATGCACATTCCTAACCGTCAGTGTAAATTGCTAAATTCAAATTCAGAGAGCGGCTTAGTAAAGATGTCAGGTATATTTGACTTGTACTCAATGTAGTTGAGTTGAATGTCTCCTTTAGCAACATGATCCTTGATAAAGTGGTGTTTAATTTAAATGTGTTTGGTTCTTGATTGATGCATTAGATTTTTGGTTAGGTTGATTGAGCTGATGTTATCAATAAATCTTTTTACATTTTTATAGTTTAGATTGAAGTCTTTTAAAGTGTGCATCATCCATAATAATTGGGCTACACTCTAACCCATTGCTATACATTCTGTTTCAGTAGTAGATAAAATAACACAATATTATTTTCTACTAAATCAGCTGAAAAGTGATGGTTCAAGGAGTTGGCATCCGCCACTTATATATTTTTTTATCTAACTTACAGTCGACATAATCTGAGTCAGAATAATATATAAGTTCAAAACTAGGTGTTCTAGGGTACCAAATTCCTACATTGGGTGTGCCTTTTAAATATCTAAAGATTCTTTTTACATTAGTTAGGTGAGATTCGTTAGCACAGATTTGATATCTGCCACACATACTAATTGCAAATAAAATATCATGTCGACTTATAGTTAAGTATAACAGACTATCTATGACACTTCTATTATATTTTAGATTTACTAGTTTTCCATTTAGATTACTATCTAAAGTTATGTTTATTATCATTGGCGCTTTTATTTCTTTAAAATTTTTCATTCTAAATTTTTTAAGTAATTCTTTTGTGTATTTTTGTTGGTAAACATAATTTCCTTCATTTGTTTATTTAATTTATTAATCTAAGAAATAGGTTAATTTTTCTATTAAGCTTATTTCAAATTCTTGTTCCCTTAGGGTAATAAATTCTTGTAAAAATTCTAAGTTGTTAATGCAAAAATTATATCATCTATATATATATATATACTTGGACTATAAAAATATCTTGCTTAAGGGTTTTCACAAGAAGAGTTGGATCAACTTGATCTTGGTTGAATTCTTTAGAAATTAAATAAGAGGTTAACCTTTCATACCATGACCAAGGTACTTGTTTAAGACCATACAATGCTTTCTTTAGTCTAAACACATGGTCAAGATGATCTAAACTCTCGAAACCAGGTGGTTGACATACATACGTTTCTTCTTTAATTAGCCCATTTAAGAAACTAGATTTAATATCCATTTGGTAAATTTTAAATCCTTTATGGGTTGCATAACTTAGTAGCATTATAATAGACTCAAGTCTAGCTACTGGGCATAAGTTTCATTATAGTCAAGTTCCTCTACTTGACTAAATCCTTTAGCTATTAATCTAACTTTGTTTCTAAGGATTTTCCCTTTTTCATTTAGTTTATTTCTAAAACCCCACTTTGTTTCTATAACCTTTTTAACTTTGGGTAATGGTACTAAGTCCCAGACTTCATTTCTTTCAAATTGAGTCAATTCTTCTTGCATAGCTATATCCAGTCTTGGTCAAGTAAGGATTCTTCTATAATTTTAGGTTTAATATTATAAATTAAGGTAATTTGACTTAAGTTTCTAAAGGTTGATCTAGTTTAAATCCTTAGATCTGGGCCACCTATTATTTGGTCAACTGGATGGTCTGGGCTAATTCTTATTGTTTTAGACTCAGTTTATATTGATTTTCTTCTAGGTGAGTCAGTTCATTTTCTTATTTTTATATTTAATTTAGGGTTTCACTATTTCCCTCTTTATCAAAGCTAAATTTGACAAAGTATATTGGTTCAAATTGGGTCTGACTTCAGGTTCTTTAAGATTGGAGGTTTCATCAAATTTTATATTTATGATTTCCTCAATTTTTAGGATACTTTTGTTGTAAACTCAATAGGCTTTACTATTTAGTGAGTACCCTACAAAGATTCTATTTTTAATTTTTGATGTAAATTTTTCTAAGTGTTCTCTCATATTTAAGATATAACATTACATCCAAATACCTTAAAATAATTAATGTTGGATTTTTTTATTGTGATAAATTTCATAGGGAGTTTTATTATGTATTTTGTGTATCATTGTTTTATTTTGGACATACATAGCTAGTTGTACTCACAGCTTCAGCCTAGAGGTATTTGGGTAATTGATATTCATGAAACACTATTCTAGTGACTTTTTGTAGGGTCCTATTTTTTCTTTCAACTACTCCATTTTATTAAGGTGTTTTAGGACATGAAAATTCTTGGTGATAGTCATTTTCTAAATAAAATTTTGTAAACTTATGGTTTTTAAATTCTCTACCATTATTGCTCCTAATTGTTTTGATTTTAATTCTCTCCATTTTCAGTTTATTTATAAAAATTACTAAATATTTCATCTTTGTTTCTTAAGAATTTTACCCAATTAAATCTTGAATAATCATCAATTATTACTAATAAATATAGGCTATCATTAATTGATTTAACTCCGTATGAGTCAAATAAATCTAAATATAGTAATTATAGCATAGAATTTATTTGAGTTTAATTAGTCCGTTTGTGAGTTTATTTGGTTTGTTTTCCTTATTGGCAAGCATTACAAATAGTTGGCTCAAGGTTAAGTAATTTTGATAAAGCTCTAACTAAGCCATTTAATTTTGTGATATTCCTAAAGTGAGTGTGGGACTGTCTTCTATGCCATAGTCAATTTTTTTTTTTTTTTTTTTGTGTCAAGTGGCATTTAAGTGAGGAGTTGACTAGGTTAATTGTATAAATATTATTATGCCTAAATTATTTTAATTTTATGTTAGGTTTTTTTATGTGTTTAATTAAACATTCAGATGATAAGAACCTAAACTTATAGCTAGAGTTACACAATTGACTAATGCTAAGTAAATTGAATTTAAAATTTTCAACAAGTAATACTTTATGAATAAAAAAAAAATCAGATTCTAGTTCAATATTACATATTCCAATTATATTAAACTTACCGTTGTTTCAAAAGACAATCGTTACTAGGCTTTTATATTTTAGTTTGATGATTTTAGTGTGATCCACAATCATATGTCTGAAATAACTATTATCCAATATCCATTTAGATTACTACAAAAAAAAAAAAAGTAAGAGTCAAAATTAATCTTTAGTTTAATTAAGTTAGTTTAATTAAGTTTAAATTTTGATTAACTTTAAATTAAGTTTAAAGTTTAAATTTAAGTTTATTTGAATTTGAATTTACTCTTAATTTAATTTTATGTTAATTTAATTTAAATTTAATTTAATGTTAATTTAATTTGAATTTAATTTTAATTTGAATCTAATCCTCTCACCTGGTTTAATTATTCAACCAAGGTATTTCTATAATTCTGTGAGATAAGTTTATGTGAAATTTTAATTTGAAAACAATTCAACCTTATGTTAGATTCAGACTTAACTGTTAGTCAATTAAATGTGCATTTCAAAAATCGACTTCCAAGCTGTAGCGAGGCACAAGAGTCTTCTTAGGTATCGGAGAAACGACCACTTCTAGACAAAACCTTTTTAAGAAATTGGGCATTTAATTTTTATATTGATAAACCTTGCTTTAACTATTCTAGGATATGACAAAGTAGTTTCAATTAGTTCCACTTAGCTAAGTAGGCCAAGTAGGTCACGCCTTACCCTACTTGACCTTTTAGACCAAGTTTTCCTAAAATGCTATCATCTCACCCCACGTTGGTACCATGATTGGACATGAGTTAAATTATCTTTAAGGCTAGTTCAAATTATCTAGCCAAGTATATTTTTATTTTGGAGGTGTCAACTAATGTAGTGTCTCCTCCTGAATTATTGATTTAAGGTTTTGTTTTAAGTTTAGGTTTATGTCGATTTATTTTGTAGTTTTAGTAAACTTGATTATAGCTTAAATTTAGATTTGATTTGTTTGAGTTATTAGATTTGAGTTTGTTGTTTATTTTTAGATTTGAATCATTAGATTTATCTCATTTTATTGTTAGGTAGTGAATTTCATTTTTAGGTATATAATATTGGTTTGGTCCTATTTGGTTGGGTAAATTTGAAACCCAAGCTTTGGTTTGGTTTTTATTATGTGTTATTGGTGTAATAAAAGTTTTATTTGTTGAGTTGAACTTGTATTAAAATCTGAATTTATTATACACAACTCATTGAGATCCAAGTATCATATCTAGGTACTTGGATCTAATGGTGAATTTTTCTAATAGTTCTTTTAAATTTGTTACTTTAGTATTTAAGTTAGAATTTTCTTCCTCAAGATTTTCGACTTAAGTTAGAGTTTTCAATTTTGGAGTTTGTTATTCCTTAAAGTGTTGATTTTCCTTAACGACCAGGTTAACTTCATTTTCATATTTAGTTAATGTTTTATTCATGCATGAAATAATTTTTAAAAATTTACAGTACAACAAAAGTGACTTTCCGCAGCGCATCATCAACGGCGTGCAGTTAAAATGCGCCGTTAATAATAGTTTTTGCGATGCGCCTAATTATGTGCACTGCCGATAGTATAATATGTATACAAATGACGACGTGCAAAAAAAGTACGCTGTTAATAAATTTTTTTGCAGCGTGTAAAGTGCGCTGTTAAAACTTAATATTAACAACGCGCGAAGTGCGCTGTTAATAATTATTATATATATATAAATGACAATGTGTAAAAATACATGCTGCTCCACACACCCTTAATAATTATTATACATATACCCTTAATAATTATTATACATATAGCGCGTAGAATGGCTGGTTAAAATTACTTTGAACGGCGTATTATTCGCAGCTCGCTATGGATACACTATTGTAAAACCTATTTTTTTTTTTAAATAGCCCCGTGTGCGTCTCTTCGCTTTCGTCAAAAAAAAAATCCCTGCCCCTTTCCTCTCTTCGGCTTTGCTGAAAAAATCCCATCCCTTTGCCGATCCCCCTGCCCCCTTTCTTTCGGCTCCCAGGCACGCAAGGCTCTTGCTTAAGTGCACACGATCTTCTTCTCCGATGTTCTTTCCACGATCTGCTTAAGGATACTCCCTCTCGTGCGGCGCCTTTTGCTACCAAGCTTGTTCCTCCCGTATCTGGCATCGTGAGGGTTTTTTAGGGCAAGGGCGGACAGAAGGTCACAAAGATAGCAGACATCGTCGAGGATGATGACTACCTCCTCCTCCGGTGTCGGTGATAGATCAGGCGTCGCTTACTTCCCTCTTCGCCTCCTCTCTCTGCCCCGCCTTCAAGGAGCGAGGGAACTGAGGAGAAAGAGGCGAACCCCCTCCACCCGATCCTCTCTGACGATTATTCGATAGCGACCATGATGAGGGATCCAAGCGCTCGTACGAAGCTGATGAGAAAGTCCAAATCGCTGAGGATGACGCCAATGATGATGATGGATCATTTGCACCACCTTTCTCTTGGAAGAAGTTGTAGCTCTTCACTGGGTCAGGGTTCTTGATGAGCATAGGGTTCCTAGATTTAGGGAATCTGGAAGAGGATGTGCAGGCCGGAGCTATTGCGGGCTATTCTTTGCTATGGATGTTGCTATGGGCGACGACGACAGGGCTGCTGATCAGATGCTATCGGTAATGCTCAGCATGGCTACTGGGTGACATCTGGCAGAGCTGTGCCTGGAAGAGTACCCACACTAGGTACAATTGGTGCTTTGGTTCATGGCGAAGATGGCCATGATTGGGGCCGACATCCAGGAGGTGATAGGGAGTGTTATTGGGATCAAGATATTAAGTCAGGGCATGCTTCCACTCTGGGTAGGAGTTCTTATGACGACCATGGATTGGTAGGAGCTGAACCGATTTGTTTAAATTGCTTTGAGTTTCTCTTACTTCTTCTAGCAACTAAAAGATGTACTTTTTATGTAGGCTGATATGCATTCACTTACATCTGTTAATCTAGCTGACTGAATTGCATAGTTTTATTATGATATCTTTTAAATCTATCCTTTTCTCCAAGCTTTGTTATTTTCTAGCAAACCGACGTCATCAGATGCAACATCTTTTTAACTCAACAACATCATGTTTCCATCAATTTTGTGTGATTCTTTTGGTTTGATAAGGTTTCCCAAGTGAGTAACATTAAATGGAATCTCCTGTCACTGTTGATGTTGATGTCAATTAGTCACTAACATCCGTTGTTTTCCTTGTGGCCTTGTGTTTCTAAAAATTTCTTCACGCAGGTTTGTGCTAGTTGGGAGATGATCGTTAAGATTTCTAAGTTTGTACCATTTCTTAAATTTTATTTATTGATTAAATACAATCTATATGAGTTAGGTAGGCCAAGTAATTAGACTTTGAACGGTTCTCTCGTCTTCTTTATACTATATTGAGCTAGTTGACTTTTTGATAAGATGTTATTTTATGTTTTTTCTGAACTCTAGTTTCATACCGATAGAAGCTTAGATATTAACAGAAAAAGAAATGCATAAGGATATTATATAACCAATAAAAATAGTGTATGGTTGCAAATAGGCTGAATTAATACATTTACATTATTATTTTTTTCATTAGTTTACTAGTAGTTCATGTAGAGATTTTTTTTGTATAAATTCATCCTAGTGGAACAATATTAGGTGCCTTCTGTTAATAACCAAGTCAAGATTTATCTTGTAGCTTCATTTTCCTATTTTTGGAGAATTATGGTGTGAGGAAACTTGAAGTGTTTTTTTGCAGTTCTGATCACTACAATTTCTTCTTTCGCATGGATTTTGAGAGAAGGCAAGCCTAATGAAACAGAGCTTCTTATTGGTAGAGATTTTTTTTATGGCTTGTAATTGTTTAATTTTCATCTTTGTTGCTTCAAGATCATTGATTTCTCTTGTTTTTGTTGGAATGTATACTGAAAGTCTAAGCTTTGTAAACATTCATTATGAATAAAGAATCACATTTGGTCAAATTGTCTACATTTAGTTGTAGTTGTTCGATTAATTTATACTGTAAATAACATAGTATGTGGTGTCACATGCAGAAGATGATGTTATCAGTACCTTATAAATTATAAACAGTAGCTCAAGACCAAAATGGAAAGGAACAAACCATTAGAAGGTCGCAGTGTAATTAGGTATCAGTTTATCTTGACTGTATAATTACACTAGTACACTCAGAGTGTATTGAGTAGGACCATTTGAGGTCGTTTCTTTTATACTGACTTTATAAAGAAACAAAGACCTCGGTTATTATGGAAGTGTGTGCTCTTAATCCTAATATAATAACAAGCACATATATTTGATATTTATTTCTTTAATTTATCAATCGGTGAGATTTAGTTCGATGAATCAATAAGCCTGATAAGTTGGGAAATGATATCACTTATAGTGTGTGTTGTTAATTATAGAAGGAAACTGTGTCCTAGAGATACTAGGTTGATAATGTCCTCAAGAGGAGCTCATAAGGATTGTCATGTTAAACCCTGCAGGTGGACTTAGTCCGACATGACGATAAGGTTGAGTGGTACTACTCTTGGACTAAGATATTAATTAAATGAGTTGTCAGTAACTCACTTAATTAGTGGACATTCGATATCTTAAACACAGGGAGACTAACACACTCATAATAAGAAGGAGCCCAAAAATGTAATTTGGGATTGGTGCGGTAGTTCAATAATAGTTCTCTAGTGGAATGAATTATTATTGATAAAATTAAGTTGTGTGTTCGGGGCGAACACGGGATGCTTAATTTTATCGGGAGACCAAAACCAATTCCTCCTCTCGGTCCCTATCGTAGCCTCTTATTTATAGAGTACTATACCCACCTTCTATACCCACCTAAAGGGGGCCGGCCAAGCTAGCTTGGGAACCAAGCTAGGGCCGGCCTAAGTATGGGTCGGCCCTAGCTTGAACCCAAGCTAGAGGGGCCGGCCAAATTAAATTTAAAAGAGATTTTAATTTTAATTTTTATTATGTGGAAGATATAATTTATTAAAGAGAATTAAAATTAAAATATCTCTCTTGTAAAAGATCTACAAAAGATTAAAGAAAGAGATCTCTTTCCTTATTTGTAGATTGGTGAGATATTTTATTTTCTCTTTAAAAATTATTCACATGTTGTAAAATTAAAATTATAGAAATTTCCTTTTATCAATCATGAAGAGATTTTTGAAGAGAAATTTTATTTTTTAAAATTTTCGGAAACAAATTAGGAAGTTTTAATTGATGATTGAAACTTGTCTAATTTGATTTCATGATGTGGCCGGCCATTAGAATTTAATTGGGGAAATTTTATTTTATTTTTCTCAATTAAATCATGTCAAGGAAATTAAGGAAATTTTATTGTAATTAAATTTCCTAATTTGCCTACGCCAAGGAATATAAAAGAAGGGATGAGGGTGCCTTCATGATACACAACCTCTATTATTTCTCTCCCTAGCTCTTTTATTCCTTGGAGTGGCCGGCCATCCTCTTCCTCTCTCCCTCTTTGTGGTGGCCGAAACTCTCAAAGGCTTAGAGATCTTGTGGCGGCCGGATACTACTTGGAGAAGAAGAAGAAGAAGAAGAAGAAGAAGAGAAAGCTAGCATCTCTTGGAGCTTGGTTGGTGTTTTGTTCTTCATCCTTGGTTAAGCTTTTTGTGGCCGAACCTAGCTAGGGGGAGAAGAAGGTGGTTGGTGGTTTCTCATCTCGGAAGATCGTTGCCCACACAACGTCCGAGGTTAGAAGAGGAATACGGTAGAAGATCAAGAGGTCTTTCTAAAAGGTATAACTAGTAATTTTTCTTTTCGCATCATACTAGTTATTTTTGGAAATAATACCAAATACAAGAGGCTTACGATTCTAGAATTTCGAATATGTTTTTCGATATTGTGTTCTTTTGTTTTTTCTTTTCCTTGTGATTTGATTGTTCTTTTCAGTTAACCTAAAGTTATTTTAGGAAATTAAATATTAGCTTTCTATAAAAGGTTTTGTCTAGTCGGTGGTGGTTGCTCCCATATCCAAGAAGGCCATGTGCCTCGCCACGTCAGTACTGGGAACCGATTATGGAAATTAATATTTAATGGAATTAATAACTTAAGGTGATTTGGGTCGAACGTGTTAAGTTCCGCAGGAGATCCAAGTCAAAACCTAAAAGAACAAATAGATTATGTTTTGGATCAAACGTGTTAAGTTCCGCAGGTGATCCAAAATTTAATTTAAAAGAACACATGGTAGCTAGGAAAAGGTTCAGACTTTTGTACAAAATTTTTGTACAGTGGAATCTCTAGGCTTTCCAAGTAGCAACCAACAATTGGTATCAGAGCTAGGGTTTAGCCTCTGTGTATTTGGTATTAGTTTAATTATGCACATGTCATACATAATTTAGGCAGGATAATAGTAGGATGTGCTAACTTTGTGGATGCAGGATCCAACTATTATGGCTTTTAGTTATTATGTGTGTGATTGGACCCTTGGACATGTCAAAGGCATTTATATGTGTGTGCATGATTGTATTAAAAATACAGCAGGAGCTGTATTTAGTTTTATTAGGATTTTATTTTTGATGTAGATACATGTACATTCCTTTTATGGAATATAGGATCAAAAATGTAAAATTCTATTTATGTCGCGGATCGAATCTTGCAAAGCGTGGAACCTTCTAAGGACCAGAGGCGCAGCGGAACTAGGAGCAAGACGGATGCGACAGCTAGACCCGGTGGCGGTGGCCAAATATGGCAGCAGCTTGGGATGACAACACACGGAGGACAACTATAGATAAAAGTCATAATAGTTGAAAATTAGATTTTCTATTTATTGCTTTTATATTGTGCTGTGTGTGCATGTTAGTATACACGACTAGTAGACTAGCATAGTTAAAATTCCTCATTTATAAATAACTAAGTGGGAGAGGGATTTTTAAATAAATCTCATGGTCTCTATTACTGGTTTGTAAGTGATGCAAACAAGCTTGCGCGTTGGCTCTGAGTGCCTTCCTCCATAACGGATGAGCTTGTTTGCAGATCACTAGAACAGACTTCCATTTTTGGATGACTATAGGAAGTTAATTAAGAGTGTGTGATCTTCCCCAACGGAAGGGGCATAATCTTATTAATGGACTTAGTGTCAAGTAATGGTATACACTTAGACACATCTAATAGTATCCTCCCCATCGAAGTCACTGCTATTATTTGTGTGTGTAACGACCCGCCTTCTGGGTACTAAGCTGTAAGGCGAATCGCTACAATACTGCTAAGCTATACTGCGCGGAAAGCTGGGCTAATTAAAATTTTTGCTAACTAATTGATTCTTATAAACTAATCGCCTTACAGACCGATCTACTGATACTGGTACGGTCACAAGACCCTGGATCGGTCTGCTGTCCGATCCTGAAGCTTCATTGCTTCTGTTCCTGGCTGGATCGGTCTACAGACCGATCCAGGAGTGCCCTGATCGGTCGGTAGACCGATCCAGGAGTACCACTCTGTAACGACCCGCCTTCTGGGTACTAAGCTGTAAGGCGAATCGCTACAATACTGCTAAGCTATACTGCGCGGAAAGCTGGGCTAATTAAAATTTTTGCTAACTAATTGATTCTTATAAACTAATCGCCTTACAGACCGATCTACTGATACTGGTACGGTCACAAGACCCTGGATCGGTCTGCTGTCCGATTCTGAAGCTTCATTGCTTCTGGCCGGATCGGTCTGCATCGATCAGAGTGCCACGATCGGTCAGACCGATCGGGCTTTCACTTTGGATCGGTCGGTGACCGATCCTTAAACCGCAATCGGGTTCGCTCTTGTCCGTCTTTGGATCGGTCGGCGACCGATCCAGCGCTGGATCGGATCGGCGACCGATCCAGTATAGCCGGATCGGTCGGTGGCCGATCCAGTACTAATCTCTTCGAGGCTCTTGTATCGTCTTGGATCGGTCGGTGGCCGATCCGAGAGGATCTGATGTTATCAGATTCCTTTGGATCGGTCGGCCGACCGATCCAGGGCCTTCTTCCGTGCCAGTGTCTGATTTCTGCCGGGAACTCTGATTTCAGGACTCCGGTGTGCCAAAATACAATCCAACAACTACCTACTGCATAATAAACTATTCTAATAACAGGTAGTGGCAATTCTAAACTGGTTCATGGCATTTCACTCACTAAAACACATTTTAACAACTTAACGTGCATGAAAACGACAGTATCAAACTAATAAACTGAAAGTGCTGAAAGTAAATGCTAAAGAGTTCTAATGTATAAATGAAGCTCGTTAGATCCCTAAGATCTTTCATTCCAGTTCCTGCCACACACACCATCTTCGCATTGCCCTCCAGCTTCCTCTGCTAGTCCATCTTTCCTTTACCCTTATCTGCAGTATAAGGAAAAATAGAATCTGTAAGCTTAAAGCTTAGTAAGAAACCATCTACCTCACCAAAACATGCAACGATGCAATCATGGATTTAAATCATGCTATTTGAAAACATGCACTGAAAAGCTAAACCATGGCATACTGAAATCTAATGGCATAACATATAAGCATGGCATATACACTGGAATCATGGCATAGCAAGTAATAACACTAAGCTAATCATAAGTTAAGCTAATTGGAACTAAAGCTGTAACTGAAAACAAACTCCACTAGCATATCTGATTTTGAGTTTGAAACTAATACATAATAAGTGAAAATAATAAACATGCTGTTGGGCCCGCAACTGTACTTGCTGTGCCCTACTAGACCCGGGTTGCAAGTCCGAATTTAGTAGGGTTTACTAGGTTGTCTGAACCTAGGGACGATCGTGGGAGTCCAACCCAATGGATATCTAATCCGATAAAGTGCCAACGAAAATAAAATACTAATATCTTTAGCTAACCGATATAATATGCCGATTCTAGGTTATCAGAACCTAGAGCTAGGTTATCTGAACCTAGAGGCGACTGTGGGAGCCTACCCATTGGACCATAGTCCCATATAAGCTGTAGTGAGCAAAGTTACTAATTTAAATGCTACTAATGCATTTAACTGGGCTAATAAACATAACTGAAGGGTAATTAGCTAAACTAACCCCTTTTTCGAACACTTGGTGTGCTTCAACCCCTCTCTGCATTAGGAAAGACACCTCTAGGCACCCAACCGCGTCTATGATCTCCAACTGAAGGAGAATAAACGTGTCCGGCCCATCTAAAGGTGCTAACTAAATTCCTAATCTTCGAGAAGGGTTAAAACACATCCTAGGTGCCGGAAACTACACATATAGCTAATAACTAATGCATATAAACGAACGGAGCTATTATACCGCAGGTGAGGGGTTTCTTACCTTCTAATCGTAATTTCTTACGATTCTATTCGCTAGAGTTCCGGTGGAGATGCTCCTCTCGATGATCCGATCACGTCTTCGCGTTCCTCTCGCGGAGAAGAACCTCTTTCGTGTTGGAGTCGTCGCCGGAAAGTGAACCTATGGACCCTTGCCTTGGTGTGCCGTGCGTGAGGAAGAGGAAGAGGAAGAGGAGTGGGCGGCGGTGAGGGTTTGGAGAGGATCGGCGTGAGTTAGGGTGAGGAGAAGGAAGTTGCCGAACCAAAACTAAAATAAACCAAACCCCACTTAAACCCTCTATTTATATTAAGTGGGTAACCCGAACCAACTCTAATATAAATTTAATTGTCTCCCTTTCCTTTCAGCACGGCCCTGCTGGGTTCAACTGGTTACTAACATTATCCTCTACACGATAGGTCTCGGGTTCGATTCCCGCTTAGACCGTTTTCGTTTATATTTATTTTTGCTACTTCCGCTACTCGGAAAATTCCGGAAAAATATCTAAAAATTCCAGAAAAATCATACTATATTTCTAAAACAGTTTTGAGAATTTTCGGGCGTTACAATCCCCCATACCTTATAAAAGTTCGTCCTCGAACTTAGAACAATTCTGGGTACTTCTGTCTCATGCTGGCTTCTGTCTCCCAAGTCGCCTCTGCTGCTGTGTGATTTTGCCAGCTGACTTTAACTAATGGTACTTCCTTGTTCCGCAATTTCTTTACTGCTCGGTCTATTATCTGAATAGGCCGACTGTCATAGCTGAGATCATCACGGACCTGTACCAACTGGGGCTCAATCACCTGGGTGGCGTCTGGAATATGCTTCTTCAGCATGGAGACGTGAAATACGTTGTGGACAGCTGACATTTCCTGAGGTAGCTCTAGCTCATATGCTACCTTGCCCACTCTCCTCGTGATAAGGTATGGTCCCACATATCTGGGGGCTAGCTTGCCCTTCTTTCCAAAACGCATGACTCCCTTCATGGGAGCTACTCTGAGGAAGACTGTATCCCCAACTGAGAACTCTAGGGGTCTGCGGCGTGTATCGGCATAGCTCTTCTGCCGGCTCTGTGCTGTCTCTATCCTCTGGCGAATCTGCTGTATGGCTGCTGTGGTAGCTGCTACTAGATCTGTCTGAAGTTCTAGTTCCTTCTGTTCACCACTCTCATACCAGCAGATTGGTGATCTGCACCTCCGCCCATAGAGTGCCTCATAAGGTGCCATGCCGATAGTGGCCTGATAACTGTTGTTGTATGCAAATTCTGCTAGACTCAGATATTTGCACCAACTTCCCTTGAAATCTAGGGCACAAGCTCGGAGCATATCTTCGAGTACCTGATTTACTCGCTCCGTCTGACCATCTGTCTGAGGATGGAAAGCTGTGCTGAATTTTAACTTCGTGCCCAATGCTGACTGTACACACTCCCAGAAGTGTGATGTGAATCTGCTGTCTCTGTCTGAAATGATGGTTCGTGGGACTCCATGTAGTCTGACGATCTCCTGGAGATATAACTGAGCTAGCTTCTCCATGGAATAGGATACCTTGATAGCTAAGAAGTGGGCTGATTTAGTCAACCTGTCGACTATTACCCAGATGGCGTCAAAACCATTCGTGGTTCTGGGTAGTCCCACTATGAAATCCATGGAGATATCCTCCCACTTCCATTCTGGAATCTGTATAGGCTGCAGAACTCCTCCTGGTCGCCTCTGACAGGTGAGGCAGATGCTAACATATCTGGCGATGTCTCGCTTCATCCCGGGCCACCAAAAGCGTTTCTTCAGGTCTTGATACATTTTGGTGGAGCCTGGATGCATCGCATAGGGAGTCCTGTGAGCCTCATCTAAAATCTGTCTCCGTAGCTCCTCCCGATCTGGAACATAGAGTCTGTCGCCAAAATACAACACCCCGCTATCGGACACTCTGAATTCTCTACTTTCTGATTCTGCTAGCCCTTGCTTGATTTTCTGAATCTCAGGGTCCTGATCCTGAGCTGACTGAATATCACCAAGCAAGGTAGACTCTAAGGTCATAGTAGAGAGCTGTCCCACGATGAGCTCGAGACCGAAATCCACGATCTCCTTCTGTAGGGGCGGCGACATGGCTGTAAGAGACAATAAGGTAGCACTGGATTTCCTGCTAAGTGCATCTGCTACCTTATTGGCTTTCCCTGGATGGTAGAGGATGTCTATATCGTAGTCCTTGACCAGCTCAAGCCATCTGCGCTGTCGCATATTCAGATCCTTCTGAGTGAAGAAGTACTTCAGACTCTACACTCTGCACTGAGCTCCATATAAGTAATGTCTCCAAATTTTGAGAGAGAAGACGACTGCTGCAAGCTCAAGGTCATGAGTAGGGTAATTCTTCTCATAATCCTTGAGTTGTCTGGAGGCATAGGCGATCACCTTGCCGTTTTGCATCAGTACTGCTCCTAGTCCCAACTTAGAGGCATCACTATAGATGTCAAAGCTGCTGGTGTCGTCTGGCAGAGCCAAAATAGGAGCACTGGTCAATCTCCTTTTTAGCTCGCTGAAGCTGTTCTCACAGTCCTCTGTCCACTGGAATTTCCTGTTCTTTCTGGTAAGAGCTGTCAGTGGGGAGGCTACCCTGGAGAAATCCTCTACAAACTTCCTGTAATATCCTGCTAATCCCAGAAAGCTCCTGATTTCACTGGCGTTCTTCGGCTGCTTCCAGTTACTTACTGCTTCTATCTTGCTGGGATCCACCATAATACCATCCTTTGAGATGATGTGACCCAGAAAGGACACCTGGTCTAGCCAAAATTCGCATTTCGTGAACTTGGCGTAAAGCTGGTTCTGCTGAAGTGTCTGCAATACTAGTTTCAGGTGCTCTGCATGTTCTTCCTGAGTTCCTGAGTAGATAAGAATGTCATCGATAAACACAATAACAAACTTATCTAAATACTCCCTGAATACTCTGTTCATGAGATCCATGAATGTAGCTGGAGCATTGGTCACGCCAAAGGGCATGACCACGAACTCGTAGTGTCCGTATCTGGTTCTGAATGCTGTCTTTGGTATATCCCCTTCTTTAACCTTTACTTGATGATAACCTGATCTGAGATCTACCTTAGAGAACACTGATGCCCCCTTCAGCTGATCGAATAGGTCATCTATTCTGGGAAGAGGATACCTGTTTTTGATTGTGACCTGGTTCAGTGATCTGTAGTCTATGCACAGTCGCATGCTTCCATCCTTCTTCTTCACGAACAACACAGGCGCTCCCCATGGTGAGTGACTCGGGCGTATGAAACCCTTGTCAAGCAGCTCCTGTATTTGCTCCTGAAGTTCCTTCAGTTCTGCTGGAGCCATGCGGTATGGTGCCTTGGAAATTGGATTTGTGCCGGGAATAAGCTCTATCTCAAATTCAATCTCCCTGTCTGGTGCTAAGCCTGGTAGCTCTTCAGGGAAGACTGCTGGGTAGTCACAAACGACTCGGACCTCTGCTAGCTGTTGGTCCCTGTCCTGACTGGTGCTGACTACGTGTGCTAGGAATCCCGTGCATCCTGAATCCAGTAACTTCTGTGCCTTCATAGCTGAGAGAAACCTCTTGGCCTTTCTCCTTGGTTCCCCGACGAATTCGAACTGTGCTTCCGCTTCCGGTTGCAACGTGACTTTCTGTTTACCGCACTCGATAGAGCCACCGTATTTGCCCAAAAAGTCCATTCGAAGATAATGTCATAGTCGGTCATTTCTAGCACTATCGATCGCAAAGAGCTCCCTGTCTGCTATAATGACCGGCACTGCTCTGAGCCAGTGCGTGGACGCCATGATCTCTCCTGAAGGTAGCGTCGTCAAAAACTGACCGCTGAGTATCTCTGGAGGTACCTCTAATTTTTCGGAGAACATCCTGGCTATATATGAATGGGTTGCCCCAGTATCAAATAGAACAGTAGCACTATACTGAAAAATGCTAATCTGACCTGTGACAACCGTCGAGGCATTGGCTACGTCCTCTCTGGTGAGTGCGTAGATCCTCGCATTCGCTAAAGCTGGAGGGGCTTCTAATCTGCCCTGGCTGATAAGTGGACCTTCTAGAGCGGCCTGCATCTGATGTAACTGAGCTGGCTGGCCTGCATACGGAATCTGCTGTGGCTGAGGAAGACTGGTCTTGCTCGGGCACTGCTTGGCCATGTGCCCTTCTTGTCCACATTCAAAGCATCCTCGTGTGCCCTTGCGACAAACCCCTGGGTGGAATTTCCCACAAGTGACACACTTTGGATAACTGGGTCGCTTGCTAGATGGTCCTCCTTTTGAGTCACTCCCTGATTTGCGCTTGTTGTTGGAGTTCCCTTTCCAGTTGGAGCTGTGGCCCTGCTGTTTCTGAGTGTGAGAGCTTCCTTGGCCTTTGAACTCTGAGGAGACTTGCTTCTGTTGCTTCATGCTGTTCTGGTAATGCTCTGTGGTCAAGGCACTGCTCACTAGCTCCTCCGTGGTCTGTGGCCTATGAATGCCACCAGCCACGTTCACTGCGATCTCGGGCCTCAGCATCTTGAGCATCAACCGGACTCGTTCCTTCTCTGTGCTGACTAACTCTGGACATAGACGAGCCAACCTGTTGAATTTCTTCACGGCTTCCTCCACCGAAAGGTTGCCCTGACGAAACTCCGTGAACTCGTCGTAGTGGCGGTTTGTAACCCGCATGTGAAAGAACTCCTCAAAGAATTCCTTCTCGAAGTCCCCCCATGACATCTGATTCACTGGGCGCTTCGTTCTGATTCTTTCCCACCACATGCGTGCGTCTCCTGTCAGGCAGAAGGAGGCACACTTCACCTTCTCGTGTTCTGGCCAGTCCAGAAGCTCCATCGTGCTCTCCAGTGTTTTGAACCATGCTTGTGCATCCCATGGTTCACTAGTGCCTGAGAAGTTCTCTGGCTTGACTCGCTGCCACTGGATCAGATAGGCTTCCTTCCTTGGCTCAGCTGCTGGGACTGTTGGTGCTGGGGCTGGTGCTGCAGGCTGAGCTGGTGGAACCTCTAAAACTACTGGAGTCGTCAGGTTTGGCTCCGGGGTGACTGTGGGGGTGTTCTGCTGATTAGCCTTTAAGGTGGCTATTTCCTGTTGCTGTTCAGCTAGCTGCTGCTGTAACTGAGCCACTAATGCTGTAAGATCTGGAGGAGGCACTGAACTGCCTGCCTCTTGCTGGGGCTCACTGGCTAGTGCCCTTTTTGCTGGGCGTCCTCGTGCCATTTCTAATGACATAGAGAACATATGTATAACTAATACTATCACAGTTATATAGTTTCTGATATCATGTTTAAACTATCACATACTAACAAGCAATAAGCATATAACATGAACTGTAGCTATAAACAAGAACATTAAGGAGAGTAGAGGTATTCTTACTTGGAAGCTGCAGGTACAATGCTGATGTGTGTGTAGGAAGTATGGAACACTGCTCTGATACCACTCTGTAATGACCCGCCTTCTGGGTACTAAGCTGTAAGGCGAATCGCTACAATACTGCTAAGCTATACTGCGCGGAAAGCTGGGCTAATTAAAATTTTTGCTAACTAATTGATTCTTATAAACTAATCGCCTTACATCGATCTCATCGATACCGTACGGTCACAAGACCACGGATCGGTCTGTCCGATCCTGAAGCTTCATTGCATTCTTGGATCGGTCTGAGCATCGATCAGAGTGCCTCGATCGGTCGGTAGACCGATCCAGAGTACCACTCTGTAACGACCCGGGTACTAAGTTGTAAGGCGAATCGCTACAATACTGCTAAGCTATACCTGCGGAAAGCTGGGCTAATTAAAATTTTTGCTAACTAATTGATTCTTATAAACTAATCGCCTTACAGACCGATCTACTGGTACGGTCACAAGACCTGGATCGGTCTGCTGTCCGATCCTGAAGCTTCATTGCTTCGTTCCGGCTGGATCGGTCTGCAGACCGATCCAGAGTGCCCCGATCGGTCGGTAGTCAGGAACTGGATCGCGGCTCACTGATCGGTCAGCAGACCGATCAGTAAGCCACTGATCGGTCTCACTGACTGATCAGGGACCAGCCGGATCGGTCGGCAGATCGATCCAGCAGCGTACAGAATTGCAGCCTAGTTATGGATCGGTCGGTTGAACGATCCGGAGGTTCCTACCGTATCAGTATCAGTGGATCGGTCTGCGGCTCAGGCACTGATCGGTCCGGAGACCGATCGGTGTCTGATTCCGGCCGGGAACTCGATTTCAGGACTCCGGTGTGCCAAAATACAATCCAACAACTACCTACTGCATAATAAACTATTCTAATAACAGTAGTGGCAATTCTAAACTGGTTCATGGCATTTCACTCACTAAAACACATTTTAACAACTTAACGTGCATGAAAACGACAGTATCAAACTAATAAACTGAAAGTGCTGAAAGTAAATGCTAAAGAGTTCTAATGTATAAATGAAGCTCGTTAGATCCCTAAGATCTTTCATTCCAGTTCTGCCACACACACCATCTTAGCATTGCCCTCCAACTTCCTCTGCTAGTCCATCTTTCCTTTACCCTTATCTGCAGTATAAGGAAAATAGAATCTGTAAGCTTAAAGCTTAGTAAGAAACCATCTACCTCACAAAACATGCAACGATGCAATCATGGATTTAAATCATGCTATTTGAAAACATGCACTGAAAAGCTAAACCATGGCATACTGAAATCTAATGGCATAACATATAAGCATGGCATATACACTGGAATCATGGCATAGCAAGTAATAACACTAAGCTAATCATAAGTTAAGCTAACTGGAACTAAAGCAGTATCTGAAAACAAACTCCACTAGCATATCTGATTTTGAGTTTGAAACTAATACATAATAAGTGAAAATAATAAACATGCTGTTGGGCCCGGCAACTGTACTTGCATCCCTACTAGACCCGGGGTTGCAAGTCCCGAATTTAGCAGGGTTTACTAGGTTGTCTGAACCTAGGGACGACTGTGGAGTCCAACCCAATGGATATCTAATCCGATGCCACTGAAAATAAAATACTAATATCTTTAGCTAACCGATATAACATGCCGATTCTAGGTTATCTGAACCTAGAGCTAGGTTATCTGAACCTAGAGGCGACTGTGGGAGCCTACCCATTGGACCATAGTCCCATATAAGCTGTAGTGAGCAAAGTTACTAATTTAAATGCTACTAATGCATTTAACTGGGCTAATAAACATAACTGAAGGGTAATTAGCTAAACTAACCCCTTTTTCGAACACTTGGTGTGCTTCAACCCTTCTCTGTATCAGGAAAGACACCTCTAGGCACCCAACCGCGTCTATGATCTCCAACTGAAGGAGAATAAACGTGTCCGGCCCATCTAAAGGTGCTAACTAAATTCCTAATCTTCGAGAAGGGTTAAAACACATCCTAGGTGCCGGAAACTACACATATAGCTAATAACTAATGCATATAAACGAACGGAGCTATTATACCGCAGGTGAGGGGTTTCTTACCTTCTAATCGTAATTTCTTACGATTCTATTCGCTAGAGTTCCGGTGGAGATGCTCCTCTCGATGATCCGATCACGTCTTCGCGTTCCTCTCGCGGAGAAGAACCTCTTTCGTGTTGGAGTCGTCGCCGGAAAGTGAACCTATGGACCCTTGCCTTGGTGTGCCGTGCGTGAGGAAGAGGAAGAGGAAGAGGAGTGGGCGGCGGTGAGGGTTTGGAGAGGATCGGCGTGAGTTAGGGTGAGGAGAAGGAAGTTGCCGAACCAAAACTAAAATAAACCAAACCCCACTTAAACCCTCTATTTATATTAAGTGGGTAACCCGAACCAACTCTAATATAAATTTAATTGTCTCCCTTTCCTTTCAGCACGGCCCTGCTGGGTTCAACTGGTTACTAACATTATCCTCTACACGATAGGTCTCGGGTTCGATTCCCGCTTAGACCGTTTTCGTTTATATTTATTTTTGCTACTTCCGCTACTCGGAAAATTCCGGAAAAATATCTAAAAATTCCAGAAAAATCATACTATATTTCTAAAACAGTTTTGAGAATTTTCGGGCGTTACAGTGTGACCAAAAGACACCAACTATTAATTTTATTTGTCAAAAAGTTAGGTTGACAAGATAATAAAATTAATGGGATAAAACTCTCCTTTTACAAATGTTGAATTTGTATACGTCCACACTAACGTGGCATACAAAATTCACGGTGTTTTGAGGTGTTGGTTAATTTAAAATAGTATTGTTTGAGGAATCAATATTATTCTAAATTTAGAGTTCTGACCAAAAGTTATTTGTGATTCTTAGGATGACTTTCAACCCACTGTCCATCATACTTCAACAGAATAGACTTACTGGACCAAATTACATAGATTGGAAAAGAAACCTGGACATTGTTCTTACTGTTGAAAGCTATAAATTTGTACTGACTGAGCCTTGCCCTGAAGCACCTACTGGTGAATCTACCCAAGAGGAGATTGAATATCATAGGAAATGGGTAAAAGCAGATGAGATGGCATGGTGTTACATTTTGGCTTCAATGTCAAATGTATTGCAACATCAGCATCAAGATTTACCAACAGCTTATGATATTATGAACAATCTCAAGGAACTCTTTGGTCATCAGGATAGGGCTTCTAGGCAAGAAGCCATGAGAAAGATAATGACAGCCACCATGCAAGAGGGTACTCCTGTGAGGGATCATATCCTAAAGATGATGGCTTATCTGAACGAAATACAGATCCTTGGAGGAGAAATTGATGGGGAAACCCAGATCGATATGATCCTCCAAACGCTACCTAGAAGTTTTGAGCAGTTTCGCCTGAACTATAATATGAATAAGAGGATTTATTCATTAGCGGAACTACTGACAGAACTTCAAGCAGCAGAAGGATTATTTCGTCACAATGCTCAAATTCACTATGCTGAAAATGGTTCTACTTCTAAACCGAGAGGAAAGAAGAAGAAGAAACAAGTCGGTTCAGCAAAGAAAGTGAATAAGTCTCAGAGTACGGGATTTAAAGCTGGAGTGAAGAAGCCGAAGGGCAAGTGCTTCATCTGCAAGCAGGCAGGACATTGGAAGGCGGACTGTCCTCGTAGGAACCAAAACAAAGGTATATCTCATACTCTAGTTGTTGAAACATGTTTAGCGGTGTTATCTACCAGCACCTGGTGTGTAGATACGGGAGCCACTGATCATGTCTGCAATTCCTTGCAGAGGTTCCAGGAAACCCGACGACTATCTGAAGGAGAGATTACCGTCTACATGGGCAATGCTACTAAGGTGGCAGCTGTTGCAGTGGGAGACGTCTACTTATCTTTTAGTAGAAATAGAAATTTGATTTTAAGAAATTATCTTTATGTACCCAGTTTTAGAAAGAATTTAATTTCAGTTTCTAAACTGTTTTTAGATGGATATTCAGTTTCTTTCAGTAACGATGTAGTTATTAAAAGAAATAAAGTGATTATCTGTTCTGGTGAATTAGTTGGCAATCTGTATACTTAAAATCCAATTTCTTCCACGAAGCAAAACATGGAAATTTATAACTCATCTTCTAACTCAAATAAAAGAAAAGAACCTTCGGAAATGAACCAAGCATATCTTTGGCATCTAAGGCTTGGTCATATTAACTTAAGTAGGATTCAGAGGCTTATAGCCGATGGACTTTTGAGTTCATTAGAATTGGAAAACTTTCCAACTTGTGAATCTTGCTTGGAAGGTAAAATGATCAAGAGGTCGTTCAAGGCCAAGGGGTATAGAGCCAAAGAAGTGTTAGAATTGGTTCATTCTGATTTGTGTGGTCCTATGTCTGTCCAGGCAAGAGGTGGTTTTGAGTATTTTGTCTCTTTGATAGATGATTATTCAAGATACGAATACATTTACCTAATGCACCGCAAGTCCGAGTGCTTTGATAAGTTCAAAGAATACAAGGCTGATGTGGAGAAACGACTAGGTAAAAGTATCAAGACACTACGATCTGATCGTGGTGGCGAATACCTCTTAGGAGAGTTTAGGAATTACTTATCAGAAGTCGGGATTCAATCCCAATTGTCTGCACCTGGAACACCTCAACAGAATGGTGTAGAAGAACGAAGGAATAGGACTCTTATGGAGATGGTTAGATCGATGATGAGTTATTCAGAATTACCAAATTCATTTTGGGGATATGCTCTGGAAACAGCAGTGTATGTTCTGAACTTATTACCTTCTAAATCAGTTTCTTCTACTCCCATAGAAATGTGGAATGGGCGAAAACCCAGTTTAAGACATATTCGGATTTGGGATAGTCCAGCACATGTGCTGAAACCAGATGCTGATAAGTTAGAATCCCGTACAGAAGTTCATGTGTTTGTAGGATATCCCAAAGGAACGAAAGGTGGTTTATTTTATAGACCTAAAGACCAGAAGGTCATTGTTAGCACCAATGCCCAGTTTTTAGAAAAAGACTATATAATGGATCACAAGCCCAGTAATAAAGTTGTTTTAGAAGAACTAAGAGAGGACACGTCTACTTTAGTACCAACAGTACAAGATGAAGTACCACAAGAGACTGCAACACGTGTCACACATGATACATAACCACAGACAGTGCCTCGTCGTAGTGGGAGGGTTGTAAGGCAGCCTGAAAGATTCATGTTTTTGGGAGAGTCTTCGGACTTGATCCCGGGTAAACATGAACCTGATCCCCGGACATATGACGAAGCACTCCAAGATATAGATGCAACATCTTTGCAAAAGAAGATGAATTCTGAAATAGAGTCTATGTACTCTAATAAGGTCTGGGAGCTTGTAGAACCACCTGATGGTGTAAAAGCCGTTGGATGCAAGTGGATCTACAAAAGGAAAAGAGGGACAGACGGGAAGGTAGAAACCTTCAAAGCTAGGCTTGTTGCGAAAGGGTACACTCAGAAAGAGGGAATCGATTATGAGGAAACTTTCTCACCGGTAGCCATGCTTAAGTCTATCCGGATACTCTTATCCATTGCTGCTCATATGGATTATGAGATTTGGCAAATGGATGTCAAGACAGCTTTCCTTAATGGAAGTCTTGAGGAAAACATCCATATGAGGCAACCAAAAGGATTCATTGAAAAAGGCAAAGAGCATCTAGTGTGCAAGCTCAATCGGTCCATTTATGGACTGAAACAAGCTTCAAGATCTTGGAGCATCCGGTTTAATGAAGTAATCCAGTCATATGGATTTATTCAAAGACCGGATGAGTCTTGTGTTTATAAGAAGTGTAACGGAAACGTTGTGGTATTTCTTGTACTATACGTAGATGATATTTTGTTAATTAGCAACAATGTCAAGGTATTATCAGACGTAAGGGTATGGTTGTCCAAACAATTTGATATGAAGGACTTAGGAGAGTGTGCACACATTCTTGGGATCAAAGTAATAAGGGATCGCAAGAAAAGAATGTTGTGTCTGTCCCAAGCTTCATATATAGATACAATCCTTGCTCGTTTTAGCATGCAGGATTCCAAGAAAGGTTTCTTACCTTTTAGGCATGGAATAGCTCTATCTAAAGAGATGTCTCCTAAGACATCAAAGGAGATAGAAGACATGAAAGCAGTTCCTTATGCCTCGGCTGTACGAAGCCTTATGTATGTAATGCTATGTACGAGACCTGATATTTGTTTTTCCGTGGGCATGGTCAGCAGATATCAGAGTAACCTTGGACAAGGACATTGGACTGCGATAAAGCATATATTAAAGTACCTGAGAAGGACTAGAGATTATATGCTAGTTTACCAAGCAGACGATTTGCTCCCTGTGGGTTACACGGATTCAGATTTCTAATCAGACAGGGACAACAGTAAGTCTACATCAGGCTATGTGTTTACTTTAGGAGGTGGAGCCATTTCATGGAGGAGTGTTAAGCAGAAATGCGTTTCAGACTCAACCATGGAAGCAGAGTATGTAGCAGCCTCTGAGGCAGCTAAAGAAGCAGTATGGCTCAGGAACTTTCTAATGGACTTAGATGTGATTCCTGGTTTGCCCAAAATCATCACAATTTATTGTGATAATAGTGGTGCAGTTGCAAACTCGAAGGAACCACGAGCTCATAAGGCAAGTAAACATATAGAGCGCAAGTACCACCTGATACGAGATATCGTGAAGCGAGGAGAAGTTGTCATCGCCAAGATTGCATCAGCAGATAACCTGGCAGATCCTTTCACTAAGGCCCTTCCGGCGAAAGCTTTCGATCGGCATGTGGAGGGAATGGGAATCAGATGTATGGTAGAAGATATGACAGCTTAGTCATTAGTATAAGTGGGAGATTGTTGGAATGTATACTGAAAGTCTAAGCTTTGTAAACATTCATTATGAATGAAGAATCACATTTGGTCAAATTGTCTACATTTAGTTGTAGTTGTTCAATTAATTTATACTGTAGATAACATAGTATGTGGTGACACATGCAAAAGATGATGTTATCAGTACCTTATAAATTATAAACAGTAGCTCACGACCAAAATGGAAAGGAACAAACCATTAGAAGGTCGCAGTGTAATTAGGTATCAGTTTATCTTGACTGTATAATTACACTAGTACACTCAGAGTGTATTGAGTAGGACCATTTGAGGTCGTTTCTTTTATACTGACTTTATAAAGAAACAAAGACCTCGGTTATTATGGAAGTGTGTGCTCTTAATCCTAATATAATAACAAGCACATATATTTGATATTTATTTCTTTAATTTATCAATCGGTGAGATTTAGTTCGATGAATCAATAAGCCCGATAAGTTGAGAAATGGTATCACTTATAGTGTGTGCTGTTGATTATAGAAGGAAACTGTGTCCTAGAGATACTAGGTTGATAATGTCCTCAAGAGGAGCTCATAAGGATTGTCATGTTAAACCCTGCAGGTGGACTCAGTCAGACATGACGATAAGGTTGAGTGGTACTACTCTTGGACTAAGATATTAATTAAATGAGTTGTCAGTAACTCACTTAATTAGTGGACATTCGATATATTAAACACAGGGAGACTAACACACTCATAATAAGAAGGAGCCCAAAAATGTAATTTGGGATTGGTGCGGTAGTTCAATAATAGTTCTCTAGTGGAATGAATTATTATTGATAAAATTAAGTTGTGTGTTCGGGGCGAACACGGGATGCTTAATTTTATCGGGAGACCAAAACCAATTCCTCCTCTCGGTCCCTATCGTAGCCTCTTATTTATAGAGTACTATACCCACCTATACCCACCTTCTATACCCACCTAAAGGGGGCCGGCCAAGCTAGCTTGGGAACCAAGCTAGGGCCGGCCTAGGTATAAATTGGGGTGGCCGGCCCTAGCTTGAACCCAAGCTAGAGGGGCCGGCCAAATTAAATTTAAAAGGGATTTTAATTTTAATTTTTATTATGTGGAATATATAATTTATTAAAGAGAATTAAAATTAAAATATCTCTATTGTAAAAGATCTACAAAAGATTAAAGAAAGAGATCTCTTTCCTTATTTGTAGATTGGTGAGATATTTTATTTTCTCTTTAAAAATTATTCACATGTTGTAAAATTAAAATTATAGAAATTTCCTTTTATCAACCATGAAGAGATTTTTGAAGAGAAATTTTATTTTTTAAAATTTTCGGAAACAAATTAGGAAGTTTTAATTGATGATTGAAACTTGTCTAATTTGATTTCATGATGTGGCCGGCCATTAGAATTTAATTGGGGAAATTGTATTTTATTTTTCTCAATTAAATCATGTCAAGGAAATTAAGAAAATTTTATTGTAATTAAATTTCCTAATTTGCCTAGGCCAAGGAATATAAAAGAAGGGGTGAGGGTGCCTTCATGATACACAACCTCTATTATTTCTCTCCCTAGCTCTTTTATTCCTTGGAGTGGCCGGCCATCCTCTTCCTCTCTCCCTCTTTGTGGTGGCCGAAACTCTCAAAGGCTTGGAGCTCTTGTGGCGGCCGGATACTACTTGGAGAAGAAGAAGAATAAGAAGGAGAGAAAGCTAGCATCTCTTGGAGCTTGGTTGGTATTTTGTTCTTCATCCTTGGTTAAGCTTTTTGTGGCTGAACCTAGCTAGGAGGAGAAGAAGGTGGTTGGTGGTTTCTCATCTCGGAAGATCGTTGCCCACACAACGTCCGAGGTTAGAAGAGGAATACGGTAGAAGATCAAGAGGTCTTTCTAAAAGGTATAACTAGTAATTTTTCTTTCCGCATCATACTAGTTATTTTTGGAAATAATACCAAATACAAGAGGTTTACGATTCTAGAATTTCGAATATGTTTTTCGATATTGTGTTCTTTTGTTTTTTCTTTTCCTTGTGATTTGATTGTTCTTTTTGGTTAACCTAAAGTTATTTTAGGAAATTAAATATTAGCTTTCTATAAAAAGTTTTGTCTAGTCGGTGGTGGTTGCTCCCATATCCAAGAAGGCCATGTGCCTCGCCACATCAGTACTGGGAACCGATTATGGAAATTAATATTTAATGAAATTAATAACTTAAGGTGATTTGGGTCGAACGTGTTAAGTTCCGCAGGAGATCCAAGTCAAAACCTAAAAGAACAAATAGATTAAGTTTTGGATCAAACGTGTTAAGTTCCGCAGGCGATACAAAATTTAATTTAAAAGAACACATGGTAGCTAGGAAAAGGTTCAGACCTTTGTAGAAAATTTTTGTACAGTGGAACCTCTAGGCTTTCCGAGTAGCAACCAACAGTTTTCTTTTTACAAGTCACAAGGATGTTATTGTATTGTTTAAGTGTCATTGGTGATACATCAGATATGAAAGTGCATCAGTTGGGATCGATATAATATGCCACAGGAAACTTATTGCTGGTTGCATAAAATTTGATTTATCATTTTCTTCAAAACAGATTAAATTTCCTCGCGACGTCCCAAATGAACTTTTATATGAAAGAGGTGGCTACTTGTGGGCGTGTTCTTTCTTAAATATCCACATCGGCAAGGGAATAATTCACTCAACTCATATGGTAACTTAACTTCTTGTTTCCTCTCATTATTTTCTAAATCATTCACTCGTTATAGTTCTCTCATCTACTTTACTTGTTGCAGAAGGTCGAATTGCATCCACATATCCAAACATAAAAGTGCATTACGTTATTCTTGGTGGATCATGTTGGAAAGTTTGGGTTGATAAGATTTTGATGGAAAAGGTGGACCTAATTCAACCAAATGATGAAACACAGTTTCTCGATGATGTAATAGGAAGCATGGTCACATGGTTATCTAAATTTATAGTATTTTTTGATTGATACATATTATACTAATTTGTTTGGATTGTAAGTTTAATTGTTGTTATGTAATTGCTAGTTTGTTAGAGATTTCATATATTATTTTAGATCTTTTGAGTTTGTGTGGTATAATGAAAAACTATGGCTTTTATTAATTTTGAATGGATTTGATTTGCACAAATTTTGTTGTAAAATTTAAATTTATTATTTTCATCAAATTATTTTTTTTACTATAGTTAAGACCATCAACACATACGTTTGCGCGCTATGGATAGTATTTTCCGCAGCGCGCAAAGCACGCCGCAGATACTATTATCCGCGACGGGCTTTGCGCGCTACAGAAAATATTATCCATAGCGCGAAAAGCACGCCGTGGATAATAGTATCCACGGTGTGCTTAGTGCACTGTGGAAAATATTTTTCACAGCGCGCAAAAGCACGCTGCGGATAATTTATGACTTTCAACAGCTTTTAATTGTGCAGCGCGCAATGCGCACTGCGAAAAGTCAATTTGCGCGCTGCAAAATGTAGTGTTAGCAGTTAAGTTAGATTTTACCTCGTCGGAACCTTCAGAAACGAGTACGAACTCATGGCTTGACTCATATTCAGACTCGTCTTCTTGTTCTGACTCAGGTCCGGTTGTCATGAGTGTGAGATAGTTGTTCTGTTTCGGTTCATCGTTGTTTAATTCCTTTGAGAATGATTCTGTTGGTGCGGGAAGCATCCGACGATCGAACCCAAGTTTTGATAATGACAAAGGGTTCAAAGTTAAGTCTTGTTGTGATCTAACGGTCTGAATGAGATTGCAGGAAAGTCCTAAGTGAACTTAGGCAAAAGCCCTAACTGTGGTTAGGCAAGGTGAAAACCCTAGGGGTGGTAACCCTAGGTCATAGGGGGTGGTAACCCTATGCGAAAAGTCTTGGTGGGTCGAGTGCTTCAGGCAAAAGTCCTAGGGGGGGTAACCCTAGGTGGAAAGTCCTGGTGTTGCGAACCAGGTGAAAGACTGGACCAGCCGGGAAGTGGAAGTCCAGTAGAAAGTCCGGAAGCATCGAGCACCGAGCAAAAGTCCAGTCGATCTGGAGGATCGCACTAGCATCAGGTAAATCTCCTGAGTGGAGTAGGTAAGGACGCGCTCCCCATAGAGGGAACAGTAGGCGTCGGGTCGACCTAGGGTTTCCGGTTGGAAATCCGAAGTCAGACTCGGACAGTCTGGAGACTGTCATTATATTCTGTTATCATATTTACTGTTGTTTTGTGCTAACTTTGTGTTGCAGGGTATGTGTTTAGGACTAACACTTTTGCAGGAGCAAAGGAGCACAAGTTTACCTCGGATGAACAGTGTCCGAGGCGCCTCCATGGAGCTTGGAGGCGCCTCGGGTGCAAAAGATGAGTTGGCTGCGAAGCAGGCTTGGAGGCGCCTTGAAGGAGGCTTAAGGCGCCTTGGACTGGAGGATGAAGGCGCCTTGAGGAAGCATGAAGGCGTCTTGAACCTGATAAGGTTCGACCAGTTCAGCCCCTATCTCAGCGTATGACTCGGCCAGCATAGAGGCGCCTTGGATGGCTTTCAAGGCGCCTTGAACACCCTTTATAAGAGGGTTTCGACCAGCATCTCAATACAACTGATTCCAAGCAATTCTTTTGATACAAGCTGCCTACAAGACGATCCTGAAGTGTTGCGACTTGACACCGACAACCTGGAGCTCTGCATCTACTATTTCTCTTGTTGTTGGTAAATTTAACAGCTTTTATTGTAATTAGTTTGTAACACATTTCCGAAATATAGTTGTTGCCCACGGAAAGCGATCAAGGATCGTGGGCCTTCGAGTAGGAGTCGATCTAGGCTCCAAACGAAGTAAATCCTCGTGTTCTTTCTATTTGCCTTTCTTTATTCCACTGCGTGTTTTAACTCCGATAGTTTTACGAATCGAACGAAATAGCCGCGAGCGCTATTCACCCCCCTAGCGCTTCTCGATCCAACAATTTGTATCAGAGTGGGGTCGCGTTGATCTGGTGCAACCACCAATCACGCAATTTTTCGCGGTGTTTTAAATTTTTCGGAGTCAACTAAAATTAGTATTATTACTATATTCCAGTTTTTTTTCGTTCGTATCGATCTCGCTCGAGGTTGGTGTAACACCACTCGAGTTAGTTCTTTTTCAATTCTTTACTCCCGCACTACTAATCCAAGACTTAGTCTTGAGACATATTTTTTTTCTCCTATTTCTTTTGCATATTCTCTCAATGGCCCAACAAGAGGGTTTCAGCACCGTTCGTCCCCCCTCTTCTCTGGAGAAGATTTCGGGTATTGGAAGGGACGAATGGAAACCTACCTGAAAATCCAATTCGAAACCTGGATGATAATCAAGACTGGGATACAACTACCAACCAACGGTGATGGCAAGCCTACACCCTGCGAGAACTGGGAGCCATCCCTAATCAAGAAGGTGGAAGCCGACGCCAAAGCTACCTACACCCTCTAGTGTGGTCTTACCAAGGAGGAGCTCAACAGAGTCGGTCCATTTTCAACCGCAAAGGAGCTGTGGGAGAAACTGATAGAACTCCACGAGGGCACCTCCGACACCAAGGTAAGTAAAAGAGATCTTTTACTTAATAAATTATATAATCTGAAAATGCAGGAAGGTGAGACGGCAAGTTCTCTACACGCAAGAATTCAAGACATCCTCAACTCTCTCCACGGAATCAGGCAAAAGGTAGAGAATCGGGACGTCATAAGGTACGCACTAAACTCGTTTCCGAGGAGCACATTGTGGGCATCAATGGTAGATGCCTACAAAGTCTCCAAGGATTTATCTTCAATAAAGTTAGATGAATTATTCTGTGAGTTTGAATTACATGAGCAGACTAATGCACAGCCAACCGAGAAGGGGGTTGCTTTGGTTGCAGGTACCAGTCGAACGCGCGAACCGAGATCACGACGAAGAACTGAACCAGAGTCAGAAGAAGAACCCGACTCAGATGAAGAACTAACAACGGAGCTCATGAACCTTGTGAAGAGACTCTACAAGAAGAAGCAAAGAAGGAAGAAGGCCTTAAAGGCGACATGAGACGAATCTTCCTCAGAAGACGATGACGACGAACTCGATCAGACGAGTTTACTTGCGCTGATGGCCCGAGACTAGATCCACTAATCCGAGAGCGAGATCGAGTCAGAGGTCGAGTCCGAGCGAAGCCACGGATCCGTATCCATTTCCGAAGGGCCCGCTCCCTCTGTAAGTATCCCTCGACTCAATAACTTAGTCAATTATTTATTACAAAAATTAGCTAAGTCGAATCTTATAATCAAGTCACTTCTAAAGGAAGTAGCTGTCCTTAAAGAAGTGACTGACTTCAAATCTTTAACTGAACCAGTTCAGACTGGAAACTCAACTCAAGTTCAAAAACTTAAAGAAGAGAACTCCAGTCTGAAAACTCAAGTCAAGGATCTGGAGAAAACACTAGAACGATTTTCTTTAGGCTCCAATAATCTTGACCTAATTCTTGGGACACAAAGAACCGTGTACAATAGAAATGGTCTAGGATTTAAACCAAAAAGGAAATACAAATCTTACTTATCTCTTGTAGAAAGAACAAATAGAAAAACAGTCCAAGCATGGGTCCCCAAGTCCAAATTGATTAATCAAGTTGGACTTGGTCAATATTGGATCCCGAAGGATCAAATACACTACCTCGATAGACCATATCGAGGCTATGATCCAGGGCGAGCAAAAAGAAAAATAATATTAATAAAACGAACATAATTTCAAAATTCAACTAAAAATTCAAAATTTAAAATTCAATTAAAAATTTAATTTAATAAAAAAAAATAGAAGGAGGATCCATATTAGCTGGCACCCCCAACTAAACTACCCGACTGGGTAACTGAACTTAATCTACCCGAAATGGGTAAACAAGAGTAGACTACCCGACAGGGTAATTAAGGTTAGATTAAAAGGAGCTAGGTTTAACTTGACCCACGGTACTGATGAAGTTTTTGGATGATAGTACGTTAGGGAAACTTGGGCATCGCATGTCTAGGAAGATATGGCTTCGACCTGATGCATTTGGCCAAGTGGAATTGACCAAAGTTGTAACGACCCAATTTTCCCTATTTCGAGTTCTAAAAGTCCTTATAAAAAATCTAGAAATGCTATAGAAAAATTCTAGAGATTTTTAGGAATTTTTAGAGTATTTTTACGTAATTTTTGGAGATCGTTTAGTATTTTTACAAAACCAAAGAAGTTTAAGCAAAAACCATTGGAGGAGAGGTTCAAACCCGCGACCTCGGGTCGAACTGAAACAAGCCAAACCGGCTTAACCAGCTGGGATAAGAGATTTATGTTAATCTCCTATAGAGTTAAATAAGGTTATAGTATAGTTGGGTTATATCCGAATACTTATAAAAGGAAATAAGTTTTGGGATTTTAAGAAAACCTAACTTTTTCTCCCGAAAACCGAATCTCCTTCGCTCTTCTCCCTCGTGACGGCGCAAAGCTGCGGCGGAAACCTAGAGCGAGCTAGGGTTGGAGATTCCGGCGCCGGCGAGACTTGATTCCAGCCGTCCCTCATCCACGGTGGCTGTTCCCGACGGAGAGAAGCCCGAGAGCTCCGAGAACACGCCGGAAAAGCTGCTACCCGAGCCCTAGAAGCCCTCCTTCCCTTCTACTCGGTTGTAAGTGCAAGGACAAGCAAAGGTGAGTTGCTACTCACCTGCAGTAGGAGAGGTTTTCGGATTTTGATTGAGAGTTTTCTCTTGTCCGGTTTCTTTCAGATGTTTTGAGGTTTATGATCTTGATGGATTCGGTTTTAATCTCCTTGCTATACAAAGAGTGTAAACAGCCCTTGCATTTAGCACTGAAAGTTTTAGTTTCTGGCCACTTCAATGACCATGAACGGATTTCTGTTAAGTGGCAGTCTTAGTTCCTTTCTTACTGTATTGAGTATGAAATGGTTGTAATTTAGCAATTCAGTGTAGGATTCCCTGAGAGGTACGAGCATGGACAACTCTTTTGCATCAAGCATTAGTTAGTTTTATTGTTTACTTAATGAACAAGAATAGACAAGTAGTGGAATGGTTAGGTATTCTATTAAATCTTGTTTTAGGTTTACGAGTAGTTCAAGGATTATATTTTTCCTTCTTTGATTGTGGCAGCAGTAGAACCTTTTATTCCTGCCGTGAGCAGGATTAGTTTCTGATTCGATTTTTAGTTAGCAGTTCAGATTTGTATTCCTTTACTTTAAGTATACCATGTTTAGAAGACCTAAAGTAGCATTCTGTTTTTACAACATGTTTAGAAGCCCTAAAGTAGCATTCTTTGCCCTGTTTTTACAGCATGTTTAGAAGACCTAAAGTAGCATTCCTTGCTGTTTTTTTTCAGTATGTTAGAAAGCTTAGAGTTTCATTCTTTTGCCCTGTTTTTACAGTGTGGTTAAAAGGCTTAAAGTTGCTTTCTTTTGATTAGTTTATAGCATGATCAGTAAGCCCAAAGTTACTTGCTTTTACTCTATTTTTATAGCATGCAGATTTTTATAAGTAAAGTATGCAGATAATATGCAGATTTTTGGTTAAGCTTTGCATGCAGATTTATGTTAAGCTTTGTATACAGATTTTCAATACGTAGGGTGTGCTCTAGTGCACACCAAGTGCTTGATAAAATGCTTAGCTCAATATAATGCTACAGTAGGCATTTTAATAGCTCAGTAAATGCAGTAGAAGCATTTAAAATAACTTATTTAGTCTTGCTTCAGCTTATATGGGACTACGGTCCAATGGGTGGGCTCCCACAGTCGCCTCTAGGTTCAGATAACCTAGTTCTAGGTTCAGATAACCTAGTTAAAGCAAGGTAAGAAAATTAGCTATGAAATCAGTATTTTATTTTCAGCAATGACACTGTACTGGATTAGATATCCATTGGGTTGGGCTCCCACAGTCGTCCCTAGGTTTAGATAACCTAGTAAACCCTACTAGACTCGGAACTTGCAATCCCGGGTTTAGTTAGGGATGCGCGCACAGCAAGTACAGTTGCCAGGCCCATCAGCAGCATGATTATTATTTTAATCTATTATGTAAATAGTTTTCAAAACTTCACAAATTAGTTATGTGAATACAAGTTAGACTCAGTTTAGCATTAATTAGTTTAGCTTAGATATCAATTCAGTTTCTTATTGATACACATGATAGTTCTATGATTAGCTTTACATGTTAGCTTTTCAGTTAGTTCCTTTGCTATTTATGAGCATGATTAGCTATACATGTTTAGTATTTCAGTTAGCATGATTTCTTTGCTATTTATGAGCATGATTAGCTATACATGTTTAGTATTTCAGTTAGTTAGATTTCTTTGCTATTTATGAGCATGATTATCTTTACATGTTAGCTTTTCAGTTAGTTTCTTTGCTATTTATGAGCATGAGTAGCTTTACATGTTAGCATTCAGTTTTAGCATATTTTTATTTACATGCATATCGAGTTTTTGTGAGTAGGATAGCGCTCACTAAGCTTTTAGCTTATAGATACTATTTTCCTCCTACTGCAGATAAAGGAAAAGGAAAAGTATAAGAAGGAAGGCGACAAGGAGATGCTGTGACAGTGTGTGTGATGCCAGGACTATGGAGAGATCCAGAATTAGCTGGCAAAATTGTCAAGACTTTTCCCTTAGTTCTCTTTTAATGTTATATTGAAATTGAGTTTATTTCCGCATTTGTAGTTTGATACCTCCTATTGTTGGAGTGATATGGTTGTTGTCATTGCTAGAGTAGTTTCATATTTTTATTGAGCTATTATACTGCGTGGTTGTGAAATTATATGTTCCAGCCGCCTGTGGCTGAGTATATTCTGTATGTATTTACGGATATGGTCACCGGTACAGGAGAGGCTCTGCCGAAATTTTTCGGTAGGGTTTTCCTAAAGATTTTTATCATACCGGTTAAGTAGAGTTAGTAGTCAAGTAACGGTCATCCTTAGAGTGTAGTAGTAGTAAGAAGGGTGGTCGTTACAAAAGCTACCCTTAAATGGATCTTAACTAGTTAGACCAGGGTTTAGTACTAAGTTCAATGGGTAGGACTATTTGGAAAACCTCGAAGGCATGATTACTTTAATGAGGTCCTTGTTGTTGGACAGTGAAACGTCGATAGAGGGGGGGGGTGAATATCGATTCAAAAAACAACGAGTATAAAAGAGTTAAGCGCAGCGGAAATGAAACAGCTTAGACAGATGAACACAATGTTTTTTACTTCGTTCGGAGCCTGTGACGACTCCTACTCGAAGGCCTGTACTCCGTGAGCACTTTCGTTGGGCAATTCACTAGCAATTCGAAATAATGATTACAAAGACAGTACAAGGAATGCTAATGAAAATTAAAACAAAGTTATACCGACAGAAAGAAAACCATAAGGACAAGAGAACGTTGTCGGAGCTTCGTTGGCGTCGTTGGAGCGCAGAGCAGCAGAACAAGCAGTCTAAGAGTTCTGAGTTGATTCTGATCTCTGCCTCCGCCCCATCTTTTATATGAAGCTCGGGGCGCCCTGGATCCCTTACAGGCGCCCTGGTGAGACGTGGCAAGTCCAACCAGCGAGCTCCAAGTGGCGACACGCGGTCAGGATAATTTTTGCCTCCAGGGCGCCCGGGTGCCTCCAGGGCGCCCGGGTGCCTCCCGGGCGCCCGGATCCCCTCCGGGCGCCCGGACCACCTTTTTCCAGCGAACAACTTTCCTGCAAAACAAGGTTAGTCCGAGACAAAATAGATCCTGCAAAACAAAGTGTTAGCATAATTAAAGTTCAACAAAGAAACAGCAAAGAGTATGACTTAGATTCCGTCTTTCCGAGACCAGAATCTAGTCACGATCTCGACATAGATATCCGAAATGGATCTAAGCCGGATCGACGCCTAATGTTCCCTTCCCGGGAACGCGTCCTCACAGTCACTCCCCTCCAGTGACTTACCTCACTTACCTGCCAGACGTCCGATCAGCCCTTCGACCCGTCTGGACTTCTCGCCAGCTATCCGGTCAGCCCGTCGACCTAGCTGGACTTCTCGCCAAGCGTCCGGTCAGCCCGTTGACCCACTTGGACTTCTCGCCAGCTATCCGGTCAGCCCGTCGTCCTAGCTGGGCTTCGTGCCAGATATCTGGTCAGCCCGTCGACCTGTCTGGACTTTTCCTGCACACTCGATCAGAGTGTTAGACAACAACAAACTAACTTGACCTGATTTGTCATTCATCAAAACCTGGGTTAAATCGTTAGTGCAAACCGCACCAACAATCTCCCCCTTTTTGATGGAATGACAACCTGGTTAAGTTAGTGTAAACATATGCATAAAACAGCATGCATTTAATGTGGTTTTTAAGTTAGTTTGTATTTTCAGTTTGGTTGTTTGGTTCAGCTAACTTAACCACCTAACCCTCCCCCTTTGACATTCATAAAAAAAAAAAACATGGATTAACTAAGCATATAAAAATGTCAAGATACTTTGGGGGAGTTTAAACTGTTTAAAGCATTAGCTTTTGGATTTTTAGAAAAGTAGCTAAGTTTAGAGAGAATCTCACACACAAGTGTATAAGTTCTAAATTTCAAATTTTAAATTTTTCAACACAAGTTTCAATTTTGAAATGCTTTTCAAATAAGTTTTCAAAAATTCCAAAACTGAGTTTCAAAAAGATTATATTTCAAAACTGATTGAAATTTATTTTTCAATACTAAGTTTGTAGAAGATTTAATTTGTAAACTCTTATTTAAAAAAAATCTCATTTTTAATTTTCAAAACTAAGTTAAATTTAATATTCAAAATTAATTTTCAATAATAAAAAAAATAAAAATGAAACCCAAAACAACTTGATTGTGTAAGAGTTAGTTTGCAAACATAGTTTTAAAATATTTAAAGTAGACAAAGGATTTTTTTTTAATTTTTAAAAATTCTTTTTCAGAATCAACTTTTCAAAAAAAATTTGCATATTTTTAATCAAGTTGAGTCAAAAATAATTTTAAAGTTTAATTTGAAAAACTGAAGTCGTTTTATTTCTCCCTCTGAACCTGACATTAAATCAAATGTCTAACCAGTTTGTTACTGACTGACTTATCAAAAGATAACAGCTTTCACTTGGTTAGTCAAGTTAAGGTCAACCTTAACTTTATTAATATATATTTTGTATTTAACGGCCAGACTTATGTCGATGCACTGAAATAAGCATCTTAAGTCTTAGGCAAGTGGCCTATGCATCTCACCCCTTTCTATGTTCATCAAACACAAGCAAGGTAAGCCTAGGGTTTTGGTGAGATGCTCAAAACTAGTCCTATGGGTACATGTTCTCTAAGGATTTTAAACTAGTCTAAGGCTAAAAAAAATCTAAAAATAGGAAAGTTTTGAAAACAGAATATGTTTTAACCTATAATTTGAGAATAACCATTTTTGAAAATATTTTTGAAGTTTGAAACTCCTAGTCTATTAGACACATTCCTAGTTTTCTACGTAAATGGCTAAATTCATTTTCAGGGAGTGGTTTAGTGAATATGTCAGCTAAGTTTAACTTGGACTCAACGTATTTGAGCTCAATGTCACCCTTAGTAACATGATCCCTGATAAAGTGGTGCCTGATTTCAATGTGTTTGGTTCTTGAATGATGCACTGGATTTTTTGTTAAATTTATTGAGCTAATATTGTCAATTAAAACTTTTACATTTGTGATTTTTAAGTTGAAATCTTTTAAGGTGTGCATCATCCATAATAATTGGGCTACACATTCTCCTATAGCTATGTATTCTGACTCAATTGTAGATAGTGCAACACAATGTTGCTTTCTACTAAACCAGCTAACAAGTGATGGGCCTAGTAGTTGACATCCACCACTTGTTCTTTTGCGGTCTAATTTGCATCCAGCTTAATCTGAATCAGAATATCCTATTAATTCAAAGTCATTGGTCCTAGGATACCAAATTCCTACGTTTGTTGTTCCCTTAAGATATCTAAAAATCCTTTTGACTTGAGTCAAATGGGATTCTTTAGCACAGGTTTGGTATCTTGCACACATACTAACTGCAAATAAGATATCAGGTCGGCTTACAGTTAAGTAGAGTAGACTGCCTATTGCACTTCTATAATACTTTAGATCTACTGGTTTTCCATTTGGGTCATTGTCTAAGATTGTGTTTACTGCCATGAGTGTTTTTATTTCTTTTGTATTTTCCATTCCGAATTTTTTAAGTAATTCTTTAGTGTATTTATGTTGATAAATGTAATTTCCTTCATTTGTTTGTTTAATTTGTAATCCTAGAAAATATGTCAATTTTCCTACTAAACTCATTTCAAATTCTTGTTTCATTAGGTTGATAAATTCTTCTAAAAAGTCTGAGTTAGTTGAACCAAATATTATATCATCTACATATATTTGTGCTATAAATATGTCATTTTTTAGTAATTTAACAAACAAGGTTGGGTCAATTTGACCTTGGTTGAATCCTTTGGATGTTAAGTAAGATGTCAGCCTTTCATACCATGCCCTAAGTGCTTGTTTAAGTCTATATAATGCTTTCTTTAATTTAAAAACAAAATCAGGATGTTCTAGATTTTCGAATCCAGGAGGCTGACCTACATAAACTTCTTCTTTTATTAATCCATTGAGAAAGGTTGATTTAACATCCATTTGATATAGTTTGAATCCCTTATGGGCTGCATAACTTAGTAACATTCTAATGGATTCTAATCTGGCTACTGGGGCATAGGTTTCATCGTAGTTAAGTCCTTCAACTTGACTGAACCCTTTAGCAACTAGCCTAGCTTTATTCCTAGTAATTTCCCCAGATTCACTTAATTTGTTTCTAAATACCCATTTTGTTTCTATTATTTTCTTATCTTTGGGTGGTGGTACTAGATCCCAAACTTCATTACGCTCAAATTGAGCTAGTTCCTCTTGCATAGCGATGATCCAATCTGGATCAAGTAGGGATTCAACTACAGTTTTGGGTTCAATTTTTGAAATCAGGGAAATTTGACTTAGGTTCCTAAAGGATGATCTGGTCTGAACCCTTAGGTCTGGGTCACCAATTATTTGATCAGTTGGATGGTTAGGGTTGATTCTTATAGTTCTAGGGGGTTGATTTGCTTGAGTGTGTTCATCTTCTTCATGATCTAGGGATTGATTGGTTTCTTCAGAATTATTATTTTCAACAAGTTGAAGTTGAGTTTGTTCTTGGGTTTCTTCAAATTTTACATTTGTGGTTTCCTCGATTTTTAGCCTAATTTTATTATATATTCTGTAACCCCTACTGTTTAGAGAATATCCTACAAAAATTTCATTTTCTACTTTAGATGTAAATTTTCCTAAGTGTTCTCTAGTATTTAAGATATAGGCTGGACACCCAAATACTTTAAAATATTTTATGTTGGGTTGTTTGTTATAAAATATTTCAAAGAAAGTTTTATTATGTCTTTTATTTAATGTTGTTCTATTTTGCACATAGCAGGCTGTACTTACAGTTTCTGCCCAAAAATATTTAGGTAGGTTATATTCATTTAACATAGTTCTAGAGGCTTCTAGTAAAGTTCTATTTTTTATTTCTACAATTCCATTTTGTTGGGGGGTTTTAGGACATGAAAATTCGTGATGGTAGCCATTCTCAAGACAGAACTTGTTGAAATTATGATTTTTAAATTCTCCCCCGTTGTCACTCCTAATTCTTTTAATTTTAATATCTTTTTCATTTTCAATTTGTTTGCAAAAGTTTGCAAAGATTTCAAAAGTTTCGTCTTTATGTTTTAAGAATTTAACCCAAGTAAACCTAGAATAGTCATCTATTATTACTAAGCAGTATAAGTTTCCATTTATGGATTTGACCCCATGGGAGTCAAAAAGGTCTAAATGTAGAAGTTCTAATATCGAGTAGGTTTGTGGTTGATTGGTTGGTTTGTGAGTGGATTTTGTTTGTTTACCTTGTTGACAAGCATTACATATGGTTGAATCTAGGTTAGGTAATTTCGGTAAGCCTCTCACTAGTCCATTTAATTTGCTTATATTTCTAAAGTTGGTGTGAGACATTCTCCTATGTCATAACCAAGTCTCTTCTTTTTGTGTTAAATAACACTTAATTGAAGAGGTGGTTAAGTTGATAGCATAGATGTTGTCTTTTCTAAAACCTTTTAGGCTTATAGTAGGATTATCTAGATGTTTGATTAAACACTCTGTGGATAGAAATTTAACCTTATACCTAGTATCACACAATTGACTTATACTCAGGAGATTGTATTTAAAATTCTCGACAAGTAGAACATTTGTAATTATGAAATCTATTTTTAGTTCAATATTACATATTCCGATCACCTTGAGTTTGCCGTTGTTTCCAAAGGAAACTGTTCCTAAGCTTTTGTAGGAGAGTTGAGTGAACTTGGTGTGATCTCCAGTCATGTGTTTGGAGCAACCACTGTCCAAAATCCACTTGGTTTCCTACAATGAGTAAGATTTAAGGTTAGTCTTAAAAATATTTTTTCAGGTTAATTTGGTTTTAAAATAATTTTTAAAATAGTTTTTAAGGTTAATTTGGTTTTAAAATTAAAAATCGTAATTCATTTTAGTTATTTAATTCAAAATTTAACTTAACTAATTCAATTCGAAATTTAATTTGATTAATTTACTTTGAAATTTAATTTAATTAACTTAATTTGAATTTTAATTAATTTGATTTGAATTTGATTTTGATCCTTAGTCATCTCACCCGATCTAAGTTTTCAATCAGGGAATCCTATAATTTTTGTTGGTGCGGGGAGCATCCGACGATCGAACCTGAGTTTTGATAATGGCAAAGGATTCAAAGTTAAGGTTTGTGGTGATCTAACGTATTGAATAAGTGTTTCAGGAAAGTCCTAGCTGCGGTTAGGCAAAGGTGAAAAACCCTAAGGGGTGGTAACCTTAGGTCCTAGGGGGCGGTAACCCTAGGTGGAGGAAAACCCTAAGGGGTGGTAACCTTAAGTCCTAGGGGGCGGGGTGGTAACCTTAGGTCCTAGGGGGCGGTAACCCTAGGTGGAGAAAAACCCTAAGGGGTGGTAACCTTAGGTCCTAGGGGGCGGTAACCCTAGGTGGAGGAAAACCCTAAGGGGCGGTAATCTTAGGTCCTAGGGGGCGGTAACTCTAGGTGGAGAAAAACCCTAGGGGGCGGTAACCCTAGGTCCTAGGGGGTGGTAACCCTAGGCGGAAAGTCCAGTCGGTCTAGAGGACCGGACTGGCATCAGGTAATCTCTCCTGAGGGGAGTAGGTGAGGACGCGTTCCCCGTAGAGGGAACAGTAGGCGTCGGGTCGACCTAGGGTTTCCGGTTGGAAATCCGAAGTCAGACTCGGACAGTCCGAAGACTGTCAGTTATTCCTTACTTTGTTTTATCAGATTCTAACACTGTCTTGCAAGGTATTTTGCTCGGACTAACCTTTGTTTGTAGGTGAGGAACCTGCTGGAAAAAGGTGGTCCGGGCGCCCGGAACAGGTCCGGGCGCCCGGGATCAAATTTTATCCCTGCCACGACTTCGCCGCGTGGAGCATCCTGGTTGGTTGGCCACGTCACACTCTAGGCACCCGGAAAGGATCCAGGCGCCCTAAATGTCATATAAAAGGAGGGTTGAGGTGCAGCTTCAACACAACAATCAATTGCTAAGCTGTCTTCTGTGAAGTGCTGCCAACGAGACGATTTTGAAGTGCGACTACTCGATGTCGACAACCCAAAGCTCAGATTCTTCAATCTTGTGTTGTCGGTATTAATTCTTTTATTACACTGATTGTAATTCAAATTGTAATCTTTTCGGATATATAATTGTTGCCCACCGAAAGCGGTCAAGGACCGTGGGCCTTCGAGTAGAAGTCGCCATAGGCTCCGAACGAAGTAAAACACCTGCGTCTCTGTGTGTTTTATTTTACTTTCCGCTGCATTTCCATTCTGTGTTTTATATCGTTAAAAATAGCCACGAGCGCTATTCACCCCCCTCTAGCGCGCTTCGATCCATCAATTGGTATCAGAGCGGAGTCATTTTGAATTGGTGCAACCACCATTCAAAATAATTTTTCGTAGTATTTTTATTTTCGGAGTCGATTAGAATTTAGCCTCATAGCTAAATTCTAAATCTTTTTCACTCGAATCGTTTTTTCTCGGAATTGGTGCAACACCACCCGAGTTCGTGGTCCATTTTTTTTCTTACCGCACTACTAAGCCAGGACCAAGTCCTGGGAAATTTTTTTGTTGTTTTTTCGCTTTAGGTAAAACTGAAATGGCCCTTCAAGAAGGCTATAGTACTGCCCGCCCTCCGCTATTCACCGGAGACGACTTCGGGTACTGGAAAAGTCGGATGGAAGCATATCTCCAGACTCACTTTGAAGTCTGGATGATTGTCAAAACCGGATTCAAACTACCATCTGACAGCGCCGGCAAACCACTACCGTACGAGGACTGGGATGCATCTTCGATCAAGAAAGTGGAAGCTAATGCCAAGGCAACCTGCACCCTCCAGTGTGGCCTATCAAAAGAAGAACTCAACCGCGTCGGCCCCTTCAATAGCGCCAAAGAATTGTGGGAGAAGCTAATTGAACTTCACGAAGGGACATCCGACACCAAAGTAAGTAAAAGAGACTTAATTTTTAATAAATTATTTAACATCAAATTGCAGGAAGGTGAAACAGCCGCCCAACTCCATGCCCGGATTCAAGATCTGCTCAATGGTCTTCATGCGATTGGACAAAAGGTAGACAACCGGGACATCATAAGGTATTCTCTAAACGCCTTTCCAAGGAACACCTTGTGGGCATCCATGGTAGATGCCTACAAGGTCTCCAAGGACTTGTCTACCATCAAATTAGATGAACTGTTTGCAGAATTCGAACTTCACGAACAGACTAATGCACGCCCGACCGAGAAAAGATTGGCTTTGGTTGCAGGAACAGGGAGATCGCGTGAGTCAAAGGTCAAGCGAAGAACCGAACCTGAGACAGAAGACGAACCAGACTCAGAAGACGACGATGAACTCACAATCGAAATAGTCAGCTTAGTAAAGAAGCTCTGCAAAAAGAAGGGCTTCAACAAAAAGGATCTCAGAAAGACCATTCAGTCTAAAGAAGCCCAGCCGAGCTCGAAGGTCAAATTCGAAGTGACCTGCTACGGGTGCAATCAGAAGGGTCACATCAAGGCGAATTGCCCGAACCAGAAGGATCCAAAGAAACCCAAAAGAAAGAAGGCATTGAAGGCAACATGGGACGAGTCTTCTTCCGAAGAATCTGACGACGAAGAACAAGAACAGACGAACTTTCTTGCCTTGACAGCCCGGGACTTCACCAACGGATCCGGAAGTGAGGACGAATCAGAAGCCGAGTCCGAGAGAAGCCACGGATCCGCATCCGTTTCTGAAGGGCCGAACCCCTCTGTAAGTAAAAGTCGGTTATATAGTTTAATTAATTATTTAATACATAAAGTAGCTAAGTCTAAGATTCGAATTAAAGCGCTTCTAAAGGAGGTAACACTCCTTAAAGAAACGCCTAATAACGAATCCTTAACTGATCAAGTTCAGACTGGAACCTCAACTCAAGTTCAAAAACTTGAGGAAGAGAATTCTAATCTGAAAAGTCAAGTCAAGGATTTGAAAATAACTCTAGAGAGATTTTCCTTGGGATCCAAGAATCTTGACTTAATTCTTGAAACTCAAAGGGCAATCTACAATCGAACTGGACTAGGATATAAGAAGAAGTATAAATCTTACCTATCCTTAATAAAACCAAATAGAAAAATGGTCCAAGCATGGGTTGCCAAGTCCAACCTGATCAATCGAGTTGGACTTGGACATTATTGGGTTCCTAAGGATCAAATACATTACCTCAATAAACCTTATCGAGGCTATGATCCAGAGGGAGCTAAAACAATAAAAATTCGAAATTAAATTCAAAATTCAAAATTCTAAATTCTAAAACTCAAAATTCTAAAATCCTAAAATTCAAAATTCTAAAATTCTAAAATTCAAAATTCAATATTTCAAAATTCAAAATTCTAAAATTCAAAATTCAAAATTCTAAAACTCAAAATTCAAAATTCAAAATTCTAAAATTCAAAATTCTAAAATTCAAAATTCTAAATTCTAAAATTCTAAAATTCAAAATTCAAAATTCTAAAATTCGAAATTAAATTCAAAATTCTAAATTCTAAAATTCAAAATTCAATATTCTAAAATTCAAAATTCAATATTCTAAAATTCAAAATTCAAAATTCTAAAATTCAAAATTCAAAATTCAAAATTCTAAAATTCAAAATTCAAAATTCTAATTCAAAATTCTAAATTCAAAATTCGGAATTAAAATTTAGAGGATCCATAATAGCTGGCAACTCCGAAAACTATTTACCCGACAGGGTAACCGAACTTAAACTACCCGAAATGGGTAAATAAGAGTAGATTACCCAGATGGGTAAATAAGGATAGATTAAAAAGGGTTAAATTTTAACTTAAAGCACAGTACTGGTAAAGTTTTTGGATGATAGTACGTTGGGAAAACTTGGGCATCACATGTCTAGGAAGATATGGCTTCGACCTGGTGCATTTGGCCAAGTGGAACTAACCGAAGCTACCCTTAAATGGATCCTAACTAGTTATACCAAGGTTTAGTATTAAGCTCAATGGGTAGGACTATTTGGGAAACCTCGAAGGCATGGTTACTTTAATGAGCTCCTTGTGACTCACCATAGCCCAGAAGTTTATCAAAAGAACGCTTACTTGTTGAACCCAAAGCTAAACCCGAATCTAACATAAAGTTAAACATAACCCTTTAAATTGAGTTAATTCATCTCACAACATAATAGGAGCCCCTGATTGAAAACATACATCGGGTGAGATGACTAAGAAAATTTAAATATTCCTCCAAAATTACTTAAACTAAATTTCAAAGCAAATTAACTTAAACAATTTCAAAATTGAATTAATTTAAAATAATTCTCAATTAAACATGTTTAACATCAAGTTTACTTAAGCATCTTTAAGTTAATTAAAAAAAATAAAACGAACAGAAGTCAAAAATCGGGGGCGGGCGCCCCCGATATTCACACCCCGGGCGCCCGCAGCGGACCCGGGCGCCCCGCCTCACACGACCCCGGGCGCCCGGACTCCCTTATAAATAGGGGGCAGGAGGCGCCCCCTACCCTTGCACCAAAGTCTTTCTCCTTAAATCTTCTAAGCTTACTTGTGAAGACTTTCAAAATTAAAATTTTCCGCGGTTGATACAGAGTCGTGACTCAACCGAGGTCGTCAGTTCTAAAATTTATTACAATGGCTCCTCGGTAAAATCTTTATCCTCTCCTAAACTTTATTTCTTATAATGCTTGTTTATTTCCTAGTGTAATATTAATTTGAAATTTAGGAAGCGTTCCAAATCTGGTGCTGGGCCCTCTACACCTAGCATTGACCCTAGGTTTCCCACCGACGAACTTAGGATTAAGTTTATGTCAACAAATTACATGGCCATTAGAACCAAATGTATAGATAGATCGTTTTTCTACGCTCTTGTATTCCAGTCTCCGAGGCTATAAACCACTATAGGTTGCGAAATCTAGTTGAGTGCACTAGCCCGGTAAACATAAGTTTATGTGCCGAATTT